>NC_071999.2:29390115-29695301 GCF_028885655.2 Pongo abelii
CAGCATTTTGGCACTTCGAGTGTGCCAGACACTGGTCTGTGCCCCTCACGTGCTGTTACTAGTTTAGCCCTCACAACAATCCTGTACACTAGGTTCTATGAATTATCCCCATTTTACAGATAAGGAAACTAAGGCATGGAGAGGTTAAATGACTCACCCAAGGTTATGCAGTTGGGAAGTGGCAGAGCTGGGATTTGAACCCATGCAGCCTGACTTCAGAGTCCACACGGGCGACAGCCTCTCCAGGGGAAGAGGAGAAGGTCGGTGGCCTGCTTCTGGCACACGCCTAGAGATGAGACTCACTAGGTTGAGAAAAGATGCACTGAAGGCAGGACTAATAAAGTATTAAGTCCTGATGGGGACCACCACCTCTGCAACACCACATCTACCACCCCAGGCAGCTGATGACTGACCCCATGTGAATGCTGTTTTATGTGCTTACTTGTATTTACTATGCAACTCTGGCATGGCTGATTCATGTAGCTGCCTCATCTAGGACTCAACAGTGAGCTCCTTGGGGTCCCTGTTCTAGTCTATTTGTATCCCTCTAAGAGGCACTAGGAAGGCTCATGGTAGCAATCAGTAAACGTGTGTTGAGTGAATTAATGAATAAATGTGTGAATGAATGAATAAATCCAGCCGGTCCAGATGTTTTAGAGGTCTCCTTTACATACTTTAGGACAGAACACTGCAGCACCCAGGTCAAGGTTTCCTATCTGCCTCCCATGCAGTCTCACAGCAGGACTGAAATAGATAACAATATATGCTCTCTCTTTTTTTCGTTTTATTGCATTTAATCCCATGTTTCAGTTTAAATAAAAAAACACAATAGCTTAAAGTGTTGGATCTTGATACACTGTACTTTTCATGAATATTTATCACTGTGGGCTATATAAAATTGTATAATTATTAGCAATTAAAAGAAGGTCAACAGAAGGCTCTCTGAAACCCTCCACCAAGGCAGAGGGAAAGAAATGGAATGCTGCAATCAAGAGCCCTCGGCAAGGACTCTGCAGGAAAGAGAAGAAGGTCTTGACTGACAAGGCAAAATCCAGTGCTTAGAAGGCCATCCAAGTCCCTGAAGAAAGTTCCAGAACAGTTTGAGGCAGGGTTGTTCTACCCACAAGTCATTTATTTAGATGAAGAAAAAGGGGATTTGGTGTAAAGGGGATCCAATTGACAACACAGTGTTTCAGGAGAGGATTAAGACAGGAAAAGTGAGCCCTGGACTGGTTACTCTACCTCTGTGAGTATGTTTCCTTCAATACTAACCTCCCAGTGTTATGAGATGAGTAACTCTATGTAAAGAAAGCATCTGGTAATATTCCTGATTCATAGTAACTGGTGGGTCCCTTCATTTCTCTTTCAAAGTGGACAACGTTCTCAGCAGCCCTAATTGGTCTACCTGGGCCACTACAACAGCTTTTACTTCCCTCCCCACAAGAAAGAGACCCCAGTTCTCATCTTATTTAATTTCTACTTTATAAGAAATTCTGAAGGTAGATTCCAAAGTCCTGCACACACATTAACCACTCAGCAGGTGCCCAAACAGATCCCAGGACTCTGCCAACCACTTCTCTCCATGGCATAGTTCCTCTTTATGGTGCAAGAAAGTCTACCTCCTTGCAACTTCTCATCCACATTCTAACTTTTGTCCTCTGAGGCCAGAGAGAACAATTTCTATCCTTCTTCTGTATAAAAGCCCTTCAAATGTTTAGAACTTTCATTCCCAAAGTCTTCTCTCCTCCAGAGAAAATGAACCTATATTTGTAATGGTTTATTTTACAATAGGGTGCCAGTATCCTTCCCTATCCTGCTCTCCCTCAGTGAATGATTCTCTTGTTTGGCTTGGGCTCCAAGACCTGAACATAACACTGGGAGGGGAGGAAACAGAGCAGGGCTTTGTGATGGGCATGTTCCTATTATTTCTTTAAACCTCCATAGTATCAACTATGAGGGATACCACAGATGTCGCTGACTCATTTTGAAAATATCATTCAATTATTGCAACAATATATTTTGAGCATATCATACTCTACTGGCTAGGAACTACTGGGACAGATGTGGTCCCTGCCCTCAGGAGGCTAACAGTAGGGGCAGCAAGTCCTGAGCACATGCCCCATTAGGTTAGGCCAAGAAGAATAATCAAAGAGGCAGGTAAAACATTTACAAACATGTGGACACATCCAGTCTAACTCACTTTCCAGCACTGGCCAGTGTCTTTTATCCTAAATGAAAGAAACTCTGACCCTAGGGATTTGGTTACCAGACTCAGATGGTTTTTAATCTTTACTTCTGTTTCATCAATAATAGTCATATTCACTAATATTGACAGAACACTTACTGTGTGTCAGGGATGTGTATGTGCTTACACATAGGAATACACTTAACAGCTGCTTTCTCAGCTCTGAACTCTCTATAAGTCACGTGTGTGAACTGGGTCTAGTTCACCCAACCAGTCAATACCAAATAACGAGAACCTCCTTGATTAAACAGGGCTTTTTATTACTAAAGCCTAAAGATGTCTTCCATGTGTATTCTTAAAGTACACTCTCTTTATTGTTGATTCAATGGGTCTATGCCCAGGTAAGAAATTTAACTTTGGCGGAGGAGCCAAGATGGCCGAATAGGAACAGCTCCGGTCTACAGCTCCCAGCGCGAGGGACGGAGAAGACGGGTGATTTCTGCATTTCCATCTGAGGTACCGTGTTCATCTCACTAGGGAGTGCCAGACAGTGGGCGCAGGTCAGTGGGTGAGTGCACCGTGCGCCAGCCGAAGCAGGGGCGAGGCATTGCCTCACTCGGGAAGCGCAAGGGGTCAGGGAGTTCCCTTTCCAGGGGTGACAGAGGGCACCTGGAAAATCCGGACACTCCCACCCGAATACTGTGCTTTTCCGACGGGCTTAGGAAACGGTGCCCCAGGAGAGTATAGCCCACACCTGGCTCAGAGGGTCCTACGCCCACGGAGTCTCGCTGATTGCTAGCACAGCAGTCTGAGATCAAACAGCAAGTCGGCAGCGAGGCTGGGGGAGGGGCGCCCGCCATTGCCCAGGCTCGCTTAGGTAAACAAAGCAGCCGGGAAGCTTGAACTGGGTGGAGGCCACCACAGCTCAAGGAGGCCTGCCTGCCTCTGTAGGCTCCACCTCTGGGGGCAGGACACAGACAAACAAAAAGACAGCAGTAACCTCTGCAGACTTAAATGTCCCTGTCTGACAGCTGTGAGGAAAGAAGTGGTTCTCCCAGCACGCAGCTGGAGATCTGAGAACGGGCTGACTGCCTCCTCAAGTGGGTCCCCGACCCCTGACCCCCGAGCAGCCTAACAGGGAGGCACCCCCCAGCAGGGGCAGACTGACACCTCACACAGCCGGCCAGGTACTCCAACAGACCTGCAGCTGAGGGTCCTGTCTGTTAGAAGGAAAACTAACAGAAAGGACATCCATACCCAAAACCCATCTGTACATCACCATCATCAAAGACCAAAAGTAGATAAAACCACAAAGATGGGGAAAAAACAGAGCAGAAAAACTGGAAGCTCTAAAAAGCAGAATACCTCTCCTCCTCCAAAGGAACGCAGTTCCTCACCAGCAACGGAACAAAGCTGGACGGAGAATGACTTTGACGAGCTGAGAGAAGAAGGCTTCAGACGATCAAATTACTCCGAGCTACGGGAGGATATTCAAACCAAAGGCAAAGAAGTTGAAAACTTTGAAAAAAATTTAGAAGAATGTATAACTAGAATAACCAATACAGAGAAGTGCTTAAAGGAGCTGATGGAGCTGAAAACCAAGGCTCGAGAACTACGTGAAGAATGCAGAAGCCTCAGGAGCCGATGCGATCAAATGGAAGAAAGGGTATCAGCCCTGGAAGATGAAATGAATGAAATGAAGCGAGAAGGGAAGTTTAGAGAAAAAAGAATAAAAAGAAACGAGCAAAGCCTCCAAGAAATGTGGGACTATGTGAAAAGACCAAATCTACGTCTTATTGGTGTACCTGAAAGTGACGGGGAGAATGGAAACAAGTTGGAAAACACTCTGCAGGATATTATCCAGGAGAACTTCCCCAATCTAGCAAGGCAGGCCAACATTCAGATTCAGGAAATACAGAGAACGCCACAAAGATACTCCTCGAGAAGAGCAACTCCAAGACACATAATTGTCAGATTCACCAAAGTTGAAATAAAGGAAAAAATGTTCAGGGCAGCCAGAGAGAAAGGTCGGGTTACCATCAAAGGGAAGCCCATCAGACTAACAGCGGATCTCTCGGCAGAAACCCTACAAGCCAGAAGAGAGTGGGGGCCAATATTCAACATTCTTAAAGAAAAGAATTTTCAACCCAGAATTTCATATCCAGCCAAACTAAGCTTCATAAGTGAAGGAAAAATAAAATACTTTACAGACAAGCAAATGCTGAGAGATTTTGTCACCACCAGGCCTGCCCTAAAAGAGCTCCTGAAGGAAGCGCTAAACATGGAAAGGCACAACCGGTACCAGCCACTGCAAAATCATACCGAAATGTAAAGACCATCGAGACTAGGAAGAGACTGCATCAACTAACGAGCAAAATATCCAGCTAACATCATAATGACAGGATCAAATGCACACATAACAATATTAACTTTAAATGTAAATGGACTAAATGCTCCAATTAAAAGACACAGACTGGCAAATTGGATAAAGACTCAAGACCCATCAGTGTGCTGTATTCAGGAAACCCATCTCACATGCAGAGACACACATAGGCTCAAAATAAAAGGATGGAGGAAGATCTACCAAGCAAATGGAAAACAAAAAAAGGCAGGGGTTGCAATCCTAGTCTCTGATAAAACAGACTTTAAACCAACAAAGATCAAAAGAGACAAAGAAGGCCATTACATAATGGTAAAGGGATTAATTCAACAAGAAGAGCTAACTATCCTAAATATATATGCACCCAATACAGGAGCACCCAGATTCATAAAGCAAGTCCTGAGTGACTACAAAGAGACTTAGACTCCCACACATTAATAATGGGAGACTTTAACACCCCACTGTCAACATTAGACAGATCAACAAGACAGAAAGTCAACAAGGATACCCAGGAATTAAACTCAGCTCTGCACCAAGCGGACCTAATAGACATCTACAGAACTCTCCACCCCAAATCAACAGAATATACATTTTTTTCAGCACCACACCACACCTATTCCAAAATTGACCATATACTTGGAAGTAAAGCTCTCCTCAATAAATGTAAAAGAACAGAAATTATAACAAACTATCTCTCAGATCACAGTGCAATCAAGCTAGAACTCAGGATTAAGAATCTCACTCAAAACCACTCAACTACATGGAAACTGAACAACCTGCTCCTGAATGACTACTGGGTACATAACGAAATGAAGGCAGAAATAAAGATGTTCTTTGAAACCAATGAGAACCAAGACACAACATACCAGAATCTCTGGGATGCATTCAAAGCAGTGTGTAGAGGGAAATTTATAGCACTAAATGCCCACAAGAGAAAGCAGGAAAGATCCAAAATTGACACCCTAACATCACAATTAAAAGAACTAGAAAAGCAAGAGCAAACACATTCAAAAGCTAGCAGAAGGCAAGAAATAACTAAAATCAGAGCAGAACTGAAGGAAATAGAGACACAAAAAACCCTTCAAAAAATAAATGAATCCAGGAGCTGGTTTTTTGAAAGGATCAACAAAATTGATAGACTGCTAGCAAGATTAATAAAGAAAAAAAGAGAGAAGAATCAAATAGATGCAATAAAAAATGATAAAGGGGATATCACCACCGATCCCACAGAAATACAAACTACCATCAGAGAATATTACAAACACCTCTACGCAAATAAACTAGAAAATCTAGAAGAAATGGATATATTCCTGAACACATACACCCTCCCAAGACTAAACCAGGAAGAAGTTGAATCTCTGAATAGACCAATAACAGGAGCTGAAATTGTGGCAATAATCAATAGCTTACCAACCAAAAAAAGTCCAGGACCAGATGGGTTCACAGCCGAATTCTACCAGAGGTACAAGGAGGAGCTGGTACCATTCCTTCTGAAACTATTCCAATCAATAGAAAAAGAGGGAATCCTCCCTAACTCATTTTATGAGGCCAGCATCATCCTGATACCAAAGCCTGGCAGAGACACAACAAAAAAAGATAATTTTAGACCAATATCCCTGATGAACGTCAATGCAAAAATCCTCAATAAAATACTGGCAAACTGAATCCAGCAGCACATCAAAAAGCTTATCCACCATGATCAAGTGGGCTTCATCCCTGGGATGCAAGGCTGGTTCAATATACACAAATCAATAAATGTAATCCAGCATATAAACAGGACCAAAGAAAAAAACCACATGATTATCTCAATAGATGCAGAAAAGGCCTTTGACAAAATTCAGCAACCTTCATGCTAAAAACTCTCAATAAATTAGGTATTAATGGGACGTATCTCAAAATAATAAGAGCTATCTATGACAAACCCACAGCCAATATCATACTGAATGGGCAAAAACTGGAAGCATTCCCTTTGAAAACTGGCACAAGACAGGGATGCCCTCTCTCACCACTTCTATTCAACATAGTGTTGGAAGTTCTGGCCAGGGCAATTAGGCAGGAGAAGGAAATCAAGGGTATTCAAGTAGGAAAAGAGGAAGTCAAATTGTCCCTGTTTGCAGATGACATGATAGTATATCTAGAAAACCCCATTGTCTCAGCCAAAAATCTCCTTAAGCTGATAAGCAACTTCAGCAAAGTCTCAGGATACAAAATCAATGTACAAAAATCACAAGCATTCTTATACATCAATAACAGACAAACAGAGAGCCAAATCATGAGTGAACTCCCATTCACAATTGCTTCAAAGAGAAAAAAATACCTAGGAATCCAACTTACAAGGGATGTGAAGGACCTCTTCAAGGAGAACTACAAACCACTGCTCAAGTAAATAAAAGAGGATACAAACAAATGGAAGAACATTCCATGCTCATGGGTAGGAAGAATCAATATCGTGAAAATGGCCATACTGCCCAAGGTCATTTACAGATTCAATGCCATCCCCATCAAGCTACCAATGACTTTCTTCACAGAATTGAAAAAAACTACTTTCAAGTTCATATGGAACCAAAAAAGAGCCCGCATTGCCAAGTCAATCCTAAGCCAAAAGAACAAAGCTGGAGGCATCACACTACCTGACTTCAAACTATACTACAAGGCTACAGTAACCAAAACAGCATGGTACTGGTACCAAAACAGAGATATAGATCAATGGAACAGAACAGAGCTGTCAGAAATAATGCCACATATCTACAACTATCTGATCTTTGACAAACCTGACAAAAACAAGAAATGGGGAAAGGATTCCCTATTTAATAAATGGTGCTGGGAAAACTGGCTAGCCATATGTAGAAAGCTGAAACTGGATCCCTTCCTTACACCTTATACAAAAATTAATTCAAGATGGATTAAAGACTTAAATGTTAGACCTAAAACCATAAAAACCCTAGAAGAAAACCTAGGCATTACCATTCAGGACATAGGCATGGGCAAAGACTTCATGTCTAAAACACCAAAAGCAATGGCAACAAAAGCCAAAATTGACAAATGGGATCTCATTAAACTAAAGAGCTTCTGCACAGCAAAGGAAACTACCATCAGAGTGAACAGGCAACCTACAAAATGGGAGAAAATTTTCGCAACCTACTCATCTGACAAAGGGCTAATATCCAGAATCTACAATGAACTCAAACAAATTTACAAGAAAAAAACAAACAACCCCATCAAAAAGTGGGCGAAGGACATGAACAGACACTTCTCAAAAGAAGACATTTATGCAGCCAAAAAACACATGAAAAAATGCTCACCATCACTGGCCATCAGAGAAATGCAAATCAAAACCACAATGAGATACCATCTCACACCAGTTAGAATGGCAATCATTCAAAAGTCAGGAAACAACAGGTGCTGGAGAGGATGTGGAGAAATAGGAACACTTTTACACTGTTGGTGGGACTGTAAACTAGTTCAACCATTGTGGAAGTCAGTGTGGCGATTCCTCAGGGATCTAGAACTAGAAATTCCATTTGACCCAGCCATCCCATTACTGGGTATATACCCAAAGGACTATAAATCATGCTGCTATAAAGACACATGCACACGTATGTTTATTGCGGCATTATTCACAATAGCAAAGACTTGGAACCAACCCAAATGTCCAACAATGATAGACTGGATTAAGAAAATGTGGCACATATACACCATGGAATACTATGCAGCCATAAAAAATGATGAGTTCATGTCCTTTGTAGGGACATGGATGAAATTGGAAATCATCATTCTCAGTAAACTATCGCAAGAACAAAAAACCAAACACCGCATATTCTCACTCATAGGTGGGAATTGAACAATGAGAACACATGGACACAGGAAGGGGAACATCACACTTTGGGGACTGTTGTGGGGTGGGGGGAGGGGGGAGGGATAGCATTGGGAGATATACCTAATGCTAGATGACGAGTTGGTGGGTGCACGCACCAGCATGGCACATGTATACATATGTAACTTACCGGCACGTTGCGCATATGTACCATAGAGCCTAAAGTATGATAATAATAATAATAATAATAATAATAATAATAATAATAATAAAGAAAAAAAGAAATTTAACTTTGGCATCCTCACAATTGTTTAATTGTTTGAAGGCCAGACCATGCACACATGTGTCTAATATTGACATGGACTCTGTCATCACTAGAATGCAAGCTCCTGGGAAGTGGGTGTGCCTCCTGCTTTAAACAAATGTCTGGTCATCATCCTTCATACTTTAAAACACTGCAAAAGAGAGGAAACAAATATTTTAAATGTAATAATGAGATTGGTCCTCTTTGCTAAGCATATGCAGTCAGTCTCTCTCTCTCTCTCTCCCCACCCCCTATGTTTCAAGGAATGAAGATGGATGATCTTGATTTATCCACACTTTCTCCAGAAAGTCACACTCAGAAACAACTGGCTACTGGGGTGGGATATAGGTGGGATATAGGGATATCTTACAGAACAACAGGATAATGGCAGATAATGGCCTCATTCCTGCCACATTTCATCCTCTGAGCCAACTGCTCTGATAGCAAGCCCTGGGGACAAAAGGGTGTTTAATGTTTCAATAATGAAGATGATGGTTCAGGAGGCCTCAGGCAACTTCTCAGCCCAAACCTCAGCCTCTTCTTCAGCAACCTTTTCTGCCACACAACAAATGCACCAGGTTCCTGGGCAGGCTGCGACAGGCTGGCTAATGTTAGAGGAACATCCCGAATACATTAAAACACTGCAAAACACATTTGCATTCAACCTCTCTTTATTCTGTTTCTTCTTCAGTCCTTTTTTAAGGTTGTGTTATATTGTTTTCACTTTAAATGGAACCATCCTAATTCAGTCAAGACTAGAAAACCAAATAATAGCCTCAGGATAGACTTTGCAAAAGAGAAAGCAAACCCGACAGGGGAGCTGGCCCAGCTGCCAAAAGCTCAGGCAACAGGGGAGCAGCCTCTCTCCCAAACATGCCCAGATTGGGTTTGAAATGGAGGCCACAGCCACAGGAGATAAATGTCACTTGTCACCACAAAAGGTTGGACTTCTCAGGGGTAGTTACAGCCTTCACTGCAGCCTGAACCTTGCTCAACCCGCTTATTCTGTGTGTCCCAGTGACCACTGGATAACCATGATTTGCAGAGTGCTAACAATGACACCAAAGAGGATCCAGACATGACCATTAATCTCATGCCCCAGCCATTGCGATCTGAGTGACCAGGGTCAACTGGCATTATGTAATGGGTGTCTCAAAAGCTGAATTAAAATAAGAGATGTCTCAGAGCACAAGAACCTCATATGATCTGGATGGAAGTGGAGAGAAGGCACACACTACCATTCGACCACTGGAGACAGAATGAAATCAAGTTAAAATTCAAGATCAAGGTCAAGACCTAGAAATCACGTGACTGAGAAAGAAACATTAAAAAAAAGGGATGAAAGAGACAGAAAAAAGACACAATTCCCTAGGCTTACAGGAGGATTTGGGAGTAACTGTTCTCTTCCTTACAAATCTTCCCCTTTGTTTACTCTCCCTCTGAGTGCAGTAGAAAGAATAAGCCCTGATTCTCAGAAGATCTGGGTTCTCCTCCAGCCGCCAGTCCTCACTAGCCCTGTGCCCTATCACAAGTTAACTTGGCTCTCAGAGCACCTGGAACATAGGAGGCACCCAAGAAATTCTTCTTTTATTCTCCTGTTTTACATACTCCTTTACCTCATTTTCTCTCTTGCTTCTCTTGTTCTTACCCATGTTATCATCATTATTCCTTCTACATATTAGCTTTTCCTTTTTTCCATACAATTAGAGGATGTCAACGAAAGTTAGACTTGAAAAAGAGGCTTTTATCCATAACCTAGTAAAAAGTATCCGTAACCACCTATAGCAAACACGATGATTCATAGAGAAATATTGAATGTTTTCACCTGAACTCAGGAACAAGAGAATTATGTCTACCACCACTTCTATTCAACACTGTGGGTAGGTCATAACCTGTGCAATAAGGCAAGAAAATGAAATAAAAGGTATTAAATAAAAGATATGAAGACACAAAACACCTTTGTTCACAGATGACATAATGAAAATCCAATTTAAAGATTATACTAGGAACAAAAATTAGAAAATGAAAAATTTTAAATTCCCACTTAAGGTATCACAAAGCATCAGATCCCTGGGAATAAATCTATTGAAAGATGTACAAGACCTTTCAACTGAAAAGTATGAAACACTGCTGAGAGAAATTAAGGAAAATTTTAAAAGGTTCATCTTCCTCAAGCTTACTGACTGATATAATCCTACCCTAAAATCCTAGCAGGATTTTTTGTGGAAACTGGCAAGTGATCCTAAAATGTTTATGAAAACACAAACAGTCCAAAAGAGCTAAGACAATCATGAGGGAAAAAAAGATAAGATTGGCAAACTTAGATTACCAAATAATAAGATTGATTATAAAGCTACAGTATTAATACAGTGTGATGTTGGTATTAGGATAGGAAAATAGACCAATGGAACCAAATAGAAAGTTCACAAATGGACACACAAGTAAGACGCCTGATTTGCAACAAAGACATCTTTCCAGTAAATAGTGCTGGGCCATTTGGAATTCTATATGAGAAAAGAAAATGAAATTGGCCCCCTTCGTCACACCAGATACTCAACACATAAAACAAATTCTGGAAGAATCACAGGCCTAAATGTGAACATTAAAACAATAAAACTTCTAGAATAAAACATAGGAGACTATCTCCCTGACCTTGGAATAGACAAAGATTTTATTTATTTTATTTATTTATTATTATTATACTTTAGGTATATCTCCCAATGCTATCCCTCCCCCCTCCCCCTACCCCACAACAGTCCCCAGAGTGTGATGTTCCCCTTCCTGTGTCCATGTGTTCTCATTGTTCACTTCCCACCTATGAGAGAGAATATGCGGTGTTTGGTTTTTTGTTCTTGCAATAGTTTACTGAGAATGATGATTTCCAATTTCATCCATGTCCCTACAAAGGACATGAACTCATCATTTTTTATGGCTGCATAGTATTCCATGGTGTATATGTGCCACATTTTCTTAATCCAGTCTATCATTGTTGGACATTTGAGTTGGTTCCAAATCTTTTGCTATTGTGAATAATGCCGCAATAAACATACGTGTGCATGTGTCTTTATAGCAGCATGATTTATAGTCCTTTGGGTATATACCCAGTAATGGGATGGCTGGGTCAAATGGTATTTCTAGTTCTAGATCCCTGAGGAATCGCCACACTGACTTCCACAATGGTTGAACTAGTTTACAGTCCCACCAACAGTGTAAAAGTGTTCCTATTTCTCCACATCCTCTCCAGCACCTGTTGTTTCCTGACTTTTGAATGATTGCCATTCTAACTGGTGTGAGATGGTATCTCATTGTGGTTTTGATTTGCATTTCTCTGATGGCCAGTGATGGTGAGCATTTTTTCATGTGTTTTTTGGCTGCATAAATGTCTTCTTTTGAGAAGTGTCTGTTCATGTCCTTCGCCCACTTTTTGACGGGGTTGTTTGTTTTTTTCTTGTAAATTTGTTGGAGTTCATTGTAGATTCTGGATATTAGCCCTTTGATAGACAAAGATTTTATAATCTTAAAAGAAAAAAATACTCAATTGTATTTCATTAAAATTAAGAACAGACTGTAAGAAGATATCTACAATAAATATATCTGACAAAGAAGTCAAGTCCAGAAAATAAGGAACTTACAAATCTAACTTAAAAATACACAATGCAATATAAAATGGACAAAATACTTGAACAGGCATTTTACTAAAGAATATATCCAAATGGCCATTAGGCATATGAAAAATGCTCAGCATCTCAGTAATTGAATTAAAAACCACAATGGGATTTATCACCATACCCAACAGAATGACTAAAATGAAAAATGTTAAAAAAAAATTAGGCATTGGCAAGGAAGTGAAATGATTAGAAATCTCATCCATTGCTGGAGGGAGTAGAATCGGTACAACCACTCTGGAAAATTACTTGGTGGTATCTACTAAAATCTACTTTGTGACCCAGCTAGTCTACCCTTGGGTATATACGCCAAAGAAATGAGTACATATATCCAAAAAATACACAGGAATGTTCATATAGCCAAAAACTGGAAACAAGTCAGATGTCCATGAATTACAGAATAGATAGATAATTTGGATATATTCCTGTACTATGGAGAAATAAAAAGAACAAACTAAAGTTACATATATCCACAGTGTTAAATCTCACAGACATAATGTTAACTGAAAAAAAAAACCTTAACAAAAAAGAGAATACAAGGATTACACATATTAGCTATCTATTGCTGTGTAACAAATTATTCCAAAACTGAACAGTTTAAAACAACAGATATTTATTGTTTCACAATTTTTGTGGGTCAGGAATGCAGGTACATCTTACCTGGGTCTTCCACCTCACAATTTTTCACAAGGCATTACAAAAGATGTCAGCCAGGCTACAGTAATCTCAAGGCTCAACTGAGGGAAGATTTGCTTCCCTCACTCACTACAGATATAGGGCCAAGGGCCTTAATTCTTCATTGGTTGTTGCCAATAAGGCAGCTAAAAACACAAAGGCTTTTCATCAGAGCAAATGAGGAGAGCCAGAGACCATGAAATCAAAATGATAGCCAAAGTCTTTTGTAACCTAATCTTAGAAGTGATACCCCATCACTTTTGCCGAATACTATTCACTACAAGCAAGTTACTGAGTCCAGTCCACACCCCAGGGGAGGAGACTGTACAAGGATAGGAATATTAGAAGGCAAAGGCTGCTAGAACCACATTAGAGCTGCATATAGTGGCCATCTACCATGCTATCTTATTCCATTTATATGATTTTCAAGAACAGGCAAAACTTAATAGAAGTAAGAACATTGATTATTCCCAGGGGGAGAGACTACTGGTCTACAGGGAACATAAAGGAGCTTTCTGCGGTGCTATAAATGTTCTATGTCTTGATCTTGTTTGGGTGGTGAGTAACATCAGTGTAATCATGTGTTGAAACTTCATTGAAATGGACACTGAAAATGTATGCTAGCTAGCTAATGTATTTCAAAGAATTATTAATTTACATTTTTGGGCACACGATGTATAAAGATGTAATTATGGCATCACCAACCAAAAGGGATGAAGATAGAGCTGTTAAAGGAGCAGAGTTTTTTATGTTATTGAAGTTAGGCTGGTATAAATTTAAGTTAGTTGTTATAACTTTAAGATGTTAAATATAATCCCTATGGTAACCACAAAGAAAATAGCTATAGAATATATACAAAAGGAGACTGGGTGCAGTGGCTCATGCCTGTAGTCTCAACACTATAGAGGCCAAGGCAGGAGGACTGCTTGAGCCCAGGAATTTGAGATCAGCCTGGGCAACATAGCAAGACCCTGTGTCTACCAAAAAAATTTAAAAATTAGCTGGGCATCGTGGCACGCACCTAGGAGGTTGAGGCAGGAGGATCACTTGTCCCCAGGAATTCAAGGCTGCAGTGAGCTATGATCACACCACTGCACTCCAGCCTGGGCAACACAGTGAGACTCTGCCTCAAAAACACATGAACAAACAACAACATCAAAAAATACACACACACACACACACACACACACACAAAAGGAAATAAGAAATAAACTTACATTTTTTTACTACAAAAAATATCAACTAAACACACACAAAAGAGAACAGTAATGCAGGAAATGGGGGACAAAAAGACTGTAAGGCATATATAGAAAACAAATATCAACACGTCAGAAGTAAGTACCTCCTTATCAGTAATTAACTATAAATGTAAATGGACTAAATTCTCCAGTCAAAAGCAGAGATTGGAAGAATGGATTGTTAAAAGACATGATCCAATTATATGCTGTCTATAAGAGACTCAGTTTAGATCCAAACATGCAAACACATTGAAAGTGAAAAGATGAGAAAAATATTCCATGCAAACATTAACCAAAAGCGAACAAAGGTGACTATACTAATATCTAACAAAATCGACTTTAAATCAAAAAAAGTTGCAAACAAGAGACAAAGAAGGACAATATACATTAATAAAAGGTTCAAAACAGCAGGAAAATGCAACAGTTATGAATACTTAATGACAGACCATGAAAATATATCAAGTAAAAGCATTACAAAATTGAAGGGAGAAATAGCTTCATAATAACAGTTGAAGATTTTAATACTTTACCCTCAAAAAATGGATAAAACAACTAGACCAAATATAAGGAAATAAAAGAATTAATACAATAAACCACTTAGATATAAACATATACAGAACATTCTATTCAGCAACAATGAAAATTAAACAGCACACTCTTAAACAAACAATGCAGCAAAGAAAACATCAAAACAGGAATTAGAAAATACTTAGAGACGAATGAAAACAAAAACACAAAATACCAAATCTTATGGGATGCAGCAAAAGCAGTCCTAAGGGGGAAATTTATAGCTATAAACACTTACAATTAAAAAACAGGAAAGATCTCAAATCAATAACCTAACTTAAGAATCTAGAAAAATAAGAAAACTAAACCCAAAGCTAGCAGACAGGAAAAAAAAAAGGTCAGAACAGAGATCAGAGAACAGAAAAACACTAGAGAAAATCAATGAAACCAAAAGTTGGTTATTTGAAAAGATCAATGAGATTGACAAATATTTACCTCACTAGACTAAGAAAAAAAGAGAGAAGACTCAAATCACTAAAATAAAAAATGAAACTGGAAACATTACTATTGATTCTACAGAAATAAAAAGGACTATAAATGAGTACTATGAACAATTGTATGCCAACAAGTTGGAAAACTTAGATAAAATGGACAAATTCCTAGAAACACAAAACCTACCAACACCAAATGATGAAGAAGTAGATAATCAGAATAGACCTATAACAGTAAGGAAATTAAGTAGCCAAAAATCTTCCAAAAAATAAAAACCCTGGACCTGATGGTTTCACCAGTGAATTCTACCAAATATTTAAAGAACAATCACCAATCCTTCTTAAACTTTTCCAAAAAACTGAAGAGGAGGAGAAGCTCTTTAACTCATTTTATGAAGCCAGTATTAATTACCTTGATACCAAAGCCAGTCAAAGACACTATAAGAAAAGAAAACTATAGACCAGTATTCCTTATTGACACAGCTGGAAAAATCCTCAACAAAATACAAGTAAACCAAATTTGGCAGCATCTTAGCAGGATTATACGCCATGACAAGTGGTATTTATTCCTGGAATACAAGGATGGTTCAACATATGAAAATTGACCAGTATACCACATTAACAGAATGAAACAGAAAAAAACACATGATCATCTTAGTTGATGCAGAAAAAGCATTTGACAAAATCCACCAACCCTTTCATGATAAAAACACTCAACAAACTAGGAATAGAAGGAAACTACCCTAGCCAGGCATGGTGGCTCACACCTGTGATCCCAGCACTTTGAGAGCCTGAGGCAGAAAAAATGAGCCCAGGAGTTCAAGATCATGGGCAATATAGTAAGACCTCATCTCTACAAAAAAAAAATATATATATATATTTAAGTTAGCCAAGCATGGTGGCACACACCTGTAGTCCCAGATACTTGGGAGACTGAGGTAGGAGGATTGCTTGAACCTGGAAGGCGGAGGCTGCAATGAGCTGAGATTGTGCCACTGTACTCCAGCCTGGGCAACAGAACAAGACTCTGTCTCGAAAAAAAGAAAAAAAAAAAAAGTAAAAGAATGAAACTACCTTAACACAATAGGAGCCATATAAAAAAAAAAAACCCCACAGTTAACATCATACTCAATCATAAAAGACTGAAAACTTTTCCTCTAGGATCAGGAACAAGTCAAGGAAGCTGGCTTTTACCAATACTGTTCAACACAGTACTGAAAGTTCTGACCAGAGCAATTAGGCAAGAAAAAAAAAGGCATACAAATTGGAAAGAAAGAAGTAAATTATTTCATTTACAGATGATATGATGTAGTATGTAGAACACTCTAAAGTTTAAAAAAAGATTGGAACTAATAAATTCAGCAAAGTAGCAGGATACAGACAATAATCAGTTGCATATCATTACATTAACAAGGAACAATTGGAAAAGAAAATTATAAAAATAATTTCATTTATAATAGCAGTAAAAATAATAAAATACTTAGGAATTATCAAAGGACAGAAAAGAGTTGTCAATGAAAATTATAAAATACTGCTGAAAGAAATTAAAGACATAAATAAATGGAAACACCCCATGTTCATGAACGAGAGACTTAATATTGTCAAAATGTCAATACTATCCAAAGCAACCTACAGATTCAATGCAATCTCTATCAAAATCCCAATGATGTTTTTTGCAGAAATAGAAAGGCCCATCCTAAAATTCATATGGAATCTCAAGGGAGCCTGAATAGCTAAAATGGCCCTGAAAAAGCAAAACAAATCTAGAAGACTTATACTTCCTGAATAAAATCTTACTACAAAGCTACAGTAATCAAAACAGTGTGGCACTAGCCTAAAGACAGATGCATAAACCAATAGAATAGAACCCAGAAATAAACCTTCATATAAATGGTCAAATGAATTTTGACAAAGGTGCCAAGACCATTCAATGGAGAAAGGACGGTCTTTTCAATAAACGGTGCTGAGAAAACTTGATAGAAAACAATTAAATACCTAACACCATATATAAAAATTAACTCAAAATGAATAAAAGACCTAAATGTAAGACCTAAAACCATAATGCTCTTAGAAGAAAATTTATGGGAAAAGTTTCACTACATTGGATTTCTTAGATACAACACCAAAGGCATAGCCAACAAAAGAGAAAAATTGGAGTTCATGAAAATTAAAAAATTTTATATATCAAAAGATTCCATCAGCCAAGTAAAAAGGCAACCTGCAGAATGGAAGAAAATATTTGCAAATCATACATCTGATAAGGAGTTGGCATGCAGAATATATAGAGAACTCCCAAAACTCAACAACAAAACAAGCAACTCAATTTCAAAAATGGGCAAAGGACTTGAATAAACATTTCTCCAAAGGAGATATACAAATGACTAATAAGCACATGAAAAGATGTTCAATATCACTAATCACTAGAGGAATAAAAATAAAAACTACGATGAGCTACTACTTCTTCCATTCAGATGACTACTATAAAAAAAAAAAACAAAGTGTTGGTGAGGACATGGAGAAATTGGAAGACTTGTGTTCTATTGGTACAGCTACTATTGAAAACAATGTGATGTTTCCTCAAAAAACTAAACGTAGAATTACAACATAATATAGCAATTCCACTTATGGGCATTTCCCCAAAAGAAGTGAAAGCAGGATCTCAAAGAGATACTGGTATACCATATACCCATGTTCATAGCAACATTATTCCAAATAGCTGAAATATGAAAGCAACCCAAGCGTTCATCAACAGACGAATGGATAAACAAAACATGGTAAATACATACAATGGAATATTATTCAGCTTTGAAAAGGGAGGACATTCTGACGCATATTACAACACGGATGAACCTTGAGGACATCACGCTAAGTGAAATATTCCAAAGGCAAATGCTATATGATTCCACTTATTAAGGTAGCTAGAGTAATCAACATCATAGAGACACAAAGTAGAACGACAGTTGTCAGGGCTGGAAGCAGGGTAGAATGGGGAGTAATTATTTAATGGGTGCGGAGTTTGTTTTGCAACCTGAAAAGTGTTCTGGAGATGAATGGCAGTGACGCTGGTACAACATTATGAATGTACTTAAAGCTACTGAACTGTACACTTTAAAATGGTTAAGATGGTAAACTTTTATGTTATGTGTATTTTGCCACAATAAAAATAATAAATGTTTTAAACCTGTGCACTCTAGTACATGTATATTATATATCAATAAACATGCTGAAGGGAAAAAGGATATAGTAGCTACTAACCTTTCTCCTTCTATACTAAAGATTTGGAGGCCCAGAAAGATGAACTGACTTCCTAAAGTCACAGAGCCACTTTTGAGTGGCAGTGCTTGTTCTTAACACTTCTCTCTGCTGAAGTGTATTGCATATGAACACAGACACATGTCCAGCTGAACTAACTTCCCCGCTGCAAGATAACTCTTTGCTCTCAGAGGGAGGGGACTGCACCTGTTTAATTTGCTTTAACAGTCCTAATGTCAGAATCACACTTGGGGAAAATATCTCTAATATCTGATAAAGCTCTCGGGAATTAGTTCCAACTAAGAGTTATTCTTCCTAGACTCCCTTCACCTATGGTGCCTGTAAATGGTGAACAATTAAAATGCCAATTATTCTGACCCTTCTAATTCAAACATGAGAAAGTCTAGATATGATCTGTGCTATAGTTAAAGTTTTATGCTGAGTTCAAAAAGTATTTGCATAATTTTGGGGGAAAATATGCAAATGGTACATTTGGCCCACTTAATCATAGTTAACTTTGGTGAGACAGACATCATGGTAAGACAATACAAGTGTATCTCACTGAATCTGAACATCAACATTATGAAGTAGGTACTAATATATATTCATACCTATTTTGTAAATGAAGACATTTAAATGTAGGGAATATAAGTAACTTGCCCAAGACCATATAGCTAGTAAGAGGCTAAACCAGGATCAAACTCTTGTCTCTCTCACTCCAAACCCTGTGATCTTAATTAATTCACTATTCACTCCCCATGTAACATTCAACAAAGAAAAAGAGGAAAAAAAGGCACTTAGTAGTTCTAGATGTGCCCGTCATAAATGGTTCTGACAGAATCAACAAAGCAGGTCCAGAAGGGCCCCCTTAGAAGTCAGATCAAGTTACTGTAGGCCCTGGAAAGAACAAGGTTGGATAGTAAAGGCACTTTATATGGTTTACTAATGCGTGTGCACACACACGCACGTGCGCGCACACACACACAGCTGTTCCAATAAAGTCTAATTCCAGACCTCCAACCAGTAAGGTGCTCATCTGAGTTGGGCAGCCCAGACACTGGAGACCAAATTGAGACCAACCTGCCCACTTTAAATCCTAGGAGTGCCATGAAGGCGCCTTGAACTCAAGTGGCAAACACTCCTGAAACTCAGATGAATCAAGGAAAGCTCAGCAAGGTGACACAAATGGAAAGTATGAGGCTTCCTTACGTCCATCTATTGCCAGATGGGGCACCAGGACAGCAGCTCCCAGAGGAGGTCCGTGGCTAAGCACCCCCAGCTCTTAGAACCCTGTGAAGCACTAAGCTGACACCATCCTACAGACTAGGACCAGTTGTATTAAGAGAAAAGGTGGCTAGATCACATGAATACAACTTGAAATCACAATCAGAATGAACCTATGCAAACAACAATGGCAAACAAGCTGTAGAACAACACCGGATTGGCCATTTACTCTGGGGTTTTGTTCCCTTTTAATGCTCACTTGTTACTTGTTCATTCATTTATCAGCCGGCGTTTGTTAAGAAAAGTCTACTAGACAATATTTTTTAACTGTGAAAAATGTAGTCATTTTTTTTTCTTTAAAAAGGGACATTGCTCATTTATTTCTGTAGCAGACCATAGAAGCAGACCCAGATCAGGCTACAGCCTGATCCTTGGGTAAACCAAGATATAAAACAGGGGAACAGTTTTCTCTCTCTTGAGGAGTTTATAGTCTAGAGAAAGAGAAGATCAGAGATCAGTAGGAAGAAACAGGATCAAGAGAGGAGGGCAGGCAGGAAGATCTCAGGAGAAGGGAGAAGACAAATGGAGAAGCAAGAAGATGGGGCATAGGCAGAGAAAAGCAGCTGAGGAGAAGGGTATTGGTTGTGGGGCCCAGCAGGTGAGCTCGGGAAAGTCAGTACCTATGTGAGCACAGCGCTTTGCCTGGCTAAGTCCATACCAACTAGGTTCAGAGCCTTGTCTCAAATTTAATAACATACAAACACAAGTAGTTCCTATGCACACTCCAGTATCTCCTTACTGAAAGCATCATGTCTGTTCTCTTCATGACACCTACCACAGTTTTAACTATGTATATGTTATTAACTTGATAATTGTCTCCAACATACTCTCTCTCTTCTCTCTTCTCTCTCTCTCTCTCTCCCAACGCTAAGCTGCAAGAGAACACAGTTTACATCTTATGCCCCTAATAATTTTCAGCTCTGCCATTTTCTAGCCGTGTTACCTTAGGCAGGTTATTTAACCTCTCTGATCCAATAGTCCAAAGAGACTTTGTGAGGATCAAATAAGAAATGCTTATAAAATACAGGATAGACCAGCCTGAGAAACACAGTGAGACCCCATCTCTATAAAAAATTAAAAAAAATAGTTGGGTATGGAGGCATGCACCTATAGTCCCAGCTACTTAGGAAACTGAGGCAGAAGGATCACTTGAGCCCAGGAGTTTGAGGTTACAATGAGCTATGATCACATCACTGCACTCCAGTCTGGGCATCAGAGCAAGACCCTGTCTCTAAAATAAAACAAAATACAGGATAGCTCTCATTAAAATTATTCCATTTCCCTGAAGAAATACTGCACAGGAACAAAAGGTCCCAGGTCTACATTCCACAAAAGCTCTTCCTCCTTATGCTAGATAAGGTTTATTCCTGCGGCCCATGGTTAGATTCTCCATTCAAGGATCCAGACAGAAAAATCCTATTTCTGTGACTGCATCCTATTTTATTGGTATTTCATCCCTCCAGGCAGTTTCAATCCTCTCCCCTTTCCTCTTCTCCTCCTCCTGCCTGATGCTATGATGCCACAATCCAGTCTCTGTGACTCGGAGGAAATGTTTCCATGGTGATGAGCAATGATGTCATAAAGGGGGGATTGTTACAGGGTTGAATAAAATCTGGCACTAGATGCACCCTGCCTCCTTATATAAGAGGGGGCGGGAGACAAGCCCTATCAGCACATCCCAGAAAATGGGAAACCGAATCACCCAGGGGATGGCAAGGAATGACCAGAGGGAAAGTTCCAGTTCTGTCCACCATGCACTACCAGCCCCATTTTGGAAAAGAACAGATTTAATAGACCTCACCAAGACAAGAATTGTTTTTCGTCAAAGGAAATCAAAGGAACAAACAAGAGGCAGTGACCACCGGAGACTTCACCTTTTGGTCTAGGAAAACCCAAGCAGGCAGTGTCTACATCCATCAAAGCCCAGTGTATCAAATACTTATTGAATAAGAACCCACGGACTTTTCCTTACCAGAGCCTTAGATTGCCATGTGTGTCTGATTGCTCCAAAGACAGACTATTGTGATTTCGACCCTGTATGCATTTTAGAGTAACAAGTCTTACCAGAAAAATAATAGCCAGCCCCAGCTTAATTCCTAGAGAAACTCAAACCACCTTGTTAAGAACATTCCCAGAGAAGAGTTTATACTAAGGAGCACTGCACAATGCTGTTTGCCATCTCTGGGCCCTCTAAAAGCAAGCCCAACCTTGGAAAAGGAATGTCTGCCACCAGGGAAACGTGGCTGCACTGCTGGAGGAAGAACTTGATCATGACGGGCAATGCTTGGAAGTAAAGAAGCATCTGCTGCCTTGGAAAGGCTTGGTCAGGGCAATCATTGTCACAGGCCACTTTTTTTCTCTGACTATCTCTTGGAATTTCAGAGTGACTAAGTGATTGCTACAATTGTGAGTGCCATGGAATAGACCCTGTTCCATAAAAGGTCTCCCTTGGTCCTGCAGGAGGCTCTGGGAGCCCATGCTTTAGCGAATGTATAGTCCCTCATTCTTTCTCTGGGCAGCTGGTTTTCCTAAAGGCTCTGCTCCCAGCGAGCACAGTCCACAGCAGTAGCTAAATGTGTGCAGTGCATGTGTACTTTTATGGTCTTCATCATTATTTATGAACTAACTTAAAAGGGAAGTCATTTCCATCCAGGAAACCTGGCATATGCTTTTTCATACTGACACATACGTAGAGATAACTGTGCTTTCTTATTATTCCAGAGAGCAAGACGCAGTATCTTCCAGAAGTTGGTGTGGGCAGCACCAAACCATCCACCATGTATCAGAGAAAAGCCAGACAGCTAGAAGGCTCCATTCCCAGCCCACTCTCCAGTCCCCAAACATGTCACCATCTCTCATGCCTCCTTACTGGGCCCATGCTGTCCCCTTGCCCAGGAATGTCCTCCACCCCCATCCCATCCCCATAGCCCCCTTCACTGTAAGGTCTGGGCCCAGCAAATTGCCCAGCTCCTCTTCTCTGAATGCTTCTTTTATGTCTCTGAGAAGGAGTTCCTTCCTCCTTTACTGTCCATCTCTTCCACCACATGAGGGGTTTGGGGGAGCTCTTTGAAGACAAGGGACTCTTCCTCATTCATATTTGAATACTGGGCCCAAGCACGTGCCCCTAGCATCTGCAATACACACATGTCAAGGTGAATGGGGAGACAGATGCCAAGATCCTTGAGCGCTGCAAATCTTCACTGCCAACTTCAACTACTCCAAAATAAAGTCAAAATTTTAAAAGTAAGCTTTGATGACTCAAGTGACTAATTTTATGGACAAGGAACCCTTAATGAAATCTAGGAGGAATGTGGTGACATAAGCAGGACAGGGCTGTGAGACACTGAGCAAACAGTTTATCCTCCCTGAGCTTCAATTTTCTCATCTGTAAAAATGAAGAATGGTGGAAGTTTGAGCTCAAAGTCCATCTCTAACATTCTAACTCAGTGAAGCAGCCTGTGGCATTTTCACATCCTTAAACGGAAATGTGTTACACTTCAAGGATGATTCCTCAAGGCACTTTGCTGCCCTCCTGGGTTGATATTTTTCCTTTCATTTTCACCTTAAGCCCCGCTCCTGTTTATTGCTCACAATGCACTCCAGACTGGGGATGGCTGACAATTCCCCCATGAAGGACACACTATAAAAACAGATGGAACTGCTGCCTAGTCAAGCTGCACTTAATGCAACGTCACCCCAAGACAGACTGCACCCTCTTCCCCAATGCGTCTGAGCCTACCCTTAGCCAGCCCTCACCCCTGCCTCCCCCAACAACCAGCAAAGCTCTTCCCAAGTCATGCCTGAGCCCAGATAATTTCATTATTTTACAAAGGCATCTCTGTGTGCCCATATATCCTGTCATTCTCCTTGTCCATGACAAATGCTTGGCATAAAAGTTACCTTTGGAAATGTGTTAAGGCAGGCAGCATGCACATTCAGAGAGGCCGGCGGGGGGGAAGTCGAGAAGGATGGGGGATGATAGAGATGTTCTTTACTGTGCGTCAGAAAAATAAAAGAAGAAAGAGGAGTGGGGGGCTACCAGGGTGAAGGAAAAAGCTCCTGGTTCATTCAGCAGCAGCATGCATGTGTTCGAAGTCTGTCCTAGTTGCTCAGCAACCCAGAAAAAGCATTTCAGAGAGCAAGAGGCTAATTGGATAAATGAATTAATTAGACATTTCTGAAGTCATTGCCGTAAATGATAACAGGCTTGTGCGGCCAGTATTTTGCTAGTGAAAATGTCTTCCCATCCCTACCTGAGCTTTGATCCAGAAAATGTGGGGAGCTGGGGAGCGAGGGAGCCACCACGTAACAACATATCAGAGGTGCTATGTGGAGAGAGGAAAGCAATGGAGGAAGCCCTGCCTTAGAGGAAAAGTTGAACTAAATGGCCTTCGAAGTCTCTTTCAACTTTTAATATTTGATCAGTTTTGCACTGCAGGGTAGGGAGGACAAGAAAAGGAGTAAATCCCCACTCTGCCAGCCTGAAGGCAACTTAATAACCTGCTTTCCCACACCATCCTATGGGGTTTCCCTCTGCTGTATTTAAAGCAAGCAAGTGCCCATGAAAGGCGATAGACAGCACTTGTTAGGGAGTTTGTGTGGTGTTGGTGGTTGCTTTTTTCCCTTGCTCTGTTTTCCTTCTCCCTGTTGGCTTCCTTTAATTACAACAGAACCCCACTGGCTGCTCTAATGATGGAGAGGACTCCACTGTGCCAGGAGGGAGCAGGCAAGAGGTGGGAAGGGAACAGGCAGAGTGAAAGGAAGGCAGCCGGCAGCTCCCAGAGCTGGAAGGAGAGACGGCAGTGTGGGCTTCTGCTGCTCCTTCCACTAACAAGTTGCTGAGTGACTCCAGGCAAAAACTCAGCCTCTCTGAGCCTTTCTTTTTCCTCCCATGAAGTAGGGAGAATGGATTTTGTGGTGTTTTGAGGACAATTGATGCCATTGCTAATTACATGTTTCTCTTGCTCAAAATTACTAAGGGTTCCCAGTGCCTATAAAAATAGCATGCAAGTTTGCCAGTGGGCTATGCAATGCCTGTGTGATCTGGACCTATCTCTTCCTGCCTCTCCTAGTTCCCAAAAACACCCTATTACTTCTCATCTCCAAGCCTTTACTCATCTTGCTCTTTGCCTGGAAACACCAGAGCTTAAGTACAAATATTCAATGAAGGCTTCTAGAAAAGAACGTGCCAGCCTAATTGAAAAAAGGCCCAGAAGTTGAAAACCCATCTTAGCCCTCATGGGGTCAGCAGTTCAACCTTGTATTGCTGAGGCCTTGCTTCCCTTGCTGGTATGAATTGGAGAAGTGGGCTCTGTAACTCATCAAGTGAGGAGCTCTCAAGTCAGATGGTCCACGTGGGACTTGCAGATCTGTCACTCACCAGCTTTGTGACCTGGGTCAGGTATTGAACCCCACCATGCTTTTATTTACTCATCTTTACAATGTGGCTCGTAATAGTAGAAACTTCATCAAGTCACCATGAAGATTAAACAAGATGCTGAATGCAAAGGTTACAGCTCAGTGTTTGGCACACAGTAAGAGTATCCTAATTGTGGTCTATTATTTTTGCAAAATTATGTAATTTTAAAATGAAATAAAAGCTGATGTCTTTACCTTCTCCCACCCTTTTGCTGTGATACTCTCAGCCTATCCGCACTCACAAACTCTGTAATATCCTGATTTCAACATTAATAATACAGTAGACTCAACTACCTTATATCTGTATTTTCCTCTATTTCATTACCCACTCCGAAGCTTATTAGCCATGTGAGCTTGATAATCTAACTTCTCTTCATCACAGTTTTCTGTTAAAGAGAGATAATAATAACCTCCAACTCATAAAGTTATGAGGGGAAAATGAAATGACACAAATAAAGCACCCAAGACTGGCACCCGGCACACAGCAGATCTTCAGTAAATGCTGGATCCCATCCCCAGAGGCTTCACTTTTGATTCCAATATTGATTTGGATTTCCATCCTTCCACCTACACATACTTCTCTTAGATTTTAAGTTCCCAGAAGGCCGAGATCAAGTCTGAACTGTTTCTTGTTCATCATCAATCACAGTACTGAAGTGCAATCAGGAATTTGTTCAAGATATTTTTAAAACTATTTATTGCAGGATGATATGTATCTATCTATCTATCTATCTATATTCCCAAATCATACTACCTTAAATAACAATGATATTAATAAATATATAGGTAATAACAACTCAACTATGAAGTGTGTTTGATCTCAGCTATGTACAAGCAAGTCTCCTCTTAAAAAGGCTTAGCCAAGACTAAGTCACAATGTCAAGACTGTACTGGACAAAGGCAGCTTGCCTGTTGAGGTATGTCACTGATTGCTAGGATGCCCATGATGGTCAAGGAGCAGATAATTTGGCATTACCATCCCTGCTTCAGGAGAACAAGTTAGGGTGGTGGAGCAAGACACATATCTTTCTCTGGGTGATAGCAGGTATGATTATCTTTACAAATAAATAACATAGCTGTCAAGGGGGAGATGAAAAATACTCCCGTATTTCTTATCCCTGAAGATTACAAGACTCGTCCTCATTCCCAACTCCATGGGCCCCTGTTCTGGGAAGAAAGAAGAGAAAATTGTTAGAGATGGGACAGGAGAAGGCAGAAGAGGGGAATAAACTAGAAATCCCCATATTTGCTCAGATGCTGAAGAAGAGAATTTAATTGTGTGAAGAACAGAGCAAGAGGAAGTCACTGTTTAAGTGGTTCTTCATTAATATGCACTGAGTTGTAGCAGTAAAAATGATTCTAATGGCAAATTTCATGTCATATGTATTTTAAATAAATAAATAAAATTTAAAAAGGAAAAAAAAGGTACAGAGCAAAGCTCTCCCCAATTGCCCCTCCGCTTAAACCAAGAAAAATCCATCACTGTAAGTACTTGACCAACACAGAGAGAAGAGCCAGTCTTTGGCCAGAGCCCATGGCTCTCATCTCATGGGAGCTTTTTGAGGCTCAGGCATGAGTCAGACAGGAAATAGGCGTCTCTGGACCAGAAAGATGTCTGGACTGGCCTACCTCTCCCTGATGCCAGCCCTAAAAATTGGAAAAATTAGGCAAACAGCACAGGCTCTGATTTCAAGAGTCACCATCCCTAAAACGCCTTCCCAAACCATCCCCAACTCATTCACCATTAGGATATCAGATTTAAAATGTGAAGTGCTCAGAAAAAAAAGTGAAGACACAAAGGACCAGTATTAGACCATTTTCCCTAGGTCAGAAGGAAAGTGGAGGGTGCTGGGTAGAGGGGAGAGTGAGGGCCACAGGAGCTCGCTTCCCTTCATCCCTTGCTCTTATTTTATTTCAGGTAAAGGCTGACCCAGCCCCCATACCTGAGAAGGGACTCAGACTCTGGGGTGTTTCCTGTTTTCTTCTGTTCCTAGAAGTTCCTCCTCTACCTAAATGTTAACCCATAGGTGGTCATGCTTTACTTGCTGTAAGTTCACTAGAAACAATAGGTCCTACCCAGCTCACAGATCGGCAGCACGCACAGTTACATGCAGGATAATAAACTCTCAGTTAAAAAATTGAAACCCACTTTTCAGGAAGCCACCTTAGTAACTTAAAATAAGAAGCAGAGCCACCTAAGACACAGCAATGTGCAGCTATAGATGCAGGTGCTTTGATTTGTCTCATTTTTAGAGTCACCTGCCGTTCTTTGAAGACGCACATCTCCACCCTCCTATCATCCTCAGCTCCTTTAAAGGAAATTTAAATCAGGCTGGAGCTGCTGCTGTCTGAGAAAAAAAGAGAAAGGAAGGGCTATTACTAAGTCCCAGCTCATCCTCTGGCCAGTGCAGGAGTGTCCCCCACTGTGCAGGCATCTCTGCAGGGGCCTTTCACATAGTCCTCCCTCCCCCATCCTGGGGAAGGGAACCAGCAATGTTGGAGGGTGCAGCTTCCTCTCCTCTTAAAAAACACACACCCTCACAGGGGGGTGAAAGAATGGCTGGCAGAAGGCAGACCAGCTGTGAGGGAGATCAAGCTAATCTCCAGGACCTCTTATCTAACAATAACCATTTCCTACTCATTTTAGAGTATCTTCTACCACAGGACAGGCACCTTGGCAAGCACTTTAAACTCACTAAATCCTCACAAAGACCAGGCAAAATGGGATTATATCCTGATTTTATAAAGGAGAGAAGTAGGTCTCAGAAAAGTACCTTGCCCAGGTCACAGCTACCTAGTCAGGGGTGGAGCTAAGATTCAAGACCAGGTCCTTCCGACCCAAGCACTACTCTTCCACCTAAAGGGATCCCAAACCTGATATCTCCCCACTAGTCATCTATTTATTTATTCTTCCCAAGGCTACATTCTGGGGGGAAATTCTCTGGACTAATGGAATACTAATGGGCATCAGAGTGTTACAGAAAGAGCACTGGACTAAAAGTCAGAGAACTGGACATTGATGCGGGTGTTTCTACTATCTGGATGAATTTGGGCACTATACAATCTCTCTTGCCCACATTTTCTACGTCAGAAAAAAGATGTAGTTAGGTCATTATGTGTTCTTTCCAGCTCTAAATATTGTCTCTGAATTATTTATATTTTAAGAGGACCTCAGAGGGAACAATGTTCAACATGAAAAATGGTCCTCTAATTGTGAAGATTCTGGAAAGGAAAAAATAAAATCAAGAAAAAAGTCCTCCTTGCTCCCCTTCAAAATCACAACATGAGTATGAGCAACTTCTTCCACAATTTAATTACAATGATATTTCCTTAAAAATATCTGTACATTTATAGTTTATAATGCCCTTTCAAAACATGATTTCATTTTGATCCTTGCAACTATTAAACAGATGAGGCAACTTAAGTCTCAGATGTTGACTGACTTACACCATTTCATAAAGCTGGCAGATATTCATGTGAAGTCTAGTCCTGCAATTTCAATTTAGCCACAACCAAAAAACAAACAAACAACAACAACAAAAAAAGTGCTTATTTATAACCCTGCACTCCATCCAGAGTCCTATTGCAGCATGAGCCCACTCAGGTAACAACCTGTAAGCTATGACCATCATCATCATCATCATCATCATCATGCACAATAATCTCATTTGAGCACATAATAGACACTAAGTAATCACTGTCAAGGCAATTAAGAAAGGGGACTTGAGGTCAGGCGCTGTGGCTCACACCTGTAATCCCACCACTTTGGGAGGCCAAGGTGGGTGGATCACCTGAAGTCAGGAGTTCGAGACCACCATGGCCAACATAATGAAATGTTGCCTATACTAAAAATACAAATACAAACTGAGCCAAGTGAGCCAAGATCATGCCATTGCATACTCCAGCCTGAGCAACAAGAGTGAACTCCATCTCAAAATAAAAAAGGAGACTTGTGCTGTTTCATCACACATGCCTAAACACCTACCAATTTCATCTACAGGTAGGACCAGCTCTGCTTAGAAGCATGAAGACAAAATACTCATGTGCATACATGTGACCTCTCTGCTATTTTTCTCTCCTCATCTCAGCTCCTGAAAAAAACACACGGATGAGCCCTTTCTCCCCAGACATGATTCTTTCAGCATCCCTCAATCTGCCACTGCAAACCGGTTTGGAAGAAGCATATATTCAGTTAGCATGTGACAACAGTGTTTCATACAATATAATTAACACTGCCCTACCCCATTTCTTTAAAAATTAGTAAGTGCACAAGAAACAAAACACAAAACAAAACCAGAAGGGAGAAAGGCAATTTTAAAATGAATTCGACTGCAGAATCTTATGTTCCTGTAGGCATAGTAGATATTAATAATTCAACAAAATATTACAGTAATTACTATACTTTGCAAAATCACCACAGTGCCCTTTAGCACAACTCCTACCAATCTCCCTGCAACTTCCATTAACAAATAAAGTACAATTCCCTATATTAAATTTGTTGTTTAAAAGCTCAATATTTTATCAGAACTAATATATTTTAAATAATCAGTCAAAACCAAGAAAATCCCTGGCCCTGTATTTCTCACCCCTTCAAGTGAAATTCCATCTTCACAGTTAGAGCTAAAATTGATTTCAACTCCAACAAGAATACACTAAATGTTAGGGTCTGAAGGCCCCTATTGAGGGAACTGAGGATTACTCAGCTCTCAGGCTCTGCTGGAATCTGATTAGCCTGCCAGAAGGAGAGTGAGAAGGAAAAAGAGTAGACAATTAATTCTTTCGGACTATAAATCTGGCCTACCGCATTCAGCTCCAGAAAAAGAAACCATGAATTGTAAAGAGAGGCAAGGGGCAGGCAACCACCAAAAAAACACTCCTAAGTCCATCCCTGAGCATGTATGTAGCAGGCTAATGATCTCGAAATATAGGTGAACCTCACTTTATACTATAATTATGTTCCCACAAATTTGCTACATCCAATCTCTCAAGTTCTATTGATTTTACCTGCTGCAAAAATGCTGCAAAATAAACCACCTAAATCTCAATCACTTATTCTCACAACAATCAATCACTTTATTCTCAGAAATATTCAGGGCAGCTTGGGGTTGGCTGATCATAACTGGGCTCAGCTAGGTGGTTCTAGCTGGGCTGGGCTGGTCTAGCGTGGGCTTGGCTGGGAATGGCTATGTACTAGTTGTCTCTCATCCTCTTCCTGAGACCAATAGGCTATGTTTTTCTCATGGCCACCCCAAAGGCACAAGAAAACAGGTAGAAACACACATCCTTCGTGATAACTGAGCTTAGAACTGGCACACTATCACTTCCAACTCTCTATTGGCCAAGCAAGTCACAAGGCCAAACCAAAAGTTAGAAGATGGGGAAGAAGGTCCCATTCAGAGAGAGGGCACTGCAAAGGTCCCATACAAAGGGAGTTATAAAGAGAAATTAAGAACAGGAGCTAACGACACAATCAACTACATCTGCCAAATATTTCTTCAGTGGACTCCTTCTTATCTACCCCCACTGCCACCATCCAAGCCATCATCCTCTTCAGCTACATCCTCTTAGCATTCATCCTTTTTTCCCTTTAACCCACAGGGTGATCAGAGTGATTTTTTAATATACATTTAATTTTATCATTTTATCACTCTCCTACTATAAAACTTTTCATGGCTCACCTCTTTTTTTTCTTTTTCTTTTTTTTTTTTTTTTTGACAAGGTCTCACTCTGTCATCCAGGTTAGAGTGCAGAGGCATGATCACAGCTCACTGCAGCCTCAATCTCCTGGGCTCAAGTGATCCTCCCACCTCAGCCTCAGCCACCTGAGTAGCTGGGACCACAGGTGCATGCCACCATGCCCAGCTAATTTTGTTTGTGTGTGTATTTTTTGTAGAGACGGAGTTTCTCCATGTTGCCTTTCAAACTCCTGGGCTCAGGGGATCTGCCTTCCTCAGCCTCCCAAAGTGCTAGAATTGCACGCATAAGCCACCAAGACAGGCCATCCCTTTGCTGTTGGGATAAAGAACTAAACCCTTGCTTAGTCCTGCCCATGCCTGCCTGTCTAGCTTCATCTCATCTCTCACCATCCCCCAGCCTCTCTGCTCCAGCCACACTGTCCTTCCTTTCCACTTGCTCCTCCCTGCCACAGAAGCCCTATGCCCAGAACACTATGCCCTCTCCTCTGCACCTAATCCACCCCACACATCTTTGCAATCTCCACTCATCTGCATCTCCCTCTCTGCCCTTCCTAAGTTAAATGTCCCTAGTGTTGTCATGCACTGCTCACCATTACAGACTCAGAATCCAGCAGCACCTGGCACATAGAGGGGACTCCACAAATATATATTGAATACTGATGTGTTAGTCCATTCTCACATTGCTATAAAGAAATACCTAGGACAGTGTATTTTATATTTAATAAAAGAAGTTTAATTGGCTCATGGTTCTGCAGGCTGTACAGGAAACACATTGGCTTCTGCTTCTGGGGAGACCTCAGGAAACTTCCAATCATGGCAGAAGGCAAAGGGGGAGCAGATGTCTTACACGGCAGGAGCAGGAGCAAGGCGGGGTGGGGGCAGGAGGCACGGCACACTTTTAACCAACCAGATCTTATGAGAACTCACTCACTGTCACAAGGACAGTACCAAGAGGATGGTGCTAAACCACTCATGAGAAATCTGTCTCCACAATCCCATCACCTCCCACCATGCCTCACCTCCAACAATGGGGATTACAATTTAACATGAGATTTGGGCAAGAACACAGTTCCAAACCATATTAATTGGCTATTGCTGTGGTTTTTAAAAATGATTTTAAATTTTTTTAAATAAAAAGAAACCAAATATCACATGTCCTCACTTACAAGTGGGAGCTAAATGATGAGAACTCATGAACACAAAGGAAGGAACAACAGACACTGGGGGCTATTTGAGAGTGGAGGATGGCAGCAGCAGAAAAAATAACTATTGAGTACTAGGCTTAAATACCTGAGTGACAAAATAATCTGTACAACAAGCCCCCATGAAATGAGTTTACCTACATAACAAACCTTCACATGTACCCCCGAAGCTAAAATTAAATAAATAAAACTACTCCTTTTTTTTTTTTTTTTGAGACAGAGCTCTGTTAACCAAGCTGGAGTGCAGTGATGTGATCTCTGCTCACTGCAACCTCTGCCTCCCCGGTTCAAGTGATTCTCCTGCCTCAGCCTCCCAAGTAGCTGGGACTACAGGTGTGTGCCACCACACCTGGCTAATTTTTGAATTTTTACTAGAGACAAGGTTCCACCATGTTGGTCAGGCTGGTCTCAAACTCCCAACCTCAGGTAATCTGCCTGCCTCGGTCTCCCAAAGTGCTGGGATTACAGGCATGAGCCACCGCACCCTGCCTAAAACTACTTCTTTTGGTTGAGTTTTACATTGAAGGTATTTGTATAATGAGTGTCAATAGCAAATGGTTCTGCAGAGCGTTTAATCCCCCACCTTATACTACCGATTTTGTGTAAATCCAGTTTTAATGCATCAGGCTTCCTCAAGGGTTGCACATCACTAATTTGAACAAAGTCACAGGTATCTGATGTTATGTACCTCCTTTTCCCACCTTCATCAGTCCATGAGTAGAAGGGGAGACACATATAATGCCAAATAGCACATGATACAAAATCATCAAGTAACCTAAGTACTTCCCAAATCCAAGAAAAACTTTTTTTGACCCTAGATTTCTATGTCCAGAGGAACCACCATGCCAATGTGAGAGCAAAACAAAATTTTAGACATGCCAAGAATCTTTTTAAAAAGTGGATCTCCTGATCATCAGAGAAATGCAAATCAAAACTACAATAACATATCATCTCACCCCAGTTATAATGGCTTATATCCAAAAGACAGGCAATAACAAATGCTGGTGAGGACATGGAGAAAAGGGAACCCTTGTACACTGTTGGTGGGAATGTAAATTAGTGCAACTACTATGGAGAACAGTTTGGAGGTTTCTCAAAAAACTAAAAATAGAGCTATCATACAATCCAGCAATCCCACTGCTGGGTATATACTCAAAGAAAGGAAATCAATATATCAAAGAGATATCTGCACTCCCATGTTTGCTGCAGTACTATTCACAATAGCCAAGATTTGGAAGCAACCTAACTGTCCATCAACAGATGAATGGATAAAGAAAATGTGGTACATATACACAATGGAGTACTATTCAGCCATAAAAACGAATGAGATTCAGTCATTTGCAAAAACATGGATGGAAGTAGAGGTCATTATGTTAAGTGAAATAAGCCAGGCACCAAAAGACACACATGGCAGGTTCTCACTTATTTGTGGGATCTAAAAATGAAAACAACTGAACCCATGGGCATAGAGTAAAAGAATGATTACCAGAGGCAGGAAGGGTAGTGGGGGAGAGGGGGAGGTGGGGATTATTAATGGGTACAAAAAGTAAGATGAATGAATAACGCCTAGTATTTGATAGCACAAAAGGGTGACTAGGGTCAATAATAATTTTAATTGTACATTTTAAAATAACTAAAAGAGTATAATCTGGATTATTTGTAACACAAATGATAAGTGCTTGAATGGATAGATATCCCATCTTCCATGATGTGATTATTATGCAATGCATATCTGTACCAAAACATCTCATGTACCCCATAAATATATACACCTACTATGCACCCACAAAAAATTTTTTAAATTAAAAATTTTTAAAGCATTAATATCTCCCAAGCACTGGGTGATCATATGATTCATCATCTAAGCCTGGATCTTTTGAGAGTCAAAATACATCTATTCATATTCTATCAGGACAAGAGGTATAAACCAAGACATTCCCATGCATTCTCTGAGAAAGATTACTTGAGGATATGCCACAGAAAAATGAAAAGCAGCCCACAACAGAGGAATGGGATCCAAAAAACAGAGGCACTAATCCAAGAGTAAAATAAATAGAAATCTCAAGATGACAGAAGGGAAACAGGCCTAGAAAGAAAGAAATCAGTACAAATTAGAATATCTAATAATAATACAACTAAAAAGTTGGAATATCATAGTACTATGGTGAAATAGCATATTCTTTATCTTCCTATAAAAAAAAATAAAACAAGTAGAAACACATGGTAAAACAGAGTTCTCTACAAGAAATTTACACACCACACTGACATAGCAGAATTCTGAACAATTGCTAGAACAACAGGTAATCTATTTGACCTCAAAGCTCAGAACATTCCTTGTCAAGTGACCCAGGTTTGGTGATAGAGTACGACATCTATTTCTTATTGTGCTAGTAGATTTTGTTGCAGATAATAAAAACAACCAGAATTTTTTAATAATTTCATTAATTTTCATTCACTGTGGTCTTATGTTCAAGTTATTTCCTAAGCATGCTCCAATTAGCACGTCTTATGCTATCTCACACTGTTCTCTGCAATAGCTGTCCAATATATGTTTACCACACACAAAATTGTAAGTTTTCTTGGGTGTCTAGTCTGCATCACATAGATTTTTTTGCACATGCTGCCTCACTAGGCATATACTAGGTGCTCTCTAAACACTTCACATGATCTGAAAAGAGTAAGGCACAGCAATCAATACAGGTCATGACCTGGGGCAAATGTTCTGTTAAAACATCCAAATTACTCTCCCATCTGAGAATTTTATTATATCAGACGTGCCTTGAAATAAATTGCACATCATGCCTGGAATAAGAATCTTGGGTTTACTACCATGGTATGCGTGTTAATGGAAGTGTTCATTTGTACTGAGAGAAGGCAGAAGAAGGCAAGAGCTGCACCTGGTCTCAAATCTGTTGTCAAAGGGTCTCTAGCTCCTTAAGGAATAAAGGAGAGGTGAGGTAAACTAACAACTTGAGTTCATATCACCCCCTATTCTTTTCAAAATGCTTCCATGTGCACCATCTCATTTTTTAACTGTGACATAAAGGGAGCAAATAGGATTATGCCCATTTCACCCACCAAGAAATGACTGACCTAATACCACATCTACTTTGTGGTGAGATGGGCTGCACCAATTTTTGCAACTTTTTCATTTTACAGGTCAGGAAACTGAATCCCAGAAAATTCAAATAACTTAACTGGCATCATACTAAGCAAACAAATTATTGAATGAATGAGTGAAAGAATGAATGAAAATACATGTGCTTGAAGTAAGACCAAATCTAGGCATGCTTGAAAGAAGCATTTTCCATTTTTTAAAATCATACTTGCAGGCTCTCTCCTTACTAATAATGCACCCATTTAAAACACAAACACACACATTTAAAATATATTTAAAACTGGGGTTTAATCCCACGGGGAGCTCTGGGAAACCATGAAAGAAACATGTCTCAGAGTTAGCCAACCCCAGTGGTCAAGGGGGCTGGATATTTATCCATCAACTCCTACCAGTCATTGGTAGTGGCTGCTCCCTGCACCCTCACAGGCACTAATTCCTTGACTCTTCCAGCCTGTAGCTTGTGTGATCAAAGCAAGCTACAGTGGCCAGGGAAAGCTGGTCCCTGGTGCTGGTGGTTGGAAATCAAGCCAGCATGCAGAGCAAAGGAACATCCCGGGAATGCGGATAGAGTACCAACAGATCTCCAAATAAGAATTAACATTCTTTTTTTTTGAGACGGAGTCTCACTCTGTCACCCAGGCTGGGGAATGCAGTGGCACCATCTTGGCTCACTGCAACCCCTGCCTCCTGAGTTCAAGAGATTCTCCAGCCTCAGCCTCCCGTGTAGCTGGGATTAAAGGCATGTGCCACCAGCTAATTTTTGTATTTTTTTTTTTAGTAGAGCCCAGAGGTTTCACTGTGTTGGCCAGGCTGGTCTCGAACTCCTGACCTCAAGTGATCTGCCCGCCTCAGCCTCCCAAAGTACTGGAATTACAAAAATTAACATTCTTATGTTAAAATAGCCTATTATGCTAGGCCCTTTATAGGCATCATCTCTAAGATTCACAACAATCCTGCAAGTCCAGTATTATCATCATTTTACAGGCAGTGAAACTAAGGCTTAGAGACTTGTTCAAGGTTGCTGTGGCTTAGGGACCTTCTCATGACAGAAAAGACGCTTTAGAGTTTTGAGAAATCTTTCAAACAAAAGTTTGCTTTCAAGCATGAATAACACTGAAAGCAACACAGTGAGATAAGCAACTCTTTCACCAGTAAGGATACCCTCCTCTTCCACCACCACTCTGGAAAACAAGTTTCTCTGTGTCACCAGCTTCATTGTCTCAGAACTCTTATTGTAGACAAGTTCCCCCACTATGTGTAATCACATTCAGATATGGCAGCTTGAGCTATTTTTCTAGTCTTGAAAATGTTCAACTCAGTAATTGTTCTTCATCTCCCACTGAGAACAGATTTTTAAAAGAAAAAGTTTATTTCTTATGCAGCAGTGTAATCTTTAACCTGATTCTAACCATCTGAATGAGAAACTGCCTACCTCACCATAGATGTCAAAAAGGCTTTTGGGAGGATGTCAGGCATGTGGGACCTGAGAGCCTGTGAGAGACAACTGCAATGTCCCAGGGTGCAGACCCCAGGCCAGCAACAGCAGGCCAGACACTACTCCATCCCCAAGACACCTGTTCTTTACCCAGGCACTTTTAAGTATTTAAGCAAGTATTTATTCTGTTCAACTCAATAAGCACATATTGACTAACCACCAGAAACAAGAGAGCAAGGAAGCAAAAAGGAAGGAAATACAGAAGAGATGTGAGAACCCAGCCTAAGCATCACTTCCAGCTGAATCTATTTGTAGAGTGTTAGTTCAGTCATTAATGGTCTGAGTATCTAACTGCTGAATGAACGTGTTTGTATCTACTCCCCTTTTTTCTGTAGGAAGAGGCTGAATGATCAGCCCCCAAGGATTGAAAACTGTCCTGCTGCCAAATGACTATTCATCTATGGATCATCATACAACCCCTACACAATTCACTTACAGGCTACTTTTCATCTTCCCTCCTTCAGAACAATTCCTGGTACAGCATTGTCTTGTTATTTCATCCTATTTATTTTCACTTCTTTCCCAGGGCAACACTCCCTCTAGTGTCTACGTAGGGCTCTCAGGTTCCAGTCTTGGTACATAGGGTGAAGGCAAAAAGGGAACTCAAGCCTACAACTCTATGGGTATAGATCACCACAAAGTAGTGGATTGTACCAGTGTGATAATTCTGGGGAACAGGCTGCAGATATTCTACAGATAGCTCCAATCCATGTGATATGCCCATTTCACAGCAGGCACAAATACAGAAGAGGAGAGGAAAAATGTAACATTGAGGTCTAGGCCATGACTTTGGCATAGATGAGTTTTTGGCACAATGGGATCTGCTTGTCAACCAGCCCCAGCAACCCAGTGTTCTCCAATGTTCTAGAAGCTACACACTTTACTCACTTCCCTCAAGAAGTCTCCCTTGATTAGCTGTGAGTTGTATCATGGATGCCCAATCTGAGAGAAGCTACTCTTCATCTTTCTGGATCCCTTAACTCTCCATGCAATAAAAGCCCTGTAATAATGTTAAACTTATTCATAGCTTATTAGTGTAATCATCTAACGAATATGATTCTGTTTCTATTACAAATTCTGAGTATGAATTTCAAGAATACAGGTCCCCAGTTATTCAATTCTAGATCCTTTTCAACACCTACTTTAGCATGACATAAAAGGTAGACATGGCAAAAACTCATTGACTGGGGACATGAACTATGGGAGGTGGTTGAAATGAGCATCTTGATGAGAACTGGGTTCTAGCCAAGGCCTTGCCATCAGCTCACTGGGAAACTTTGAGCAAGTGCCTCCTTCCTCTGCTTCAACATTTCCATCTGAAAATTAAGGGAAGGCCCCTTCCAGATATAAAAATAATAACTAAACTAAAGTATCTTGAGTGCTTGCTACAAATGGGTCAGGCACTTCTTTTAAGCGCTCTGCCCTGTACAGTCTCACTTAATTCTTACAACAGCCCAAGGTAGAGATACTATATCATCACCCCCTTTTTTCAGATGAAGAAACAGCAGAGAGGGTAACAACTTGCCCAATGTCACACAGCTATTAAGAAACAGAGGCAGGACTTGAACCCAGGCACCTGGCTGCAAAATCCATGATCTTATTTAGTATGTGGCCTGTTTCAGGTTCCCAGTCTATCTGTTCTCAACAAATCCGGAAGAGGATTGCATTCATGATGAAATCTCTCCACAAATACGAATTCACACAAGTTGTACCATACACCCATACTAAATAATCCCACAACCCAATAGAATCCTTGATTATCCTACATAGCTTTATTTCCAGTTTTTCCCCTAATTAGGTTTTTTCTCTCTCCAATGCATGCCAAGTAACAGTCCCCTACCTAGCCAAGGGCACAGTTTTACTGACCAAGAACCCTGCTGGCCCCACTCTGCTGCAGGTCCCTCTCATCTCAACCAAGCAGGGATGGCTTCCTCTGATTCCCTGCATGCACTCAATAGCAGAAAACAATCTGTGCAATCCTGAGGTTCTTAGACTCCATTATTTTTTCCAAATTTACTATAGAACATTTATTAGTGTACTATAAACAACAGTATTTCCATAAATAATTAAATCCAAACTACACTGATCAAAATAAATGAGCAAAATATTCCTGGTTGTGATGTAACCAGGCTTGATTCACTCACTAACTCAAATAACAAGGTGACTCACAAGAGGCCCCCATTAACAATGGTTAGTAAGATACAGCTTGTCCAACATTAACTAGCTTGTTATTCATTGTCTGCAGCCACCGCGGTGGATGGGCAGGGTGACTATAGAGCATGGCCCCAGAACAGAAGGAAAGAATCTATTCCTAAATCTCTCTGACTAGCCTCATATGATACCCATCCTGGGGCCTCAGTCTACCCTACCTATAAAATGGGCACCTCACCAGAGTGAAAACACACAAATCCTCTTAGAAGGAAAATGCTCTATTAACCTGAGAAGAAAGGAGAAAAATGGGTGGGAAGAGGGGATGGCTCTTCCAAGAGAAAAAACATAAGCAGGGTCCAAGGTCGGCTGCCACGTTTCTGTCTGAGCCTCATATCCTCATCTCTATCATGAGTGATTTGATGAAGACAATTCCCAAGTGCACTTCCAGCCTTGACATTCTGCAAGTCTCAAATTCCTGTAGTATGTCCCACAGGGATCCTCTCTTCTGTGAGCTCATAGCCTGAAACGATCACTTGACAATTAACCACATATCACCCCATGGCATCTGTCGTCTTGTCATGTGTTATTTAACTTTACAGAAGAGCAGTCTCACATCCAAAGCATGTCAGCACGACTACGAGGCAAATGCTGTCTCATCCTTCTTTGTCTCCTCTCCATCACACTTCTACCAACCCCACAGTTTCTAGGAGAATGCCACATACATAGGAAACACTCAGAAAATGGATGAATGTCTTATGGGGGTGTCCATCTGATCTTTGAAGTGCATGAGAAGCCAGGATTGTTAACTAGTCCTTATTTCTATCCTCTTACTAAGTAGCATAGAGATCCCTCTGAATCTTATGGTAACATTCATACATTAAATAATACACCAGTTGTCTAAACTCAGTGTTATTAAGAGACAGTGTTAACCTGCTACTTATCTTAGGGCAAAATGATCTTCTTTCCTCTCCTCTTACCCTGCAGCTAAGGCACGGTCCAACTCCCCAGGTGAGTTCAGTATTACTGAGCTATGTACTACCCTACGGCACATGCTGCCAGGCATGGATGAGAAGAACAGAACTCACACTTGATGGTGATTGGAGGGAGGGGGTGCTGTTTTAATTATTTCAGCTCTTACCCTCAAAACACTCACCAAATAATATAAGACTAAAGTAAGTACTAAACTAAATATGACCAAATGTGTGGTGCATTCTGCAAATTCTATAAACAAGTAGGGGAAAAGAGAAATAAATGCTTCCAAGGAAAGTTTCACAGAGCCACTGAGTCTGAATGTTGAACTGAGCTATGAATAACAGGTGCCCTTTCATCAAGAAAGAAGGGTACCCCAAGTGGAACAGACCTCAAGGTGCTTGGGACAATGAAGGCGCTGCCCCGGCCAGAATGCAGGACTCAATCAGGGAAGAGTCAAATCCAAAGTTGGAGAAGTAGACCCGGGACATACATAGCCTTGAATGCCAGGCTAATGGACTCTGGATCTGAATTTAAGAAACCAAAGTTCCTCAAGCCAGAATGCAGACACACCAGATGAAACACTCCTGGCTACAGTAGCTGTCAAGTTCTGAAATCATTGCTATCCCAGGCAACAACAATTTCTAATTCCTTTATAGCTTCTGCTTGATGAGACTTGAGACTGTCTTTCATTCACTCAGTCAAACATTATCAAGTGCCAACCATATGTAAGGCAAAGCTCCCTCATCTCCAGTGACTACCAACAAAGTCAGAGCCCTATCCAGAGCCTTTTCTCAGTTACCCACAACACCAGGAGAATAAACTTGGTTAGCCAAATTCGATCCATCCCACAGAGCCAGTTCTGCTTACCAGAACTGCCTAGTGACCCACTAGGCATTCACATTCTATATTTCCCACCTCCTCCTCCACAAGGCCTCTTTTCTCCTTCAAACTTACTGCAGAATCATCCTTTGACATTTTCTCCCTTTAAGGGAAGTATCTCAAACCAGCCAAGAGGCCAAAAAAGGCAGAAAGCAGGAAATCAACAGGTAGGTCAAGCCACAGGCCTTAAGTGACTTAGCCAATCTGTACCTAGCCTTGGATAAACCACTAGTCTCCAGCCAAATCTTTCTATCACAGAGTGTCTGCTTTGTCGCACCTCTCTGCTCCTTATGAGATGATTCAGGGCCCACAGATCATCCAGTTCCAGGATTCCTTCACTGACAATAGATTTACACAGTCCAAGGAAAAAGCAATTTTCCCTTCTGTCCACTGAGCCTTCCTGCCACTGAAGTCACCAACTCCCTTTCCCTTAAATCCAGCACCACTGGAGAAGCTGCTTCTGGGCATTCCTTCTTTGCCAGCTACAAAGCAAGTTCCAGCCACTGCATCTCTGTAATCACTAAATCAGACCTCCCAATTAAGGAGTCTGCAACTTCTGCTCACCTTGGAAATCACTGAAGGATCTGAGAAGGAAATCACACCCTGTAATCCAGCCATCAGAGAAATCACAGAGCAGATAAATAACCTGTGCCCAGCTCCTCCTCTCCCCACGGCCCCTCAGACCAACAATGACCAGGAGCAATTAGTGCTGTTATGTCCCCATGCATTTCCCAGCTACATCTCAAGTGAGATGGTTTCCCCATGTAATACTAATTGAAAACAATTTTTTTTTGCAAAACCCTGAAGAATGGCTTCTGTGGCAGGCTTCTTTATTAAGCCTCGAAAAAGGCAGAATGCATTAAGATATTGTGACACAGGAACTGTGAGCAGGGACGATGAAGACAAGGCAATCCAGCCAAAAGCTATTTGAAAAATCTGTTTGGGAGCCACAATTAGATGATCCAGTGAGTGAAATACAATTAATGTGATCAAATCTGTCACTATTTTGCACATTAGGAGTAAATATTTTAGAACACAGTCCAGCTGAATTAGTTAAGGGTAGGAAATCCTGCCTGGGATAATCTCTGTGTTACACCTACTGGTATGCTCAGGGCAGGGTGATCTGGGAGGGCCTAGAAATATCAGCATCTCCCCATTTCTCTTCACCAAGATGCAGTGTTGGGCACATTAATTGAGAACTACCTGGCAAGTATTCCAAGCAGACACACTGCAGGGGCAGCAGCCTGCAAACTGCTGCCACTTCGAGTGCGCTGCTGGAAGGAAATGAAGATCAATGTTAGGGCAGATGCAGTGTTTTCACCTCGGCACCAGGAATGGGGGGCCCCATGAAGGGTTAATCCAAGGAGGAGGGGGTGTGGAGAAGTGGACTGTGCCTTCACAACTTTCCACTCTCCAGAGCCATTTGCCAACTCACTGAGCAAGCAGGGAGGCTTCTTCTTTCATTTGAAGGAAAAGGACAGAATAATGTGTTTTTCTGTTTCCCTGTAAGCCACGGGGACTGGGCTCCCTCTGGGTGTTTGTGAAACACTCTCTAACCCATTAATCACCAGGATTCCAGCTGGAGGCAACTGGAGAGAAAAAATAGCAAATCGCTCCTCCAGAGTAAAGGCTCCAAGGCCAAGTCCACTCACTTTCCAGCCAGAACACCTGGCAGGCAACATGGTCAGAGGTGGTGCCCAGACCCCATGCCCTCCTGATTCCTTTGCCCAAAGCCAGTTGCACTCCTTCTCCTTTGCCCCCAAAGCCATCTCTTCTCAGTCCTGGGACCAAGGCAAATACCCACCCGAAGCCTTGGTCAAGGGTCTCCTCCTGTACCTTCAACCACCTGGGGCACACACTGGACCAATGGGGTGGGCTGAGGGCCCTTCTCCTTCATGTCCCACCCTGCATCTCTGACTGTAAACTCAGTCAGAATGGAGTTCAATTTTCAATTTCATAGGGTTACTGAAAACGCTCCCCAAAAGGGAACTCATATCAAGTAATCAGGTGCATCAGAGACACTTGGAAGAAGAGCAAGGAAACCCTCATTGTGTTAAAAATTAAACTGGTGGCCTCCTGAAGAAGGACATGTCTAATACTCCAGAAGCCAGAAGAAAAGATAAAATTCTCTTTCCATGTCAGAAGAGCCTGGAGCTAGGCCCCATGTTCTCTGTTTTATGGACATTTCCCTCCACTTTGAAACCAACGATGAAAGAATCTTCCCAAAGTGTTCTCATCCCCATCACTCTTCACCCTGTCTTATTTACAACACCTTCTTTTCCTGCCATCAGGAAAGGGGGACAGGAGAAAAACCAACTGGGTAAATGTTGCTGAAACTGGTTTCCCAGTGACTCTCCAGGAGATTTCCTTAAAGTCTCAAAGACAGGGCCATGTGAGTATGCCTCTCCATCTTCTTTACAGAGGCTCACAGACCTGATAATCAAGGATGTCTCTCTCGTATTGCCTACAAAATGTGGTCAGAAAAGACAGGTCCAGCCTAGGGGCTAAAGAGGCAGTTCTTCCCCAGATTGGAGAGAGAGGACAGTGTGTGGCCCTACATCCACCTGTGGTGCTCTTGCACGGGCAGTAAGGCTGGCCAAGAGCACAACCAATAAGTCCCTGTGGGCTGTTCATACATTGTCCAATCTCATTGCTGTCACCAAGGTCTCCAAGCCCAACTGCTCCAGTCCCCAAGCCCCTTTGGCCGTCATTTGACTGAAGAGTCATTTCCCCAGGGAGCACAGGCCAGACCTGCCCCTCACCTCTTCTGCTGCACAACTGCTTTGAAGATGAGCAAAGAAGGCCATGCACAGTTAACTGCTATTTGCAGGAAGCATTTTCTCTAAAGTCCCATCTTCAGAGGCTTTGTAAATACTCAAAAATAATCCTTAAAATAAAAGCAGAGACACAGAAAAACTCTTCAGGGAGGGTGAATTTATATTGTCCTAATGAGGCAGTAGTGAAGCCACAGATGTAAAGACATTACATCCTCCTCTTCCTAGGATATATTTACTTCCACACATCCTATCCATCCATCCATCCTCCTCACCAAGTAAGAACCCCAACACACACACACACACACACACACACACACACCCTAATTATCAAACTAAAATGAAGTTGGGATTCACAACCCCTGCTGTCAGAGAATCAACCCTGAGGTCAGAGAATCTCCCCCCAGCACACACATATCCAAGTCCTCTTGGAAGGGACTTGAAGTCTTCAACCACCCAGCCCTGCAAAGGCACACATTGTCCACCCCTCTCGCCAGAGCTGTCAGCCCGAGGCTATGGGGGTCTTCATCCAAGGCAGATGAAGCCCGCCATCGCGCTGCTGCGAAGCTGGTCTTCACTGGTCCTTCAAGCCCAGCATGGGCTACCCAGGCTGGGCTGCCCGAGCTGTGCATCATTAGAAACCAAGAAATCTGCACTTTGGTATTGCTTATGTGCTACCTTCTGTGGACCCCTCGCTTTCCTCTTATTAGATACCCAATCCTGGACATCCCAGGCTCTGTTAAAATAAGGCAAAAATTTCCCAGAGAAATTTTGTCAAACACCGGTCATGAAGAGAAATACAAAACGGCAGGGAGTTGCGGGGTGAGTTCCTATCAAATCAATTCCCCAAGGCTGCTTGTACAGACACCCGTCATCCTCCGCCTGGAGCGTGCACCCTACCCAACGCCAGGTTCTGATCCGAACCATGGAGCCAGAGAAGAGGAAAAGATTTTCCAAATCTGGCTCAGGTAGGGACCGGGGGAAGGAGGGAAGTGGGGGAGATGGTGGAAACCTGTCCCCCGCCTTTTCTTTGCTTGGCTGCACAGCGCTGGGTGCAGGCGAGGTAGGGGGAGCCCCTCCGGGCACGCGCTGCGGGCCGCTGCTGCTGCCAGGCAGGCGCGATGCTCAGTCGGGCGCCCAGTCCGGAACGCCGGAGTCTGCCAGACCGGGCTCAACGACGCCACCTCTCGGTACATCCTTGTCCAGGAGAACCCGGTGGCGGGGAAAAGCGGGGGGAGAGGTGTGCAGGAAGCTCAGGCACCCAACTCCGCTCAGGGAGCCGTTTGTGGCGCAGGACGCAATGTTGAAGGCGAGAGTTTTCTGCTCAGCGACTTCCGTGTGCCTGTGCGTGCGTGAGGGCGAGCGGTGTGGCATGGGCGCTGGATGGGTGTGGAATTTCGCTTCACGCTTTAAACTTTTTTTTACGGCCTCTGCTACGGCTTTCCAGGGCCGCTCCCTGGACTTTGAAGGAGGAACCGGGGTTACCTGAAGGCCAAGGCTGGGGGCCGACTTGGCCGAGCCTCCCTCTTGGGCTGGAGGACTGCGCGCCTGGAGCGGAAAGCAGCGACCCCGAGGCGAGCAGGAGGCCGCGAGTTCGAATGGCCTTCCGGGTTCCCTTTCGCGTGACGGGAGCGGGGGAGGGGGGGTGGGGGTAGGGGGAGCCCGGGCAGTCGCAGGAATCGGTCTGTTCTGCGGCTTCCGCCCCAAGTCAGCCCTTTTTCTCATCCAAGAATTCAGGCACCCCGCAAAGAGGAAAACTGACCCTCCAAGCCAAGTATGGGAGAAAGCGAGCATAGATCCCTCCCCCACTCATCTTTAAGAAGCCCCTTCCTCCACTCCCCTCCCGGGGGCCCGAAGCCTAGGGTCTCCAGTAAATAAACGCACACAGCGTCTAACAACAAACTCCGTTAACCTGTTGGGGGCGTGGGGGGAATCGGACAAACCTGTTATCTCGAAAAGTCGAGTCGTCCCCCGCCTCGACCCCCGAGCAACTATCTGTCCCTCGCTCCCACCCGCCCCCCGCGATTCCCCTTCGGTGTCAGGAAACAGGTGGACCCGCCGCCGGGTGGGTACTCACGCTGCTGTTGTGTCCCGACCAGTGCACCATGGCTTGGTTGTGGGCCGAGTCGCCGGTCAGCGCGAAGGAGGTGCTGGGCAGCCGGAGGTCTTCAGTCGCCGACCCCCCAGCCCGCGGCGCCTTCACCTCCTCCCGGGAACCCTTAGCCAGGGGACGGCTTCCTCTGGAACCATCTGCCGGAGCAGTGGCCCAGGCGTCCCCGCGTTCCTGGGTGCTTGGGGGCTGCGCCCGGCGACTCCTCCTCGCGCCGCCAAGCTTGGCAGGAGCTGGGATGCCCCGGCCCCGCCGCTCGCCTGCCGGCGATGTCTCTCCGGCTTCAACCTGCATCTCACCGCCTCTGCCGCCGCCCTGCTGGGGCAGCAGCTCTGGTCCGGCCCGGCGCCCCAGCACGGCGGCTCTCCGCGCCGTCGCCAGCTCCTCCGGCCACTGGCTGGCCACTGCCCGCGGCGAGAGTGGAGACAACGCCGGTGGCCGGGAAGCCGGGGCCGCCGGGCGTCCGGGACCGCCTGTCGCGTCCCAAGTGATCTCGGCGCCTGCCAGGACCCACGTCGACAAGAGTAGGAGCCCCGTCCGGACAAGCGGCGTCCCCGGCCAGCCTGCGGGGCGCTCCGTGCGCGCCGCCTCCATCCCGCTGCGGCTACCGCGGCTCGGGCTGCCGAGTGTGTGGCGCCCGCCGAGGTGCGGGTCCGGCGCGGGGGGTGTGCGCGCGCCGGCGAGCGAGCGAGCGTGTGTAGGGGGAGTGGGGAGGGGGCGGCCGGGAAGGAGGTGGCTCCGGCTGGCGCGCCTCGCCGGTCCTCTCCAGTCTTCCCTCCTAGCTCCCGCTCGCCCGTTCTCTCGTCCAGAGGGTGATTCCAAACCCGAGGAAAATTAATAATTGCCCCTTCGGTGCTTTCTTTCTTAAAATCAGATTCCCCCCATTCCTCCCCACTGAGTTCCTCCAGAAATTTGGTAAAAAGGAGTAATCAAAGGTAATAAGAAAATCTTCTTAAAATATGAAAATCAAGCCGGATCCAGGAGGGGCCGGCAATAGACCCCAATCCCGAGTCTCTCCGAAATCCAGCCTCCAACGTGCTCCCGGCGAAGAGTTGGGAGCCGCTTCTGGACGCGTTTGGGGGTTTACTCTTCGGGCCTATTATGAGGGGCGGGAGATGGCGCGCGGGGAGGGTACAGGGGTCTCGGGGGAGAAGGAGGAGGAGTTGTGTGCTCAACGCCAACTGTTTGCGTTCTAGAGCCGAGGGGGAGCCAGGTGCCTCCGCGCGGGGAGGCTGCGCACGGAAGCCAAGCGCGGGATGCACCCGGGACTCTGCTCGCTGCTCCCCGGCCCGGCCGGCTCCCGGCCAAACCCCGCCACCCGAGGCCTGCGCCCCCGCGCGGGGGCGTGGGGAATGCGTGCGTGCGCGTGCGTGCGCGCAGGCAGGCGGGCGTGAGGCGAGGGGTTCGCAGGGGGCTGGCGGGCCGACCGGGCGCTGCCGCGTGGGGGCACCTGGCTGAGCCGGGCCAGGAGCGCGGCTGGATGTGAGGGGGCGCGCGGTTCCGTGCGTGCGCGTTTGCACGAGCATGTGTGCGTGTTAGTGTGAGCGATGGCAAGTGGGGCGGGGGCGGGAGGTGTGCGCTCGGCTTTTGGTAGCGCGCGGATCACGCACGGGCTGTGTTTGCATTTCCAGGAGCCTGCGAGTGGTCAAAGAGGCAATGCTGAGAACCAGGCAGGCCGCTCTCGGCAGCCCCCTCCTCTTGGCGCCCCGAGCACCCACGGCCCCCACTACTAGCGGTTAGAACCTGATAAAGCCTCCTAGGGGATGAGGGAAAAGAGGCGGAAGGCCCCGGTGGGATCGGGGACTTGCCAGATCTTCTCGGTTGAGGGATGCTCCTTGCCCGGACCTCCCGACCAGAGGTGGGGCGAGAGAGTAGTCGAGATGTCTGCTCTTCCAGGGAGGATCCGGACCTCATTTTGCTGCTAGGATTTTGAGGTCGTGCCCTCACTCTCCCCAGTCCGTTTCTGAACGGACTCAATTGTTTCAAAGTGTCGGCCGCCAGTTAAGAGGGTACTCGGGCGGGAGCCGCGTGGGCTTATCTGGTCCCCAATCCGCGACTGCAGGAGTGTAGCCTGCGCGCTTGCTGCAGCTGAGACCCTTCGTGACCGTAGGAAGACGGAGACTTTAGGTGGGCTGAAGGGAAGTGAGCTAAACCCAAAGACGACCTCCAGCTGCGGTTTACAGGCCCCAGGACATGTGGTGTAGCCCGCCGCCTCCGAGAAGCCCCTGGGATTTCTGGGGGTTGAAAAGTCTGAGACTAGAGGAGCTAGAGGAGGAGCTATTAAGAAAGGAGCAGGCAGGAGGGAGGAGGCTTAGGGAGAGAGAGACAGCCTCCAGCCCTGCTCTTCCCCTTCGGGAGTAGATAGAGTTCCTCCTCTCTGGAAGATGGTTAAAGTGGATCGAGAGTGAGGGGAATGCGCGGAGAGGAAAGAAAGGTGAGAGGAAGGAATGAAGGAGAAAATAGAGGGAAAGGGGGAGAGGGAGAAGAGAGGAAAGACAAGATGAAGGAGAAAAGGGGCGAGAGAATGGTGCAAAAGGAAGAGGGAGATAGAAGAGGAGGCGAAAGGGCGCCAGGTAAGAGCCAAGAGGGCTGGAGGAGGCAGAAGAGGCGCCTGAGAATCTAAGCTGGCCAAAGAGGAAGACATCCAGCGATTCCCGAGAGCCCCCGCCCTCTTGAACTTGCCTTTCCACCCGGTGCCAAAATGGCAATTAGCAGCGGGGAAGGCTGGGCCGAAGAACCAAGCCAGCGACAACGTCCGGCCCAGAATGGGGCGGGTCCTGGCATCTGTGGGTTTCCAAAGACAGGGCGTAGCGGGTAGTCCCAAGAAAAGTTCCAGCGCCGCAGGCCCAGGTGGGCGCGGGACCGGGCGCTGGACGAGAGCCGGCTATCCGCGAGTTCCCAGCGCCCCTGCCGGAGGAGGCCTGGCGCTGCAGCCCGAGCCGAAGCTCGGGATTCGGGAGGGACGCGGTGCTGCTCTTCTCTTCAGGCTCTGGGCGGAGGTGCCACAGTATTAGAGATCTGGGCGGACCCGAGGCTCACACAGCCCGGAGGAGTGTGGTCTCCCAAGTCCTATGCGCCCTGGGGAGGTGCACCATCCGGTCTCCGCAGCTTCCCGCGGCCTCTGAGCAGGAGCAGTCGGGTGCAAAAGAGGCAGACGCTCTGAGAGGGGCCTCCTTCTCTCTCTCCTGTCTGAAGAAGGCCCTACCCAGATGGAACCCGGGCAGAGCTGGATCCTTGGGATGGGCTTGAGGAGATGTAGCTTAAAAGCTTTTGTTTGAAAACAAACAAAAAAGGAAAGACTCCCGCAAGTGTGACATTTTCACATGCCTCCTGCACCAGTCCGTTTTCGTGGCCTTGCTCCCATCAATTATAGTCTTCTTCCACCTGCAGCCTCTCCCTCCTTTACCCTTTGCCTGAAAATCCTTGCCCTCAGCCCTGAGCTGCCTCTGTCCCCGCCCCCACCCCCAGCCCCCTGCCTCCAACCCCCTGCTTCTGAGTCCCCATTAGCCTTCTCTAGTGCCCAAACTTCTCCCAGTAGTTCTCACCTGTACCCACAGTATCCTCTTCCTCACTCCTGGACTTTTTGCAATTTGACATCTGCTTTTAGGCGACTCAGTCAAAGGCCTACCCCAACACGCCTGACAGCCTCACTCAACAACCTCTTCTTCCTGCATGTGTAAACTTGTCCCATCTGAAAAGGTCTCCTTTGGTCTACATGGTACCAGGATCTTCTGGGTCCTCCCTGGCCAGCCTCAGTCAAGCTTGTCTTCTTTTATCCACATCTTAAATTCTGAGCCCCAACCTCCATCATTTCCCCCAGTTCTCCGTGCTTGGCTCTCATTCTGTTTTCCCTTTCTCCTTGTCTGAATGAGCCCAGTGATCAGGCCCATTTCTGTCCTTCTATACCGTTTCCTGCTGTTGACTCCTGGATCTACACCTTCACCACATCCCCTCTTGAGCTTCACACCTGACTTCCTCATTGCTTCATACGTGTTATGTGTTCACCTTGAAACCCATATGCAGCAAAACCTAAAACCATCACCCCAACATCTTCTTAGTCACCTAGACACTTGACTTGCAAGCTTGACTCCCTCTTTTGGATCCACACACCCCTAAAAACTCTTGTCTCGTCCTATTTTTAAAAGCCTTTTTTTTTTTTTTTTTTTTTTTTTGTTACCACTCCTCTCCTGTTCATTCCTAGAGCCACTGCCTTAGATCTGACCCTCAACATCTCTTGCCTAAGGTTTTGCAATAGTTTCCTCTCTTCTCCTGGTCTTCGTTTCTTTCCTTCTCCTAGCCAGCCTCCACACTGGCACCTTCAAATAGAAATGTAATGTAAGCCACATAGGAAATTTTAAACTTTCTAGTAGCTTTATTGAAATAAAAAGGAACCAATGAAATTAACTTTAATTTTTATTGAACTGAAGATACCAAAAATAGTTTCAATTTGTAATCAACATAAAAATTATTGATGTATTTTTACATATTTTTGCACCAAGTCTTCAAAATCCAGTGTGTATTTTATACTTACAGCACATTTCCATTCAGACCACCCACATTTTTTCACTACCACATTTCACAACCACATGTGACTAGTGGCTACTGTTTTAAACAACACAGCTCCACACTGTTGACAGAAATAGCCTCTTAGAACATAAGGAAGATTATATCATGAATTGCCCTCCTCAAAATTTTTCAACGACCTACCATTTTTATAAAATCCAAACAGAATGGTATCCAAAGCTCCATGTACTTGCCCCACCTCCATGAACTTTCTTACTGTATTTCTTAAGCCTTGAATGTGTCCTCTGCCACAGTTTTCAACATGGAAGGAGCTTCATGGTAAGAACCCTTCTTCATGGAAGAATCCTCTTCCATGGAGCTTGCCTCCACAGCCTCGTAGTACTTGTTATTATATCATTATTATCACCATCATCATGTCATCATCAAATTCTTTGTTTTCCTATAAGATAGGAGCTGTCCCATGTCAATTTGGAACTTAAAAGAGAGGACTAAGGTTAAAGGGGGCTTCGATTTCCCTTGCTGACATAATACCTACTTCAGCTGGGAAAGGCAGGTTGAGAGTGAGGATTAGCCCTCACACAGTCCCCATAGGGTTGGCAACAAATGCCCACTGGGAATGCATTTTCTCACCAGGGCTTCTGTCCCTGTTAAAAACAACTGGAGAAAGCAAACTGTATACTGTAAGTTATCCATGAGATTACACTAAATGTCACCCAAATAAATCTTTCCGGTTGCTTTTTTTTTTTTTTTTTTTTACCATCACAGTGAAATAACACTTTGGGAAACTGCTTCTTCTCCCTGACATCACAAATACACACAGACACAGACAGACACACACACACACACACACACACACACACACACACACACACCCCCTTACCCTTCCAGACCCTCAATAATCTAATAGATATTTTGCCATCAGCACTCACAGCAGGCACAGATAGAGAAGCATTCAAATGATGCCTATTTCCTTTCCTTTTTTTTTTGAGATGGAGTCTCGCTCTGTCGCCCACGCTGGAGTGCAGTGGTGCAATCTCGGCTCACTGCAACTTCCGCCTCCCGGGTTCAATCGATTCTCCTGCCTCAGCCTCCTGAGTAGCTGGGATTACAGGTGCACGCCACCATGCCCAGCTAATTTTTGTATTTTTTTTTTAGTAAAGGCGGGATTTCCCCATGTTGGTCAGGCTGGTCTCAAACTCCTGATCTCAGATGATCCGACCCCCTCGGCCTCCCAAAGTGCTGGGATTACAGGTGTGAGCCACCACGCCCAGCCCTATTTCCATATTTTATAAAATGTTCAGCACCTCTTACATGAGGACCTAAAAGCAAATTTCTCTTAAAACTTGTATTTCTCCTGTGAAACTGACATCCTTTCTTAAAGGCTCTTTTAACTGGCTCTGTCTTCTCACTTTGTCTTCCTCTTGTCTCAATAGTCACGCTGAGTACCGAGTTAACTTGTTCTAATGGTCTTCAGTCAAGATTTTTATCCTCTGCTCCCTTTTTACTAAATGCTGTTTTCATTGTTTGATACTCTTTGATCTTACTATATCTGTATATTTTTGATAAGCCACTTCACATTCTTTTTAGAACTAAATAGGAAATTAATTAATTGATTAACATCAAACAACAGTCTACATTGTAACTCTCTGAATTTCTAAGGAGGCAAATGATTATGAAACAAAACCTGAAATGCGGACAAAACCAGCCAGATGATCACTGCAATTAGGACTTCCTGTCACTGTGTGTCCGTGAAGTGTCTGTTTTGCTCAATACTGTATCCTTAGCACCTGGCCCAATGCCTGGCACAGCGATGACCCTCAATAAATGTGCAATAAAAAACAAAACAGATGAATGTAAATAATAATACCTCCGCTGCAGCTACTAACCACCTGTTCTTTTTAGCATGTCAACTTTCTAAAGAGGCAAAAGCTCTAGGACTTGATTGACACTACTTTCCACCACACCTTATTGCATGGTATCAATGTTCTTATTGTAAGCCACAGAAAACAATTCTCCAACACAAATTTGGAGAAAATTATCTTATGAAAAGCAGCCGGGCATGATGGCTCATGCCTGTAATCCCAGCACTTTGGAAGGTCAAGGCAGGCAGATCACTTGAACTCAGGAGTTCCAGACCAGCCTGGCCAACATGGCGAAACCCAGTCTCTACTAAAAATACAAAAAATTAGCCAGATGTTGTGGTGAGCGCCTGTAATCCCAGCTACTCAGGAGGCTGAGGTAGGAGAATTGCTTGAACCCAGGAGGCAGAGGCTGCAGTGAGCCAAGATCACACTACTGCACTACAGCCTGGGTGACAGAGTGAGACTCTGTGTCAAAAAAAAAAAAGAAAATTATCTTATGAAAATGATATTGAGTAACTCTCAAAATTGCTGGGCGGGCTGGAAAGCTAGGCTCAGGGGTTCTGCAGGCAGAATGACTCCTGAAATCACACCACGGAATTGGTCCTATAAGGACCCTATTACCAGCATCACTAAGCCTAGATGCTACAGCTTTAACAAGCACCACAAGAGTTGAATGCTGAATGTTGCTGCCACCTCCATTGTCACCAGCTAGCCTTCTGCTTGCTTTTTTGTATCACTAGCATTGATTGGCCAAGCCTAGATCACTAACCCCTACTCTAGAGATGCAATGAGGAAGCAGATCTGCCTCCTGAGGTGGGAAAGTCTCCCACACACACAGAAGGGAGTTCAGATGTTGGGTAGCCACAGGATGAAGCAAGATAAATGTCCACTACACCCATCACCAAAAAAAATATTTCTTAGAGAAAGAAAGCGACACTGTTTGCCTTCATCTTGAACTTCTTGTAGAAAACCAAACTAAAACAAAATCCTGACGAGGCAACATTTCACACAACACCTATGTGGAATTGGATGCTTAACTAGGGAAACACTTCTCCCATGGAGAAGGGGAGAATAGGGGAGGGGTGACCATCTGCCCAGTGGTTATAGGTATAGGAAGTAACATTAAGAATCCTGTCCACAAGGCGCCAAATACTTCATGATGAAGGAAAAGTGGAAGAAAAAAAGGCAGCAGAAAGAAGAGGAGAGCAGGAAATAGCTACCTGGAAAACACACTTAATAAGGACTTCCTTTAAGTCAGGCAATACGTCTTCTATGGCCATTGCATCACTTAATCCAGACAAAGTCATTTCTTGGTTCCAATCAGTAGATTAAGAAACAAATATATACAGTTGAAGCAGTGATGCTAGGGGAGATAATGTAGGAGATAATGATGAGTGATAATTTATGCTGTGCACTAACTCTTGACTAGAAATATGGTAAGGACCCACCATCATGCTATTGGAGTGACTGAGAGTCCATACTTTAGAGAAAAATTACCTATGTTTCAATTCCAGCCCTACCAACTACCAGTTGTGTGACCTTCGATAAATCAATCTCTCTATACTTCAATTCCTCATGGGTAAATGGAGATGGTGACAATACTTAATATAGGGGGTCACAATTAAGATTAAATGAATCAATGGCATAAAGCACTTGGAACAAGGTCTAGCGAAGATTAAGTGCTAGATAAATTTGGCTATAAATGTTCTTATTCTCCTGAACAGTCCTGTGGAGGCTAGTACTTTGTCCCCATTTTACAGATAAGGAAACTTTGAGTGAGAGAGGTTGGATTGCATAGCTTGCGAGTAACCAAACTAAAGGATCTGTCTGATCCAGACAGACAGCTCTCACACAGTGGTCTACACTGTCTTCCTGACCTACATCCCACAGCATGCCCCAGGTAATATTTACATTTTGGTCTATTTGGCTCTGAAGTCAGAGTTCTTCCTGCTGCATCCTCTGTCTTGCCACCCAGGAACTTATCACCAGGACTAATGCTGATGGCTGGTCCTCGCTGGGCACATGGCTTCCACAACATGCCTTACAATTTGGGAAGAGGTTGATGATTTAGTTGGTGACATCCTTCTCTTTAGATGCCATTTACCTCCTAAAGAAAAGAAAATTATGGTTGGTGAATTCCAGACCTGTGTTCAAGTTGCGAGGTTGGGCTAAAGAAGTAAAGTCAACAATGGAAACTTAACAAGCTCTGGGAAAGAACATACTCATTAAGCTGCCGAAAGTCATCAGCAACTTAGTTGACATTTTCCCTCTAGTCACATCTCCAAAAGAAAAGGAAGACATCAATCTAATGAGGTGGAGGTAGTTGGGAAAGAAGTTTTGCAGGAAAATAGTTTTTCATTTTATTCTTCTCCCTAATGATTCACAATGCAAAGCCGCATTTCTTAGAGAAAAGTCTGTCTTTTACAGCATGGCTCTTAAATTATAATGGATTTCCAGGAAGTTCTAAGAAAGTTTGGCAAAGCTAACGGGAAGTTCTTGAGTCAAAGTCATTTACTATCCAAGGAGTCCCCTTCTGAGTCAAAGTCACTATCGGAAAAGTCCCCTGTCCTCCACGAATGGGCCTTCCTGGTATCCCTGCTACACTCCATCGCTGGCTAAGGAAAGCATGGCCTTGATACTAATGGTGATGGTCTTCAGAGGTTCACAGTGGGAGACATTGGTCAGTCAGGCAGAGAGAGATACATTATTCCATTTTCCCATACTAAAAGAAAGCATTGTAACATCTTCCCCATAATGTCGTTTTCAAGAAGTAAATGAAGAATATATGCAAAAGCTTAACCTAATGACAGATCCTCAATAAGTGCTTGTCAACTGAATGAAAGAGTAATGGAAAGAATGAACTTGTACAGAAAACAGAAAGAAGATTTGGGCAATTTAGTTAGAATATCCTTAATAAAAAGCAGGAGGTTATCTAGAAGAGGTGAATATGAAGAGAGGGAAGTCTAGTCCTGGCTTCACCGGTGTTACTTGAGAGGTTCTAACAAGTCTTATTGTTGTAACAGGGTTGTAACTGGGCTTGAGGATTAAAGGAGGCAGTTTACAAGGAAACGCTAAGCAAACTTTAAAGAGCTACATAAAAGAAGGCATGGGTGTGTTGTTTTAGTTGCCATCAGTATAGTTACACATTTCATCTCCTTTGATTTGGCATCTTCCTAACCCAAGCAAGCTACAGTTCTGATTTCTAGAAGCCAGTATACACTGAAAGTGAGTCTGTTGCACCCAATCTCCCTTTCCTGTTCACACTCTTTATTCTGTGCTTCCCCATTGAAGTTCATAGACAAGGAAGCATCTAATTCATACCTAAATGGTGACGCCTTAATGTACCCTTCCCCAGGAGTACAATATTTGCATTTAAAAAGGCATCACCAACTTGCTACACCAAGTTTAACAAAGAGATTAGACAACCATGGGCAACTCCAGGCAGCAATGACAGTGAGACCCAAGCAGAATTGACCTCTTCCCCCCAGGTGCCAGTGGCAGGTTAAGGCCTGCATAACAGAGAAGAAAATACAACTGGGGGGAAAAGTGGTTAAAGCAAAAGGAAGAAGAGAGAGGCATGAGAGAAGGAGAAAGAGTAGAGGTGCCTAGGTGGTAGTTATAGTTGTGTCGGGCAGAAGAGAGAAAATGCAGACAGATGTGTTTTCAGGGAGTAGAAATGAGACATGATCTCCAGGGAGACTGCAGAGCCTAGTGGTCAAACACAAAGATTCTGGATTCAGAAAGAGTGGTGTTCAAATCCTAGTTCTGCCTTACCAGCTATGTTACCTGGTGTCTAACCCATCTGAGCGTCAGTTTCCCCACCTGTAAAATGAAGATATCGGTTGTCCCTCTCTCAAAGAGTTTTTTGAGGATCCAATGACAGAATGTTTGAATAGTGTCTGGTACATAAGAAAGACTTAATAAATAATTATTAGACCCCCTTTTACCATCCATCCCTAACTCCACCACCCCCCAAAAGAAGTGTCTTCCTCTGCCCAATGATGCAGGATTTCCTTCATGAGAGAGCAAAGCTTTTAATTTCCCCAGGTGGGATTAGCCTTCAAGAGCAAATAACTTCATAGAAATCGCCTTGATGCCTGGCTTCAATGCTATGGCTCTGAACAAGAGGTGAATATGTGTCCATCTCCTCCATTTAATCTTCCCAGTGTCCTGGAGAAGCGCAGCGCCCGGGCCAGTATCTCTATTCTACAGGCTGAGACTCTGATGCTCAGAGAGTTAAACCCACCGTCCAGGGCGAATGATGTGGCAGGGGACGTTCCTAAGAGCAAGAAAGAGGACCCGGGGTCGAGAAACCAAGAGGAAGGAGGAGCTCCCCAGAGGAGCAAGAACAGCCAAGTAAAGATGGGGCTGCAGCTCAGAAGAAGCGTGGGACTGGGCAAAGGAACAGGAGAAAACCTTCAGGAATGGCCCGAGGCCACTTCAGCAGCTGCAGGATGGAGAGGAAGATGTATCGTGGACGCGTCTGTGACCAGCCGCTCACGCAGGTTCCGCGACCCGGACCCGTTCGCCCGAATGAGTCAGCATCTGGAGCACCATGGCGGACCTAAGAGAGACGGCATCCTTGGCAAGTTGTTCAAGCGTGGCAGAGAGAGCAAAGAGGAAACTAAATATAGCCTCAAAACAAACACGCGGTCTCCGACGGAACACCCCCTAGTCAGGGCAGCAGAAGGGAGAGTGCGGCCAGGTCACAGAAATCAGAGCCAGAGCCCGGATGAGGGCTTTCCTGCTGGAAACCACGCAGGGGCTTCTCGGCCCTGGGAGTCGGGCAGAATCCATCAGCAGCTCCAACTCCAAACTCCTCTTTCCACAGGTCCGGGTGCCCCTCTGGCATGGGACTTTTGCTTGTATTGCTCTTCTCCTCCACCTTGCCTGATTCACTGTTATCTTCCTTCCCGTCCTCAGTCTATCTTCACCTCCTTCAGGGAGCCTCCCTTGGCCCCACTGAATGAGTCAGGACGCATTCCCCTCCCTGTTATTAAGGTGACTGCATGTCCCAGTTTAGGTTCATTTTCCCAGTGTACTTACTAATGGCATCCCCTTTCACTCTCAACAGTATCCCATTTTGAGCACTAAATCATGTGATCACCCCATCTACTATATGTTCTCCTGGTACCATACACCTCTTCTTAAAAGCATTCTTATAGTTGAATTTCTAAATATGTTTGCCTAGAGGTTTAATTAATGCCTCTCTCCTCCAGTCTATTATAAACTTCATCGGCAAAGAGGTCATACCTATTTTAATTAAACTTCTTATTTTGAAATAATTGTTGATTCACATGCAGTTTATATCTAGAAAACCCCATTGTCTCAGCCAAAAATCTCCTTAAGCTGATAAGCAACTTCAGCAAAGTCTCAGGATACAAAATCAATGTACAAAAATCACAAGCATTCTTATACACCAATAACAGACAAACAGAGAGCCAAATCATGAGTGAACTCCCATTCACAATTGCTTCAAAGAGAATAAAATACCTAGGAATCCAACTTACAAGGGACGTGAAGGACCTCTTCACGGAGAACAACAAACCACTGCTCAATGAAATAAAAGAGGATACAAACAAATGGAAGAACATTCCATGCTCATGGGTAGGAAGAATCAATATCGTGAAAATGGCCATACTGCCCAAGGTAATTTATAGATTCAATGCCATCCCCATCAAGCTACCAATGACTTTCTTCACAGAATTGGAAAAAACTACTTTAAAGTTCATATGGAACCAGAAAAGAGCCCGCATCACCAAGTCAATCCTAAGCCAAAAGAACAAAGCTGGAGGTGTCACGCTACCTGACTTCAAACTATACCACAAGGCTATAGTAACCAAAACAGCATGGTACTGGTACCCAAACAGAGATATAGATCAATGGAACAGAACAGAGCCGTCAGAAATAATGCCTTATATCTACAACTATCTGATCTTTGACAAACCTGAGAAAAACAAGCAATGGGGAAAGGATTCCCTGTTTAATAAATGGTGTTGGGAAAACTGGCTAGCCATATGTAGAAAGCTGAAACTGGATCCCTTCCTTACACCTTATACAAAAATTAATTCAAGATGGATTAAAGACTTAAACATTAGACCTAAAATCATAAAAACCCTAGAAGAGAACCTAGGCATTACCATTCAGGACATAGGCATGGGCAAGGACTTCATGTCTAAAACACCAAAAGCAATGGCAACAAAAGCCAAAATTGACAAATGGGATCTAATTAAACTAAAGAGCTTCTGCACAGCAAAAGAAACTACCATCAGAGTGAACAGGCAACCTACAAAATGGGAGAAAATCTTCGCAACCTACTTATCTGACAAAGGGCTAATATCCAGAATCTACAATGAACTCCAACAAACTTACAAGAAAAAAACAAACAACCCCATCAAAAAGTGGGCAAAGGACATGAACAGACACTTCTCAAAAGAAGACATTTATGCAGCCAAAAAACACATGAACAAATGCTCACCATCACTGGCCATCAGAGAAATGCAAATCAAAACCACAATGAGATACCATCTCACACCAGTTAGAATGGCAATCATTCAAAAGTCAGGAAACAACAGGTGCTGGAGAGGATGTGGAGAAATAGGAACACTTTTACACTGTTGGTGGGACTGTAAACTAGTTCAACCATTGTGGAAGTCAGTGTGGCCATTCCTCAGGGATCTAGAACTAGAAATACTATTTGACCCAGCCATCCCATTACTGGGTATATACCCAAAGGACTATAAATCATGCTGCTATAAAGACACATGCACACGTATGTTTATTGCGGCATTATTCACAATAGCAAAGACTTGGAACCAACTCAAATGTCCAACAATGATAGACTGGATTAAGAAAATGTGGCACATATACACCATGGAATACTATGCAGCCAGAAAAAAATGATGAGTTCATGTCCTTTGTAGGGACATGGATGAAATTGGAAATCATCATTCTCAGTAAACTATCACAAGAACAAAAAACCAAACACTGCATATTCTCACTCATAGGAGGGAATTGAACAATGAGAACTCATGGTCACAGGAAGGGGAACATCACACTCTGGGGACTGTTGTGGGGTTGGGGGAGGGGGGAGGGATAGCATTAGGAGATATACCTAATGCTAAGTGACGAGTTAATGGGTGCAGCACACAAGCATGGCACATGTATACATATGTAACTAACCTGCACATTGTGCACATGTGCCCTAAAACTTAAAGTATAATAATAATAAAATAAAATAAAATAAAGAAATACAAAAAGGCCAGGCATGGTGGCTCACACCTTAATCTCAGCCCTTTGGGAGTCCAAGACAGGAGGATCGCTTGAGTCCAGGAGTTGGAGATCAGCCTAGACAACCTAGCAAGTCCCCATCTCTACAAAAAATAAAATTAAAAAATTAGCCAGACGTGCTGATGCATGCCTGTAGTTCTAGCTACTTGGAGACTAGGTGGGAGTATGGCTTGAGCTCAGGAGTTCAAGGTTGCAATGAGCTACGATGGTGCCACTGCACTCCAGCCTCAGCAACAGAGCAAGACCGTGTCTCTTAAAGGGAAAGAAAGGGAAGAAAGAAAGAAAGAAAGAGAGAGAGAGAGAGAGAGAGAGAGAGAAAGGAAAGGAAAAGAAAAGAAAAGAAACAAAGAGATCAGATGTACCATTTATCATTTCCTCCAGTGGTAACATCTTGCAGAAATACAGCACAATGTCACAACCAGAATATTGACAAAGCTACAGAGCCCTCCCATCATTTCAAGAATCCCTCATATGACCCTTTTATAGCCATGCCCACTTCCCACCTTTCCCCTTCTCCTTAATCTCTGGCAACCACTAATCTGTTCTCCATTTCTATAATTTTGCCATTTCAAGAATGTTATATAAAAAGAATCATACAGTTTATAACCTTTTGGCGTTGGCTTTTCTCGCTCAGCATAATTCTCTGGAGATTCATCTAGGTTGCGTGTATCATTAATCTGTTCTACGCTATTGCTGAGCTGGATTTTATGGTACAGATGTTTACCTGTTGAGGGACATCTGAGATGTTTCCAGTTTTTAACTGTTATGAACAAAGTTGCCATAAACATTTACAGACAGGTGTTTCCATGAATATGTTTTTATTTCTCTAGCATAAATATCCAAGAGTGTAATTGCTAGGTGATATGGTAGTTCCCTGTTTAGTTTTTTTAACAAACTGCCAAACTATTTTTTTCAGAGTGGCTGTACCATTTTGCATTCCCATCAGCAAAGTATTAGTGGTCAAATTTCTCTGAATCTTCTTCAGAATTTAGTGTTATTACTTTTCTTCAATTTTAGCCATTCTGATAGGTGTGTAGTGAAATTTCATTGTGGCTTTAATTTGCATTGTCCCATTGGCTAATGAAGTTGAACGTCTTTTCATGTCTATTTGCCATCCATATATCCTCTTAGAGTAAAATGCCTCTTCATATATTTGACCAATGTTCTGATTGGGTTGTTTTTTCTGTTGAGTTTGACAGTGCTTTATATATTCTAAAAAATAGTCCTTGTTGGGTTTTTGGTTTGAAAATATTTTCTCCAGGTGATAACTTGTTTCTTCTTCCTCTTAATGGGGTTTCTCACAGAGCAGAATTTTTTAATTGTGATGAAGTCCAATTTATAAATTTTACCTTTTATAGATCAATGTTTGGGTGTCATTAAGTACATTTTGCGGCCTGGCACGGTGGCTCACACCTGTAATCCCAGCACTTTGGGAGGCTGAGGCAGGCAGATCACAAGGTTAGGAGATCGAGACCATCCTGGCTAACACGGTGAAACCCCGTCTTTACTAAAAATTAAAAAAAAAAATTAGCTGGGCATGGTGGTAGGTGCCTGTAGTCCTAGCTACTAGGGAGGCTGAGGCAGGAGAATGGCATAAACCCAGGAGGCAGAGCTTGCACTAAGCCGAGATCATGCCACTACACTCCAGCCTGGACAACAGAGCGAGACTCCGTCTCAAACAAAACAAAACAAAACAAAAACCATTTTGCCTAGCTCTAAATCTCGACAATTTTCACCTATGATTTTTTTCTATACGTTTTAGAGTTTACATTTTACATTTAAGCCCATGAACCATTTTGACTTAATTTTTATATTAGGTGTAAGTCAGGTCAAGGTTTATTTTCTTGGCCTATAGATTTCCAATTACTCCAGTACCATTTGTTGAACAAGCTATCTTTTGTCCGTTGAATTGCATTTGTACCTTCATCAACAATCAGTTGGACATATTTGTGATTTTGTGTGAGTTTATGCCTGAGTTCCCCTTTCTGTTGCCTTGATCTATAGTTCTGCCCCTCTACCAAGACAACACAGATTTCATTATAGTAGCTATATATTAAATCTTGAAATTGGGTAGACTAGTTCCTTCCACTTTATTTCTCTTTTCAAAATTGTTTTGGCTATTTTAATTCTTTTGAAATAAATGTTTTGCCTTTTGATATAAATTTTAGAGTAAACTTGTCAATACCTATAAAGAAAATCTTGTTGTTGTTTTGATAAGAGTTGTGTTGAACCTGTACATCAATTTGGAGAGAACTGACTTATTTACTATGATGAATCTACCATTCCATGAACAAAGTATGTCTCTTAAATATTTATAGCTCTGTTGTGTTTTTTATCAGTGTGGTGTGATTTTTAACATGCAAATCCTATACATGTTTTGTTAGATTTACACCTAAGCATTTCATTTTTTGAGTGATTGTAAATGGTATTATAGTTTTAAATTTTTGTGCCCACGAGTTCATCACTAGCATATAGAAATACAATTGAATTTTATATATTTATCTTTTATATCTTGTATCCTGTGACCTTGCTGAACTCACTTATTCCAGGATTATTTTTGTATAACATTTTGGGATTTTGTATGTAATGGTCATGTCCTCTGCAAATAGGGACAGTTTTATCTCTTCCTTTTCAAACTGTATCCGTATTATTTACCTTACTTTCTAAATTGCACTAGCAAGAAATTCCAAAATACGTTGAATAAAAGTAGTGAGTGGATATCTTTGCATTGTTCCTGATCTTAGGGGGAAAGCACTCAGTTTTTCACCAGTAGGTATCATGTAAATTGTTGCTTTTTCGTAGGTACTCTTTACTAAGTAATAAAGGTCTCCTCTATTCCTATTTTTCTGATTTTTTTTACCATAAATTGGTGTTAAATTTTGTCAAATTATTTTTCTGCTCCAATTGACATATCAGTTGATTGTTATTCTTTAACTTATTGATATGGATTGGCTTCCTAATATTACACCAGCCTTGCATTCCTGCAATAAACCCCACTTAGTCATGGTATATCAAATCCTTTTCATATATTGCTGAATTCTATTTGCTAATATTTTGTTAAAGATTTTTGTGTCTATATTCATGAGTAATATTGGCCTGTGGTTTCCTTCCTGCCTGCCTGCCATCTTTCCCTGCTTTCCTTCTTTCTTTCTTTCCTTTCCTATCTATGCAGTTTTACTATTATGATAATCCAAACATCATAAAATGAATTGGGCTATATTATATTCCCTCCTCTTATTCTGTCTGCAAGAGATTGCATAGAATTTTTGTTTGTTTGTTTGTTTGTTTGTTTTCAGACGGAGTCTCACTCTGTCGCCAGGCTGGAGTGCACTGGCGCGATTGTCTCCAGGCTGGAGTGCAGTGGCGCAATCCCGGCCCACTGCAACTTCTGACTCCCGGGTTCAAGTGATTCTCCTGCCTCAGCGTCCCAAGTGGCTGGGATTACAGGCGCATGCCACCACGCCCAGCTAATTTTTGTGTTTTTTTTTAGTAGAGATGGGGTTTCACCATGTTGGCCAGGATGGTCTCGATCTCCTGACCTTGTGATCTGCCCACCTCAGCCTCCCAAAAGAATTGGTCTTAATTCATTAAGTATTTTATAAAATTCTCCAGTGAAACCATTTGGGCCTGGAAATTTGTTTTGTGGGTTTCTTCAGTTATCAATTTAATTTTTTAATCATTATACTACTATTCAAATTATCCATTTCATATTGGGTAAGTTGAAGTCACTGGTGTTTTTTTTTTAAAGAAAATTGGTCTATTTTGTGTATGTTGTCAAATCTGTGGTGTAAAATGCCCTAATTATCCTTTTGATGTCTGCAGAATGTGCAGTGATATCCTCCATTCCAAATATTGCTATCTTCTTTTTATTTTGTCAGTCATGCTAGAAGTTTGTCAACTTTATTTCTCATTTCAAAGAACCAGCTCTTCATTTCAATGATTTTCTCATTTGTTTTTCTGTTTTCAGTTTCATTGATTTCAGCTGTTTTCTTTATTATTTCTTTCCTCCTGCTTGCTTTAGGTTTATTTTGCTCTTCTTTTTCTAGATTCTGAAGGTAGGAGCTTAAATTATTGACTTGAGACCTTTCCTCTTTTGTAACATATGCATTTTGTGCTATAAATTGCTCTCCCAGCATTACTTTAGCTGTATCCCACAAATTTTGATACGTTGTTTTCACTTTCATTCAGCTGAAACTTTTTTTTAATTTCCCATGAGACTCCCTCTTTGACCCATGAATTATTTTGGAGTATGTCTTTTTGTTGCCAAGTGTTTAGAGATTTTCCTATTGTCTTTCTGTTATTGATTTCTAGTGTGATTCCATTGCTATGGGAGAATAAATTTTGTATGCTTTCCGTTTTTTAATGTGTTGAGGTTTGTTGTGTAGCTGAGGATATGGTCTATCTTGCATATGTTCTGTGAGCACTTGGAAACAAAATATATTCTACTATTGTTGGTTTGGATATTCTGTAAGTATTGACTAGATCCTGTTGGTTGATGGTGGTGTTGAGTTCCTCTATATTCTTGCTAATTTTCTGTCTAGTTATTCTATTATTTGTCAAGAGAGGGGTTGATGTGTCTAACTATACTTGTGGACTTTTTAAAATTTCTCCCTTCAATTGTATCAGTTTTTGCTTCACATGCTTTGCAGCTTTTTTGTTTGATGCATACACATTTAAAATTGCTATTCTTAATAGATTGACCCTTTTGTCATTATATAATATCTCGATCTCTGGTAATTGTCTTTGTTCTGAAGTATACTTTATCTACCATTGATATAGTTACTCTTGTTTTCTTTTGATTAATATTTGCATAATATATCCTTTATCATACATTTACAATTCTATTTGAAGAGAGTTTCCTTCAGATAGAATATAGTTTAGTAATGTTTGTTAAACAACCCTGCCAATCTCTTTTATTTTGTATATCTAGACCATTTATAGTTAATGTAATTAATTATGTGTTAGAGCTTAGTTCTGCCATTTTCTTTTTTGTTTTCTATTTATCCTCTTTGCTTTCCATTTTTCTGTTTGGTTTTTCTTACCTCCCTATGGCTTTCTTGAACATTTTTTAAATTTCATTTTTATTTTTCCATAGCATTTGAGTGTATCTCTTTGCATAGCTTTTTTTTTTTTAGTGATTGCTCTGGGTATCGCATTAAATACATGTAATTTATCACAACCTGCCAGTTTTTCATTTACCAGTTTGAGTAAAGTACAGAAACCTTACTTTCCTTTATGTTCTTTTACCCTCCCCCACTTATGATATAGTTATCTTGAGTATTTCCTGTACATACGTTTAGAACCGCATCAGATAGTGTTACAATTTTTGTTTCAACCAACAAAGATAATAGAGAAAACTAAAGAAGATAAAAAAATTTATTTTATTTACCCATATTTTTGTTTACTGGTGTTCTTCCTTCTTTCTTGATGTTACAAAGTTTCTTCTTTTATCATTTCCTTTATTTGTATAGTATTTCCTGTAGCCATTTATTTAGAGTAAGTCTGCTGGCAAATCCTGTTAGTTTCTCTTCATCTGAAAATGCCTCCATGTCCTCTTCATTCTGTTTTTAATTGAATATTGACAAATTATAATTGTATATATTTATGAAGTACAAAGTGATGCTATGATGTATGTATACAATATGGAATGATTGAGTTAAGCTAATTAATATATTCATCACCTCAAATACTTATTATTTATTCCTCCTAACTGAACCATTGTATGTTTTAACCAACATCTTCCCATATTCCCAAACCGCAGACTCTGATAACTATCATTCTGCTCTCTATTCCTATTATTTTAATTGTTTTAGATTCCACATATAAATGAGAATATGCAGTAGTTGTATTTCTGTGTCTGGCTTATCCCCTTCATTCTTGAAGGATATTTTTATTGATGATGGAATTCTAGCTTGGCATTTCTTTGTATTCAGCACTTGAAATACATTGTGCTGGTTTCTTATGTGCAGACAATGAGAAATCAGTTGTCATTTGAATCATTTTCTTCCCATAGGTAATGCATCATTTCCTTCTTCCTGCTTTAAAGATATTTCTGGCCAGTTGCGGTGGCTCACGGCTATAATCCCAGCACCTTGGGAGGCCAAGTTGGGAAGATTGCTTGCATCCAGGAGTTCGAGACCAGCAGTGAGATCCTGTCTCCGCAAAAAAAAAAAAAAAAAATCAGCTGGGTGTGGTTGTGTGTGCCTGTGGTCCTTGCTACTCAGGAGGCTGGGGCAGGAGGATGGCTTGAGTCCAAGAGTTTGAGGTTACAGTGAGCTATGATACATCACTGTACTCCAACCTGGGCAACAGAGTGAGACTCTGTCTCTTCAAAACAAAAGCAAACAAAAAAAAGGAGATCTTCTGTGTTAAGTTTTCAGAAGTTTGCTTGTGACATGCCTTGCTATAGATTTTTGGAGAGATTATTCTATTTTGGAGATTTATAGATTTTGGGGGAGATGATTTCTATTATTAACTCAGCTTCTTGAATATGTAAGTATGTCTTTTTTAAACTAATTTTTCAAATTGAAGTATATTTGACAAAGACTGTATACATTTAAGGATTTAATATATATGTGTGTATATATATATAAATTCACCTTAAACTAACATATTCCTCATTTCAGATAGTTACCCCTGTCTTTCTTTTTTGTAGGTATGTGGTTTGCCAAATTTGGGAAGGTTTCAGCCATTATTTTTCCAAGTACTTTTCCATTCCTGTCCTTTCTCTTTCTTCTTCTGGGACTCCTAGAACATTTATGCTAGATCATTGTTACAATCCCACAAGCACCTGAGACTGTTCTCTTTATTGGTTTCAGTCAACTTTCTCTCTGTTTTTCAAATTGGGTAATTTCTACTTTTCAACCTGCAAGTTCAATGAATATTTCCTCTGTCCCTCTGTTTTGTTGTTGAATATATCCTCTGAGATTTTTATTTTCAGTGATTACGCTTTTCATGTCTAAAACTTCCATTTGGCTCTTCTTTATATCTTTAATTTTCTTGCTTGAACTTTCTATATTTTCATTTGTTTCAAGCACATTTGTAATTACTCTTTGAAGTATTTTTACAATAACTGCTTAAAACTCTTCATCAGGTATTTCTAACATCTCTGTCTTCTCGGTGTTGGTATCTATTAATTGTCTTTTTGCATTTCATTAGGTATCTTCCTGGCTCTTAGTGTGTCAAATGGGTTCTGGTTAAAACCTGGATATACTTAGTATATAAGATGCTGGATCTTATTTGAGCCTTCTGTTTCAGCTGAATTCTGTTCAGCTCTGGCAGGGGAAGGGGAGGGTGTCACCTTGTTACCACCAGGTGGGGGTATATGTCCACATTGCCTCCTGGGCCTCCATTGGCACCTAGGTAGGTGGGGCTGGACAGAGGTGAGAGTCCTCTGTCCCCACCAAACCTCCATTCATAACTTTCTGGCTGGGAGGTGTAGAAAGGTGCTCATTACTGCTTCCCAATTGGCCTCCACTGACACAAATGGGTAGAAGTGGGGGCTGGGGGGGCACTGACACAAACGGGTAGAAAGTGGCAGGGGGCGTTGGTTTCATTACCACTGGGCAGGTGTGAATGTCCTGACTCTCCACCAGGCCTCCTCTGACACCACCCCAGCAGGGATGCACAGGGTGGCTTCATTATTGCTGGGTGGGAGTACAGGAGCTTTCTACTGACACTGCAGGCAGGGATGCCTCATCACCACCTGGAGCAGAAGAAAGTCTCAGCTTTCTACCTGGTCCTCTCTGACACCATTCCTGCAGAGGAGTGCAGCACCTCCTTACAGCCTCAAGAGGGTGGAGGTCTAGCCTCCCATGTAGCCATTGCAAGTATGGGGGTTGGGGGTAGCCACAGTTTTTTCTGTGGTGTTTGGCTAGAGTAGAGCCATTAGTGTCTGAAAGTCCCCTGTCTTGTTAGGCTGCCTCTTTCCTGGTCCTTTGGCTACAGAGAGCAGGAATTGTATTGTCTGCACCCATTGGCATTTCTTGGTCACTGGTTTCTTCATCTCTAAGAAAACCCAGGGAACTCACCACTGTGTCATTTCATTGGGTCTTAAGGTCCCCAGAAAATCTGCCTTCTTTCCATTTTTCAGAGTCCTTTTATGTTTGTTTTATAGACAATGTCCGGGGGTTTATTGTACATAGCAGAAGGAGTAAAGAAAAGTACATCTATTCCATCTTCCCAGAACTGATCATATCTATTTTTGTTTACCATTATATCTTCAACAGCAAACCAAGTTTCTGGTGCAGAGTAGAAGACCCTGTGTAAATAGTTGTTAGATTCATTAGAATCAATGAACACAACTAAATCCAAATTCTCCCAGGATTTAAGTAAGCCTCTTCCGCATGTAAGCTTTTTGGTGGATCTAGGCTCTCTCCTAGTCTATAAAGGGGCTCCTTTAAGAATTAAGTGACTTTCATTTTCTGTAGCAGGTGCATCCCTGAAGATTTGTGTATCTGTCAAGTTGAGGCAATCATAGAACCAACATCATAGGTTGTGGTAAGGATTAAATAAGGAATCCACATAAGCACTTGGAAATACCTCTGTCAAGTTGTAAACTCTCAATAAATACCATTATTGTACAAAAAGCTGAATTTTTGTCAGTTGGATTCCATTTCTTACTGATTTGTCTTATCATTCTAGAGGTGATGTCACTTCATTTCTGACTCATTTTCAACTTAGCATGGTCCCCAATGCTTAGTTTCTCAGCCTTCCTCATGGCCTTTGTGACAAGCCATCGGTAATCTACAAATGGACTGGCAGTTGGTGCAGCTAAGGGTCTTTAGAATTCATTGAATTCTGTTGTTCTTTCTTTTGTTCAGCACTTACATCACCCCCTAATTGTTCCATTTTATAAACTCACATATTTGTTTCTTGAATTCTGCATGTTTGGAATTGAGCATAATTAGCTCTTACATCTACATGCTACATTTTATACAAGCTTTCCATTGGCTCATTGTAGGTGGCACAGGTATAATAATATCTCTTTTCTCTGTTGATAACTATCATCATAATAATAACAAAAGTGTCTGTTTGTGGAGCATTTACTATATACCGGCCCTTTTTCCAAAGCTTTACCAGCATTTTCTCAATTAATCCTTATGAAAGAGCTGACATACAGGCCCTCTCACTATTCCCATTTTTCTAATGAGAAAACTAAGGTTTAGAGAATTCCATAACTTGATTAAGGTTATAAGGCTACACTGTGTTGGAGCCAGCATTCCAACCCAGGCCTGTTGGAGGCCCAGCCCAGGGCTCTTGCCTGGGGAGTGGGGCCACCTTCTTCAGCAGCAACCACCACCACACAAATCAATAAGATTTCCCCAGAGACACCCTCTTTCTAGAGGTAAAGCAGTTTAAATCCTGAGGAAATCTGGCTCATGGAAATAAAAAATTCAGAAGGGCTAACAGGAGGAGGTCTGAGTTCTGCTTAATTGACCTGGTGTAATTATTTCCATTGAATTGCTCTACATCTGGGGACAGATATTTATTTACTAAGCAGACTGGCCCAGTAGTTCCCTTCAGCACCTGCTTTAGTCTGGAAGAAGTTAATTGCATGGAAAGTTTTCATCTAAATCACTGAGTTTCTTATCCCCAACAATGCCAGGAAAACACACACACACACACACACACACATAAACTGTCTTATGCCAATAAGAGCTTTGCCAGAAGGACTTTCCCTTAGCTCATGGCTGCTCCTGAATGGAAAGACAACCCATTTGGGTCTCAGTACCACAGTTATTCCAAATAGCCAGAACAGGCCTCTGCACTATAGAAAGTGCAGTGCAATAAGCAGTGTGATCTCTGGACCACCCAGACCAAAGAAAGACGCCCCCATCTCCACCACCAAAAGAAACAAACCAGGAATAAGAGTCAGGGAAAACATGCTTGGCCAAAGTTGCCTTTTCCTGTTTGTGAACACAAGGAGAAGATAAATTATAGCTTCTGTTAGTAACATAATTACTTTAATTAAAATTTAGGGGGTTGGAAATGTTAGTTCTGAATGTCAGATTTCCAGTGACGTGTGTGAAGCCTGGGAGAATAGAAATACAGCCCTGTAAATAAGTAGCATATTATAACTGGAGCAGTGTGTGCTCTTGTATTCACTTAGAGTTAGAGCAGCAATTAAATGATAACCAGGATTCCATTCTCTGCTCTCCCTTGTCTCTGCCCTCATTTCACGCCCAGGTAACAATTGTATGCACAAGACTATGGTGGCTTTCCCCATTCCCCATAAGCAATAGTCATCCTCCAAAGCTCTTCTCAAATTATTCTTTGAATCCTTTCCTGAAGACTCTGTCCCACAGAAATCCTCCCATCCTAATCAGCCACTGTACAGTACTTGTTTTCTGCACCAAGTGTTTTCTCTCTTAATTGGACTGATTTCAGCTTTGTGCTCCGGTCTGTCATATACAGCCTTCTAATTGTGTTGTGTCCCCCTAACAAGATTATAAGCTCTCAGGAGGCACTGAACATGTGATATGAAAGCGCAGCCATTTAGAGCTGGAGGGATCTCAGATACTATACTGCAGATGAGAAAACAGGTTACACAGCTAGTCGGGGGCTAAGCTGGCACTAGTGCTCAAGAATTCTAACTCTTAGTTCATTGTGGGTTCCAACCCTGTCCCAGGTCTGTGGAATTGTTGTTGTTGTGGTTGTTGATGATTTTGTTTGTTTTTTTATTTTTGTAGAGACAGGGTGTTGTTTTGTTGCCCAGTCTGGAGGTGCAATCCTGGCTCACTGCAGCCTCAAATTCCTGGGCTCAAGCAATCCTGTTGCCACAGCCTCCCAAGTAGTTAGGACTACAGGTGCAGGCCACCATGCCTTGCTTTTTTTTTTTTTTTTTTTTTTTTTTTTTGGTAGAGACAGGGTCTCATTATGTTTCCCAGGCTGGTATTGAACTCCTATCCTGGAGTGATCCTCCTGCACTGGTCTCCCAAAACACTAGGATTACAGGTGTGAGCTTCTGCATCTGCTCTGGGAGATTTTGAATGAGTTCTATCAAGTATCATTTTAGTCAGGCATGAGTGAGAGAGTGTTAGGAGGAGTAAGTTGTGGGGGACTTACCCTCAGACCACCGCCCTCCTTTAAGTAGCTTGGGTCCAATCTCCATTCCAGGGAGCCGGTACCACTAACAGGGTGGGAGGCAAGTGTGTCCATAGAAGGAAGGTTACACTGAAAATTGAGGAGAGACTCCTCAATTGAGGCTGACAGGTGACTGGCCACTGCTGTTATAAGGGCAGGAAGTGGTTCTACTCTCTGACGCACAGTGAGAATGGCCAGGCTGGCTCGACTTCCCTGTAGCCCCCTGATCTGGCACAGGACCTGGCCTGTACTGAAGAAGTTTCTCCAGCACCTCCCTCCTCTCTTTTCCCATCCTTGATGTCTTAGCTCAGGCTCCTCAGAAGCAGGCTCTAAGTGGCTTGCCAAAGATGGTGCAACCAGAGAAACCCATAAGGGAGGCAGGGAATCACGGGAAAGAAGGGGAGGAAGCCGATCAAAGGTGCAGTTTCATGAAAAGTCCCACAGAGGGGAGCTTCTCCCAATCCCACAGGAATGCTCTGGAGGGTGTCACCCACAGAGTTGTCCCAACCAGACGATGGGCAGCTGAACCCTCACACTCCCACACCCTCACGCACTGGCTAAGGACCAGCCAGGGAGGCCTAAGTGCCCAGGCTCCTTATCTTCTCATGTGGTTGGGCAGAGTGGACTCAAACATATGCAAAAAGGAGCCACAGGTGCTGCCTGTTAGAAGCTCAGGAACACTGATGGGGTTGGGGCATACAATGGTGACAAGGGATCCAGGGGCACCTGGGCAAAGCATCAAGAGACTGTCCAAGTGTCAGTCTCACTAGGACAGTTTTATGGAGTCAAAAAGCAGTTTAGACACTTAATAAACAAGTATCTTTGGCCTTTGCTTTCTGGTTTTATAAATTGGTGGCTCATGTCTCATTATCTGGACCAGAGGAGGCAGGAAGCAGGCAGGGTATCCATGAGGGAAAGACCCTCGGGGCACAAGTAAAAGAATGTGATGGTTTAAGGAGGAAGGCATGCTGGTTAATACTTTGAAATATTCTCCCACCACACTTACTATGTATGGTAACGTGGGAGTCACTAAGAAGACTGACTGACAGGCTTCCAGTAACTTCCCAGCGTGGCATTTACCTCGGTGTGTCAGGAGGCAGTGGAGTGTACTGTTTAAGAATGTACATTGATTTCGAAACCCAACCTTACAACTAGAGGACTGCAAGTCCCTGGACAAATGACCTAACCTCTCTGAGCCTCAGTTTCATCATCTGTAAAAATGGGGAATGATAAGAATTACCTCACTGATCTGTCGTGAGGAATTAATAAGGTCTGTGTGTGTGAGGGAGAGAGAGAGAGATTTAGTAAAGGCATTGCATATAAGCAGTGCTTGCAGCAGGTTGTATTTCCAAACTCCAAAACATTATCTCCCATCCCATACGTTCTTTAAAACTTTGGCATTTTCTTGCCAAGAGGTGAAGTCTATTTCCCTTCCCTTTGAAGCTGAGGATAAACCAGAAAATTTGATAGATCTTACACCTGGTTCACTTGGAATCTTGCTTTTGGAGTCTTAGGGCCGTCATATTTGGAGGAAGCCCTAACCAGCTCACATGGAGGGAACATATGGAGGCCTCAAGTCTACAATGGAGAGAGAGATGCCAGTAGCCCTCAGCTGCTCCAGTCATTGTCTGACTGCAACCCAAGCCAGAAGTGCTCAGCCACAGCCCTTCTCAAACTCCTGATCCACAGAAACAGTGGGAAATAATAAAATGATTGTTTCTGATTTAGGCCACTAAGTGGTGATTTGCTATCCAGCAACAGATAACCAAAGCAATGCTTTATGAATGCTAGTTATTGCCATTATTATTATTCGCCACAGTAATAGGATATCATTCACAGCCTCACAGGTTGTGAAATATGATTTTGTTTTGTTCCACTAAGAATGAATAAGGATCTCAGGGATGGAGTCTCACTAATCAAGGTCACAGGGGACTGATGTACAGCCCAGAATGCCAATTTATTACCTTACTAGAACTGCAAGGGGTTTAAACATCCCATCCTGAGGCCAGATTATTTCCTTCATGTAAGAAATTTACTTCCAAAACTAAAGTATAATCAGGTTGTCTAGCAAGCATGAAATGAGAATAAGGAAAGTTACTTGTCCTACTAAAGTGATTTGATGGTATCAGGTCAAGGAATGTCTCTGGAAGGAATCTACCTGCTGGCAGGACCTGACAGCCCAGACCTCCTTCCAGGACATCTTTAAATGGCCCTTGGATGGACTCTGACAGCATTGGCTCCTCTGATTTTCTTTTTTCCAGCTTCAATACAGACCAATTCCTTTTCTGCTTAGTAGAGAATTTCTTTAGTCCAGTAGATATTGACAATGTCCTATGAAAAAAATAAAAGTTTCACAGTGTTCTATGAAAAATAAAAGAATGTCATAAATTTAAGAAATATTAGATTCAAAAAAGTGAAAAGGGCTCATTATTACAGCACTTCTCAGAGACTTGAATATGCTAACTCATCATGCAAACCAACAAAGGGAAGATATGACAGGATAATGAACTCTTCCAAACAAACACACCTCCCTCACCTCTAGATTACAGGGTGATGAATGCTGCTTTAAAAACAACTTAAATCAAGTTGCACTCTGAACCAAGAATTATTCTGACTACTTAAGTGGTCTTTGTATATGACTTTTCTGGCCTATTGAGTTGATTTGATAATTTAACACTGAGAAGATTCACCTCATTTTCCTCTTGTCCAAATTCTCTTGTAGGGGATGGCTCTGTGGCCCTTGAGAAGTATTGGTTCTAGTCGGGGAAGTGGAGCATGCACACAGTAATTCAGGGAAGGTGCTAGGATAGAGATCCAAAGTACTGCAATACCTACTGGAAATGCCAGTGATGGCTTTAGAGACAAGCAGCATTCAAGGTGGGCTTTGATGTCAAAATCGGAGTTTGGCAGGAGTTCAACAAGCAGAACAGAAAAAGAAAAGGAACTCAGGCTGGAGGAGCAGGGTAAACAGAGACCTGGAAAGAAGCAGGGAACAGAATATTTGGGAAATTGGACAGAGCACATGGTGATGGAGAGATGAAGCTGGCAATGCAGGAAGAGTCTCGAATGCCAGAATGCCCTGTCAAAGAGTCCAGGCTCCAGAGGAAGGCATGGGACCCAGAGATAGACTATAAATGAGTGAAGCATGATTAGGCTCAGGATCTGGGAAAATAACTCTGAAGGTAGTGCATAGGCTGGGCTATGCAGATAAAATAAAGGCAGCCTTAGGAGTTACTGCAGCATCCCCCAGGAATGTCAGCAGAAATTTGGAAATATATGGTGGCTCCATCACTTCCTTTGTACTTTCCCATGCAATAAGAGACAGGCTATTAGAGCATCTGCTCTTAACAAACATAAAAACAACAACAACAAAAAAAGCAGCTCTGTACTGAAGGCTTTTTGAAAAATCATCATCAGATCATTTCAGACATGCAGCTTCATACGATGACAAAACAAAGAGAAACTGTTCCTTGGTGACAGCACATAAGCAAACACATGCAGCCAGCCCTTCAGATGGGAGGATGGGATTCATCCCAGCTCTTGCTATAGGTAGGCATGAGGAGTGATGGTTAATTTCATATGTCAACTTGACTGGGCCACAGGGAGCCCAAGATATGTGGTGAAGCATTATTCTGGGTGTGTCTGTGAGAGTGTTTCTGGATGAGATTAACATTTAAATCAGTAGACTGAGTAAAGCAGTTTCTTCCCCAAAGTAGGTGGGCCTCATTCAATTCATTGAAGGCCTGAATATAACAAAAGGCTGAGTAAGAAAGAATTCGCTCTCTATGCCTAATGGTCTTTGAGATAGGACATGGGTCTTCTGCTTTTGGCTGTAGACTCTAGCTCCAACTCAGACTCAGACAGTAGTTATTCATTGTCTCTCCCAGGTCTCCGGCATCTCTCTAGACAGAAAGACTGGATGGATGGATGGATAGATAGATAGACAGATAGGTAGATAGATAGACACAGATACCTAGATAGATTGACTGATTCTGTTGGTTCTGTTTCCCAGAAGAACTGTGACTAATAGCTGAAGGCACAGCCAAACATCTTTCCAGCTATTATATAACTGTGTCTGTATATTAATATTATGTCTCTTAATCAATACTTTTCTCTGAACTCTCTCCCACATTGCAGGAGGGATATTCAGTTCTATAATCCTATAAGCCTGCCTTCTAATGCTGTTCAAAAGCACTAGGGTTCTTGCACACCCTAAATTTTTAGAGAGAAATCCCCATGTCTTCTGTCTTCATTTATTACAGCTGAGTGATCCTGGTCTAAGCTAGTCTGGTCCTTTGAGGGAGACGATCCAGGCTTGAGCCCAGAGATCTTCTATCACAACAACCAAGAGCGCAGTATCTGGTCTCCCAGTCATCCACAAGTCACCTCACAGAAGTACCAAAGTGGGGAGTTGGACTCTTCCCCTCACAGGGCCCACAAAAATCAGTGGCTTGTAGAAAAATAGTGGCTATTTTCTCCCTAGCTGCGTCTAGCCTGAGTCAGAAACTTAAATACCTAAGATGCCCAGCAGGTGGTGCCAATGAGCAGCACCTGCCCACTGGACAACATGATTAAATGGCAACTGACTCTCAAGTCTGGGTCAGCAAGACAAGAGAGAGTGGTAAAGACTGTGGCTAACCAGAAATGCATGCTTTTTTTTTTTTTTTTTTTGAGTCTTGCTCTGTTGTCCAGGCTGAGTGCAGTGGCGCAATCTCAGCTCACTGCAACCTCTGCCTCCTGGGTTCAAGTGGTTCTCCTGCCTCAGCCTCCCAAGTAGCTGGGACTACAGGTGCACGCCACCATGCCCGGCTAATTTTTGTATTTTTAGTAGAGATGGGGTTTCACCATATTGGTCAGGCTGGTCTTGAACTCCTGACCTCGTGATCTGCCGGTCTCATCCTCCCAAAGTGTTGGAATTACAGGTGTGAGCCACCACGCCTGGCCAAATGCATGCTTTCTAAAGGGGACAACACCATTGTTGGCACTGCAATGTGGAACCAGTATTGACTAAGCATTCAATTTTCTGGTAAAACCCTGAAATCTGGGTTTATTTGTCGAATGTCTTCATTTTTAAATGTTAGCAACATTTAGACTTAAACTCTGTACTGACTAATACTGTTCAAGACCAAACCAGACACATCTCTTTTCTGCTTTCAGCCCTGGGCTGCTTGTGAGGCACCTCTAACATTCCCCTTTCAGAGAGCCTGGGCTTTCCAATACAAGAGTCTGCTTTATTTTGGCAACACAAAAGTTCCTGAGGCAAAGGAACTCAAAGAGTTGGCTATGTGTTCTTGAAAGAGGTTTTTGGATGCTCTGTGGTAAGATATAACTACAACATGAAGCACAAATTGAACTCTCAGTAAATAATCCCAACACAAGTGATTTCACAGAGCAGCCTTGGATCTAGTAGAATGTCTGTGGGTCGCCAAAATGTCTGAAGAATTCCTGGAGAAGGAGGATTATGAGCAGAGCTGACACTCAATTAAAACATACCAGTTTGGTGATGCCAGCTATTGAAATGTTGAATTACAGGATTCTTTCACTGTTCAGACTCTTGCTATACTGCACTCAAAAATAAAAAAGACAATTCTGTTCCCCCTCGTTACCTGAACCCACTATATAACTCACACTATTCACACTCAGGAACCAAGTCAAGACTTGCACTTCTGTTTTAGAAGATAAAATGCCCCTTCCCTGAGCACCCCAAGTAGACCTCCATCACCACAGCTGGCTTGACCTTTCCTTCAGGACCCCTCAGACCTTTCCATGCTCTAAGAAACAAAACAGTCACTCCTGGACCACCAGTAGTGTTGCAGGACTTTTCCTTAGTTCAGCTAAAGACAGGGTTCTTTGTCCCACAGCCGTGAAAATTCAGGCTCTCAGACAATTTGAATGGTGAGTAAGACAGGGTTTTACTAGGTGAAAAGGAAGAAACGGGGAAACAGGGACTCTCACTAGGCCAGAGACCCTTCTAGAGCACTTCCCACCAGCCTTTCAAATCCCAGGTTCCACACAGGAAGAGGAGGGGCTATGCTCCTTCCCACTGCAAACAGCATAAACTTCGTGAAGCTCCACCCCAGTGCTCAGGCTGGCTGGAGTTTCTCTGGGGACCCCCTCCCACCTGGCTGTCTCATTACCCACCCTAAAGAAGTACATCTAACTGCTGTTAGATTAAGGATAAGGATGAAGTCCAATCTTAACTGCTTCCTGCTGATAGAGGGCTCTGTTTTGGGGAAATGGCAGTCAGAGCTTCCCTAGAGGCCTATCTAAGGGTTCCCAGCAGAAGGGGCCATCATCAGAGGCTCCAGTTGCATGACTGTTCAGAGTTTGATGGCCTGAAGGCAAGGACAGACAAACCAGGTTATTAGAACACATGTATCAAAATGAAACAAGGAGCAGGGTAAAGACAGCTCAAAAATTCTGAGGCCTTTTACCAGTTTGCACAGGGAGAGGGCAGCCAAAAGCCTGACTGTCAAAAAAAACTTTACCCTTTTGCTGGAATGTTGGGCTTCCAGATTCCCTTCCTCTGAGCCAAATCCTAAGCCAATCAGTTTAAGGTTTGGAAAATTAACTCTTTCCAATTTGGAGGATGCATCTGAGGGGAGTGTCCCATAGTATAGAGACACAATTACCTATCTGTGAAGAGAGGACAGAGGAAGAGAGAGGGGAAAAAGGGTATTTTTTCAAAGGAGCCCCAGGGGTTCAGGATGCATTCTAAAGGGGTACAGACTGAAGATGAATGGCTACCTATCTAGAAAGAGGGGGGCAGGCGTCCCTGGTTTCCTTTTCTCCCTAGCAGATACTCCTAGCAGATACCCAGGGTACATGAGGGAGAGAGGAAAGAGCATCCTCTTTCACTCTCCCATCTTTGCATCCCTGAGTCCTGGTGACCTTGGCTGGTCCCGTCATGAGTGCTAAAGTGGCTTGCACTCATGAAGCAGGGAGGGCCTTGAGAATAGGAATTATTGGCTCTCACCTGTGCCTCTATCCCGCCTACTGTCAGTAGCCTTGGAGTTCCCTAGACCTCATTTATGCCATGGATATTAACATGGCCTTTAGCCATGAAGCAGGAAGCTTGGGCTTGGCTTAATCGGCAGCAATCAGCCACACTCACCTGCACTGTGCCTTTTAACCTCTGTTGTCATCTGCCTCTGGATCCCTTAGATCCAGTTATCCTTCCTAGGGTTTTGACCCGAAGCTTGGAATTAAGTTTGGGACAAAAATGTGCCTCTAAGGGGGTTGCGTGGACTCCTTGTCATAAGCCAAATGCGAAGGTGAAACTGTGGAAGTGAGTCCTCCTCCAACAAGGGAGAGGAAAGGATGCCTTGTGATATACCCAGATAATTGGTGGCTATAGTTATGCTTGCTAAGATTTGGGTGCATGGTGCTTGGCTTTGATTAGCTCCCTTGGTCTTACTTTCCGAAAAAGGAAACCTCCGAGTGATGGGTATCCTATTTATTCCCATCACCTGGCAGGATTTGCATGATAATTGCTCAGAACTAGAATATTGACCCAGATTTTTGCATTACCCATCCTTTTTGTTATTTTTGAGCTGCAGCCAGGGATTGCTGGTTGGTTCACAGGACAAGCAGGGTTAGGCTAAAATGTAGGTGAAAACTTACAAACAACTAATTAGTTTAGGATTTAATGACAAATGTGTGGTAAGTTTTGGAACATAATTTCTCTCTCTACAGTCCTCATGTTTGTTAAAAACACAAATCATCATAGAACTGAGTGGTTTGAAAAATAGACATTAGTCTTATACTTGGCCTGATTATTTGAATAAAGTGCAGCAAGAACAATTATTTCTACATAGGCCTTTTGGATTGGCTTTAATGGAAATTTGTTCCACAAGGAATCTCAGATAAGACCTTTTAAAGCTGAGCCCAACCATGGGTTTGCATCCTCAAACACCTATGAGTGGGTGTTTCTCTTCTCTTAAGGTCCCAAGATAAAATTGGAGCTCCTAGACCTGTTAGAAAGTGACATTCTTTACAGATCACAGGTCAGGAACCCTGTACAGGGACTCTGTAGGCAAGAGTATGAGGTCAATTTCCCCACAGGGCTTTTATCAGCTCTGAAAGTCAAGCTTGACTCCTTAAAGGGAAGCATACCCTTCCAGTAAAAGCCTTGGCAAAATAACCACTTTCTCCAACTGTGTTCTGTTGCAAAAGAAAAATGGATTCTTATTGCACTGAGGCAAACAACTACATTGCCATAAGAATACTCACAAATAGTTTCCAAATTCTAGAGAAACCAGGAAGAGAGAAAGAAAGATGCTCCAAATTTTAATTGCAGGAGTGTATATACATTACTTATTAAAGGCCATAAATAATTCAAAATAGGTTTCTTTGACTCTGAAAAACAAAACAAGGATCAGCAATATTCTAAGCAAAAGTCAAAAAGATTTGCTTCAGCTTCCTGAGTTCAGTCCATTTAGTTAAATCTTGTTTTGCTTGATATTTGTGAACATTTCAGCTCTTTATGAGGCCTGTACATTTTCCTTTATTCCAATGTTACAATCTCTAAAGTTATCAGAAGCCTGTACTTGACAGCACCTGTTAAAGTTCTATAGCTCATTATAAACCATCTTCAAAAAGGATTAAAACAAGACAACAATTGTATATGAATAGCAAAATGTCCAGGGTAGTTACAGTTAGAAACACAATTGACAAAGAAGTTTGGTTATCTCCATGGTTTACAATAACTTAACATAACAACCTTAATTATGATTGACAGCACATACTTTGGACATTAGAATTTTTTAAATCCCATAAAATTTTGGAACATATATTAGCCTTACTCACAAAAATACAGCCTAAAGAAGATTGAGCATCATTTTGGCAATCCCGTGTACCTAAACATGTCAAATAATCCTGTTTACCTCTTTTTTCTGAATGTTTCAGGGGCCCTCTGAAACATCCAAACAGCCAGGCATCAGGAAAGACAATTTTGAAACTGAAGTTTGATTTGGGGAAGCCTGTTAAATATCTTTGAAGTTTAAAACACTTGATATTATGAAATAGAATTACAGATTACCATAAGTTATTTATTTTGCCAAAATGATGACTCAGAAATTTTAAAGAAGAAAAAACCTTTTATAACCCTTTACAAATTTTGCCAAAGAGCAGGTTAGCACCTTAAGAAAACCTCATTATGCGTTTACTTTAATGTTCAATTAACAGAAAAACCATATAATAGCCCTTTTTGAATTTAGTCAATATCTTCACACAGAGAACCTCTTCCGTAAGATTAATTTCCACAATTCTTCCACTACTTCTTTGAACCTTCAGCTTTTTCCTAATTTAACTCAAAACAATCCTTTAACCCTAGGCAATAGTTTACATTTCCATGCCTTCTTATAACTGTTTACTAAAAAACACATTTTACTGCTCTTACACACCTTGCATGTAAATCTATTTCTAGTAGTTTTAATTAACTCCTAGCAATTTTTAACTTTAAGGTAAAACTTGGTAAGTTGCTTTAATTGTGTGCTAACTGCAGCCAAGGTTTGCCTTCTTAGTTAAGGGCATGGTTAATTCCATATGTCCCCAAGCCTTACCATCTGTGAAGTCCACAAGTCAAATAGTTCTCAAAACCCAAAAAGCAGTTTGTAACCTCAAAACCTTGCATCTGACCTGCGTTTTACCGATAGTCTTTAGTGCTGCTTTTATTTCTCAAAATTTAAAGTCACATGAACTGAAAGGTACCACATATTTTATATTCCCTTTAAAAAATATTAGATCCAAGCACTTGTTTTCCTTTAGGCCAAATTATTAAAGCTCTTTTCACAGACATCACACACAGTACATACACAGTCAGGCAGAAGAAAACCCAGTCACTGGGTGGGTTCCCTTAAGAGACAGAGCTAGGAAAACATGCAGCTATCGAACCAGAAAGAAACTTATTCCCTAAGGCAGAATTGCTAAACAAAGCCTTGCCACAGGAATTACAAGCCATGCCCTCAGGATGTAAAACAAGATGGAGGCTTGATTTCACAACCAAAACTTTGCAGAGACTACACACAGTGATAGTTGATGAGAGCTGGCCAGTAAAACATCTCCTAAAAAAAAATCTAAAAGTTAACTGCCGACAGGGTGGAAAAGAGGAAAGAAAAGAAACAGTTTAAAAATGCCTGGGGAAGAACCTCTTATACTTATGCAACAGGTTCCTCCACCAGGGAGAAAAGTTTAAGCTTAATTACTGTCTGATGGAGTAAAACCCGTTGACTGGGGAAGGGGTAGGCTCTGGCAGCTTGTGGCTGGGAACCAGCCAGCCAACTGTGTGGGACCCTTGGGCCATGTGTCCCTGCACTGGCAGGGAGTGGGAAGTGGCGGGGAGCTGCTGCTTGCTGGTTAGCTCCTGAAAAAGGAAGGAAAAGGCCATGAAAAGGCCCAGGAGTGACAGGGGGTGGGGGCATGGTTCCCTCACGTTCAGAAGTCTGAGGATGAAAAGGTTTAGAAGCAACAGTGAGAGGTTTTGAGTCCCCATTTCACTCACCGCTTCTCGAGTCCCACATTGGGTGCCAAAAATGTTGCAGGACTTTTCCTTAGTTCAGCTAAAAATAGGGTTCTTTGTCCCACAGCCATGAAAATTCAGGCTTGCAGACAATTTGAATGGTGAGTAAGACAGGGCTTTATTGAGTGAAAAGGAAGAAAGGGGGAAACAAGGACTCTCACTAGGCCAGAGTCCCTGCTAGAGCACTTCCTGTCAGCTGTTCTAATCCCAGGTTCCACACAGGAAGAGGAGCAGCCAGGCTCCTTCCTGCTGCAAGCTGCAAACTTCCTGAGGCTCCATCGCAGTGCACAAGCTGGCTGGAGTTTCTCTGGGGACCCCCTACCACCTGGCTGTCTCAGTAGCCTCTAGGACCTATGGCCAAAATCTGGAAAACTGAGCCTCCGTTTCCTCAATAGCAGAAAGGCTTCAAATTCTTCTACTATAGCAAAGAAAAGGATCAAGATGAAGCTGTTAATTTTCCATGGGAAAGTAATCTCAATCTTTATTTCTTGCTACAAGGAGGGTGTCATTCATTTGCCTCCTTGGTGTCAGATACATTCCTCTCTTTTGTCCTGAATATGACATTTTCCAGACTTCTTGCCAGCTGCCTTCTGGACTAGCCAATGAGAGGCAATATTGGGAGATTGGAGGACTAAGAGACAGCAGTCAGGGAATTTCTCCCCTTATTTCTGCTTTGATTGGCATCTCCTCCATGGTCCTATTTCACAGTAGGCAGTTTCTGTTGTCCATCCAGTTCCTCTTTGTTGTTCATCCAGTTCACTCTCTCACTATTCTTTATTGTGGAGTTCATTGTAGCCCAAGCACTATGGTAGGCAAGTGACCAAGGTCAGGCCAATCAGAGAGTAACAAGCTCAGGGTCATGGTGATTGGCTCAGGAATGGCCACATGACATAATTCAAGCCAATGGAGTCAAATAGAGCTGACCCTGGGACTTGTGCTTGGGCAACCAAGTAAGAATAATTTTGTTTTTCCCAGGGCTTGGCACTGTGAAGATATAATTCTGGAGCTCCTATGTGGAGGGAGACTTTCTCCAAGTGAAATCAGAGGGAGATGCACTTTAGAGAGATGGAGAGAGAGAATCCAAGTCCTGATGGTGTTATTTGCATCTCTACAGCTAGCTGGATTGAAAGCTTGTCTGATATTGAATCAAGTTGCTGTATACTTCTGTTTCTAAAAGGTTTTCTGGTTTCAGCAAGTTTGAGTTGGATTTCTGTCCCTTGCAACAAAAAGAGTTCTAATACACCTATAACAAGTAAGGCAAGATGTTAGTCACTCTGAAGAATCTCAAGATGTGTGAGCTCTCAGGTAGTATAGAGAGGGAAAAAAATGGATCCATTACTTGAAGCAGAGGGTGTAATAGGAACAGGAGATAGAGAGAAAACACAACTACTCTACTTCTTCAACTTCTATTTTGCCTTGACCCTTTCAGTGAAAATAACCTTCATACAAAGAGGGTAGAACAAATGTTTTTGCAGGGTTCAGAAATCTGAGATAAATAAGATAGAAGAAAGCTCATCACTGCTTTGAGTGAGTCCAAATCGCTTGACTGAGCCACATTGAAGTGAACTTAAAGGACTTAAGGATGAGAATGTCAAGCCACAGGGGGTACACTTTGAAGGATTATGGGTAATTGGAAATGCATCTGGATTTTTAAAAATAGGTTTTGTTATCTATAGTCCAAGGATATATATTTAATCATTGAAAAATTAAACTGTTGGTTGTTAAACACAATAGAAAAAGACAACAGCATGGATCCAAAAAGAAGTTAGGACAAACCACTCCAATCTGTTTTCTTTAATAAAATTATGAGATGGACATAAAAGGGAACGTGACAGATAGAATGTATTCAAATGGCAAAATGGTTGGCAGTCTTTTCTCCTAGTGTTGAAAATTCTCGTTTTCAAATGGAGAAACAAGTCACATGATAGTACTACTCAGATGATTAATTGATCAGAGCCAAAGAGTGTTTGATCAATGGAGTAATGAAACTTGGAGGGCAGTCTCCAGGGAAATGTTAGGAGGCTCTATCCTATTTTTAATTATATAGCAGTGATTATAATACTTACTGATTTTTAAATTACATAAATCTGGGAAAGCTTTGTTGATAAAATCAGAACTTAAAAGGTTATAACCGGCTGTAATAATTTACCTTAAAAGCAACAATATAATTTTTAACAAAAAAAAAGGTAAAGTCATACATTTAGGTTAATTTTTAAAACTACACAAGTACAGAATGAAGACAATCTGGATTAACTGCATTTCAACCAAAAAAGATGTAAGTGTTTCACTTGACCGCAAAATATGATATAATGCCGCCACTACAGAGGACAATGTAGATTTACTCATGTGAGGAAAATGCCCATACTATTTTGTTAAGTGGATAACAACCAGGGCACAGAATACACACACTTATGCACAGATATTAATAGGAAAAAAGGCCAGAGAGGTAGCAGTGGTTAATTCTCAGTGGTGAGAATACAGATGATCTTATTTTTCTTTGTGTTGTTTCATATTTTACATGTTTGCTGCAATTACTTTTTATAATTAAAATGTCATTTTAGCTTGATATGGATCAAAACTATAACATAGCTAATAAAAACAAAAGAAATGCAAACTTAGGCTGCATACATAGAATTATATTTTCCAGAAAAGAGATGTTGATCAGTTCATTCCTCTGTACTAGAACAACTACATCAGGGATAATGAATCAAGACCTGAAAACCATGTTTTACATGGGACTTTGACAATTTGGAACGCATATGGGAGTTGGCAAGGATGTGAAGGATCTGAAGGTTAAAGGAACTGGTGAGTATGGCCTGTAAAGAAAAAATATAATGGTCTACATTTGCTTTCTTCATATGCATTAAAGGCTCTCGTATAAAAGGAGCAATAGGTTTGTGACAGATTGACGATGGCCACAAATTCTTTGACACTCATTCCCTTAAAAGGTGAGAATATATATCCCCTCCCTTTGAATGTGAATGGTCTCTGATCAACAGACTGTGACACAAGTGACCTTATGCCAGTTTCCAGGCCCAGGCCTTAAGAGACTGGCAGCTTCCATATTCCATATTCCATATTCACTGGCAACACCAATTCTGATGCAGCCAGTGGCCATATTAGAAGCCTGCCTACACTATGACCACCATGCTATGAGGATGCCTATGCTAGCCACATAGAGGTGCTGCATAAAGTAACTGATGTCTGACCAGCCCCAGATGATCCAGCCATCCTAGTCCAGGCACCAGACGTGTGAGTGAAGAAGCTTTCAGATGACAACTTCTGGGTGGACCCATATAAAGGATTACAAACAAGAACAACCCAGCTGAGCCCATCAATTCCAGAATCATGAGATATAATAATAAATCATTATTTTAAGTTACTGAGTTTTAGGATAGTTTGTTACAGAGCAGTAGAAAATTGAAACTCTTGTTATATCTAGCTTGATCTTAGTATAACAAGTTATAGGAGACCCTTGATGGGGTTTTATGTAAGAGAATAACCATTGCTCTTGTGTGATAAGCACTCTGACAATACAACATGGGATTTATGAGGGGTTTGTGGCACCTGAGTCAGTTCAGGGATGACACCTCAAAGTTTTGTAAGAAGCTGCTAGAAACTACCACCTGCAAAATAAGACCAAACCACAAAGATAATAGAAGTGAGCTCCATCCTTAGGGATTCCCTCATGGAAAGAGAATCATGAGCAGAAACAGGAAACGTAGGGAAATTGTGGGTGAGTCTTCACTAGTGAATTGAGACTAGTCACTGAGCTAGTGTACCTGCTGAGGAAAGTGATGGAGCACTTCTTCCTACTTTGTCAGGAGCATGCTATCCTACTTTTCTACATCTATGGATATTTCTTCTCCTGGATATTGAGTCTAAGAGGCATCAGATCGCAAGTTTAGGGGACTTATCTACCCAATGCATGAAAATGAGTTTCACTGTAAGAATTCGGAGTTAGCGTCTAGGAGAAGGGAGAAGAACTCCATGCTTCCACAGCATCCTGGCCATAGCAATCCAAAAAAGAGTACCAGAATGTTTTTTAGCATTTTCCCAGGAACGTATTCTGTACACATATTAACTGTATACATATCACATATCTTCAAGACAAATTCTCTCAGAAAATTCACTACAAGAGTACGGTATATTTTACTGCTATATCTACTAGCATATTGTTGAAGAAGCAGCACCTGCTTCAACTGTGGGTTGGCCAAACACGTGGGCGTTATGTCTGACCTTTTTTTTCATCCACAACACTAAGTTTTGGAGTTGAGTCATCATGGAGCATTCTCTAAGTTTTTCCTCCATAATTTTCTTTTGCAATACCCCTGCTTTTTTCATTCTAAGCATTTATTGCAATGTATAAAATGTATATGTCTTTTCTTGTTCTTTCATTGGCTTTTGCCCCACTAGCATGTAAGTTTGTGAGGACAAAGACTATGTCCTTGTTCACTGCTATACTCTCAGCACATTGGGCTATACCTAAGACAGTTAAGACATTCAGTAACTATTTGTTAAATTAATAACCAGACTTTTTTTCTTGCTCTGCCTGTTTTTGAGTCCAAGATTCATTTACTGGACACGTATTTGAGAAACTTTCCACACACATCAAACTCATAGAGAAGGGAGAAATAATGAAACTGCAAGAAACCAATCATCAAATTTTCAAAGTTTGGGCTTGATACGTATTCACAAATAACCAAGGGACAGCCACAGAATGGTAGATTAATAATAAATCACTTTCACTGTGATTAATGTTGCTATTTTACCAAACGTTGTCATTTAGTCTCTTTTGCCGGGACATCACCAAATAGAGGAGAACAATATGACCACTGTGTAGCTGGACAAACTGTAACAAGGTTACAATCTTTTGAGTGCTGGATATTTCTGTTCTAGGAATTCATATTTAAATCAGATTTTGAACAGATGAAAGGAATGTACAATTAAAGTTAGCTTGAAGAGAGAGACAGGCAATTTTGCCCCCATGGAAAACAACTGGGCCTTTGGCAGATGCCAGTATTTTGGGAAAGAGGGGCTAAAATTGGGAGGGAAGAGCTGTCAGTCTTTGTACCACTTTCAGATCATCAGTAAGTGCGATTCTGTGGGCTTATTACAGCCCAGAGGAGCCATGTAGCTCAAGATGAAGATTTCCATATGGTGATGCAAATTAAAACCCTTCTGCAGAGGTGTCTGAAAAGAGCCAATCACTTGGAGAAGTGCTCGGAAACTGTTTGAAGAAAGGAAAGTTCGGTGAGAGGAAGGAGGTAAAATGTCTTTGGCTAAAATGAAGTTGCTACTGTTGTTGCTGAAGACATTTTAACAGCATTGGGTTCTGAGCCGTGGTCACAGAGAACAAAGTGCTGGGTCTGTTGCTTTTATCACTTAGCACATTTAGCACTAAAAGATAAATGTTCCCTTCTTCCACTCTGTCTGTTTTTAAGATCCCACCTGATTTTCCTTTGCATCTCTACTGTTTTATCTCCTCACTGCAAGGGTGTGGGTCTGTCTTCTGCACCTCAAATGCAAGGTGAGGTTCTTCCAGTTTCCCCTCTAGTTCTTGAATCTAATTTACAAACGACAGCTTGTATGGTGCTTTATAGTTTGCTAAACATACCCACATACCTTGTCTCACTGAGCCTTCATGATAATCTTTTAGGAAACTCAATGAGGAAAGAGAAAAAACACGAATAACTCCTAAGGGTACAGTCATTGGACCTAGAAAGAGCTGAGTTTGATTCCCTGCTCCCTTGCTTCTTAGCTGTGTGACTTCAGCAAGTTACTTAACCTTTCTGTGTCTCAATCTCCCTATCCCAGGCTTTAAGTCTAGAAAGAGATACGGAATTTGGCTAAAAAGAATTAGACTCTAGCACGTGACTTCTTGGGCAGAATCTCTACCATTGGCCAGACATTGATCTTGGGCAAGTTATTAATAGTCAACATTTCTGTGCCACAGTATCCATATCTGAAAACTGGAGATAATGATAGTATCTTTTAACCAGAATCTGGTTGTTAGGATTAAAGAAGTTAATATGTAGGAAGAATTTTTTTAAAAAATCTGGCATGCAATAATCACTGTGTAAGTTTTACTGTGATAGTCATTATTTCTAAAAATATATTTTTTGATCTGCTAATAAAATTAACACATCAGCATTGTAGAAATCCTGGGAAATCTCTATCTTTCCCTTTCTAGTTAATTGTTTTTTTAATGAGTTATAGTGAACACAGCTCTAAAATATTCAACCAATGCCTCCTCTCAATAGTACCATGCTCCCTCTCACCAGGCTGTCATAAAGTTGTACAAGTTAGAACACAGGGACAGATACACACTTCTCCATCAACAACAACACACAACCAACGGAGAACAGAATTGAAATTAAGGTGAGAGTTTTTTCTGTGGCACTGGTTGGTTGCTTGTTTTCTGGGGCGGGGGTGGTTGTTGTTGTTTTAATTTGGCCTCTCTGTGCTGCTCTCTCTCAGTAAATAGCCACTCACTTTCAGAGTCTTCAAAGATGACAAAGTTTCTATAAAGTGTGATGACCTGGAAAAAGACAGAAAGAAATAAACACCTATAACTTTTCCAGGAGAAGGAAGGAGAGTTTTCTCCCTGGCCTTCCCTGTGTGACACCCCCTGACAACACCAGAGAGGCCCCCTTGCCTTCTCAATCCACAAGGTGCCAGGCACCCTTCCCAAATGCGAGACGTAGCCAAATGGCACTTGCAGCCACATTCCTTTGAGCTAGAGGGGAGTGTTTGTCTTAAGGAAATCAAGTATCAGGAACCATATAATTTAACATCTAGCCCAGGACAGTTTTCAGGGGAAAGGGGGGCACAGTTAAGAATATTGCCAGATGGCATTCAAAGACTGGGATGGGTGGCTACCCCAGAGGTGATTGTGGCCACTTGTCCATCAGCTGCAGTCCCAGGTCCTGGGTATGCAAATGCTTTGTTGCTGGGGCTTCTTCATGAGTGTGGTGACTCCTACAGCCAAATCCCTGTAGGGGATTCCCCACCCCTTACCCTCCTCCAGATTTTTGTACAATATTACAATGCTTTTGATTATGATAGAGGAAGTAAATGTTCCTCCCAAACAGAAAAGATGTGAACATTTCCTCATTAAAGAAGGAAGAAATTTTATTCCGGTACCAAGCCTACACTCAGCACAGGCTTCAGAAATATTTGATGAATGAATAGTGTTCTCAAGATCATAAAACAGATAACGTCGATGAAGTGCTTTCTCTGTGATGGATACCATGCTAAGTGCTTTGCACATATTGTCTCATTTGATCCTCACAGTAACCCCAGGAAGTAAGAGACATCCTCAAATAACAGATGAGGAAATAGAGGCTTTGAAAAGTTGAGAGACTGTCCAAGGTGACAAAGTTAGTGGTAAGTGGCAACGCCAAGACTCAAACCAAAGTCTACACTTTTAACCACTAAGAACAATAATAAGTAAATGGTAATGACAATAATAACAACAACAACAAACACTGTGCACCAGGCACAGTTCCAAGCATTTTATATATATTCTATAGACCTATATTGTCCCTGGGGCATTAGTGTTACCATTCTATCCCCTTTACAGGTGAAGAGACCACAGCTCAGAGAGGCTAATTGACATGTCCAAGGTCACACAACTCTTAAATACCTGAGTGAGATACCAACCCAAGCAGTTGGGTTTGGAGACTCATCCTATGCCACCCTTCTGCTGTCTCTCAACCTTGCTGCTCTGTTACTTATGATGAACCAAGACAACATTGTTTGGCTGGGAATTCTCTGGCAGGACTCTGATCAAATTAACATTCAAGCAGACACTGTCTTTCATTCAATGTAATAAACTCTTATTTTACTATTACTTATTTGGTCCATGGCTTCGTAGGAATTGTCAGGGACATAGCAGGAGACAGGTACCTTAGCCTTTTAGAACCTTAAAGTCCATTCAGGGCTGAGATTCTGTAAGTGCTACATGTCTACTGAATACCAGCTAGACCCTAGTAACTATGCAGGGTCCTTCCACATTCCCTGCTTCCTTTGATCTGCACATTTATCCTGAGATTTAGTATTATTTTCCCCTATATTCAAATAAAGAAACAGTGACTTTCAGCAGAGAAAGAGATCCCTCAGCCATTGGCCCTAGTTCTACCTGACCAGGAATTCTCTCCAGGCCACATATATGGGTTAACCAGCTTCACACATCACAGAAGCACTCACCTTTAATTTTTTTCTTAATATTCTGTATGCGCATACATGCGCGTGAGCGCGCACACACACACACGGCCTAGCTATTAAGAACTAAATATAGAACTGATTACTGGGTTCAGTGTTTATTCTAATTCGTGCAGGTTCATAAAGTCCACTTTAGACAAAAATAAGGCTGACTCACATATGTAAAAGAAAATCAGTTCATATTTACAAGCTCCATAAAGCCTGCTGGAAATACTTAGGCAAAAAGATACAGCAAATGCATTTACAACTTTACCCAAATGTCTCACTAGCAGTGATCTGAAGGAGGTTCAGAGAGGGCTAAAAACCAGGAGTTCAAATAATCTATGAGGATAATATATTCTAACTACCAAATGAACAGGGCAATCTGAGAATATTGGATTCAAATGGATTTTTCTGTGTTTGCAAAACTGCTGCAGAACACACCATAAATGGGGCTTATGACATATTTAAAGGACCAGCCTTTCTGCTTCCAATATTCTGGCAATTCTTGAAATTTCTGGGGGCAGACACTCTCCTTGCACCCAGCGCAGTGCTACTCAGGCACATTATTCATTAAATCAACAAATACTATGCCTCCAGCATTACTTGTGTGTTCAGGGGAAGATAAGAACAGAAATGTGGTTCCACTCTCAAAAAACTTACCATGTGACCCCAATGGATTTAAAACAGAAGTTAGTTGGAGCCTATTTATTGACAGGCACCAAGGCCCACCCCAATTGATTCAAGGAGAAAGAAGATTTGTTGTCAGGAAGGGAAGAATCTTAAGGAACTTAGGTGCAGGGAGCACAGCCAGGCTTTTATCCACTTTTCCCTCTCTCTGGGAGCACCCTCATCTCCATTCTCAAGGCTTCTCTCACCACTTCTTTCTCCCTCCACCTGCCCCCTCTGCATCAATACAACCAATTGGGCATAAAGGGAGCAGGTGCTCTTGATCTGACAACAAAACCTTCTGCAAAGGAATCAAGAGACTGCCCAAATGCTAAGAAACACTGAAAGTCACTCAAAATTATGGCTTCCCTGGGAAGGAAGGAGATGCAGCCCTGGGGGCTCTTGCCCCATTGACTGTGCCCACAGGGATGGAGCAGACTGGCTCATTTTGCATGGGCTTTGAAGTTGGTTCCCTGAATCTTATTCCCTCTTGGGAGAAGGGCCTTCTGCAAAGAGGCTACTTTCCAAAGAGGGATCATCATTTATAGAAATGTCAGGCCAGGCGCGATGGCTCATGCCTGTAATCCCAGTGCTTTGGGAGGCTGAGGCAGGAGAGTCACAAGATCAGGAATTTGAGACCAGCCTGGCCAACATGGAGAACCCTGTCTCTACTAAAAATACACAAATTAGCCGGGTGTGCTGGCGTGCGCCCGTAATCCTAGCTACTCAGGAGGCTGAGGCAGGAGAATCACTTGAACCTGGGAGGCGGAGGTTGCAGTGAGCAGAGATCATGCCACTGCACTCCAGCCTGAGTGACAAAGTGAGACTCCGTCTCAAAAAAAAAAAAGTCCACCTGTATGGAGGTCAGAGCTGCAGTCACTATGCCTCCCAGGACACAGAAGAAAAAAGGCCCCGAGGACCTGTAACCTTGAGCCTGCAAGAGAGTACATGGCCATTACACACCTGCCTCAGACCAGAACTTAATGACTTACAATATTATCTACTTTACAAGCACTAATGGAGAGCCTGCAGCAAGCCTATGCCTGGCACAGGGGGATCCCGAATTAGGAAACATAGTCACCAACCTAAGGATTCTGGATCCTACTGAAGAGCACAAACATGCCTGGAACCAACCACAATGTAAGGCAGAAGGTGGAGCATGCCTCTAAACAAAGACAGGAAACTAGCATTTGTTAAAAGACAGCTCTATGCAGGCATTTAAGACTCCCACTCTCCCTGAAAGACACGTTAGCGCAAAGAGTTAACTCAGGCTCAGAGAGGCAAAGGACTTTGTCCACAGCCACACTGTTAGTAACAGGATTTGGGCCCTGCTCTTTGCAAAACAGTAGGTGGCTTCCTCCTAGAACAATGCATTGTCCACAAGGGATACAGAAGGTCCAGAGAATGCGGAAGAGAAAGTGGCTCCTCAGGGGGAGCGGGCAAGACTGCATTGGCAAGATTTCTAGCAAGTTGGAAGAAGTGTTACATAAAATTAAATTACTAATGTACTTTCAACAGTGTGTGGGGAAGCAGATGTTGGAAGATTTGTTTGAAGCAGGCACAGTAGGTGATTGACGATGATAAAGACAGCCTAGGAAGTACCAAGAGCAGACCCCAAAATAGCACTAAATGAGGCCACTTAGTGTAGAAGCAAATAGATCTATATCCTCACCCAGCCCCATATTACAGTGTTATATGGTTAGTGTTTCTAATGATACTTCTGGATTATCAAGAAATTGATGAATTGCACTGACATGTTGTCTAAGGTAACTAGAATGTACTGTCAGGACTCTCTTTCTTGGTTCTGAATGGATCTTGGGCTAGCTGTGTGGTCTTGCACAAGTCAGTTAATTCCTCTGGACTTCAATCACCTCACTGAAAAAATAAGAGCTGTGACAAGTCTAAAAGTCTTTCATTGGAAACAGAGTGATCCTGGAGGGAGAAATCATTCCTGCCCATCCCACCACAGCAGTGCCGACAGCCCTTGTGGAAGGTTGCCACATTCTTCCTTCTGGACCACCCAATCCATATATGGTTGTAGGCTCTAAAGACAATATCTTACTGCTTCCTCTTTCTGCTCCATTTCCCTAAAGGCCCTTCTTCTTTGCAATAGCTCTCTTTTGCCCAGGTTGTCACTCTTGATATCATGACCATACATGTTTCAAAATCAGGGGTACTTTGCCACTTACTAAAAAGGAAAAATATATATTACTATGAGAATTATTATTTTTTTTTTTAGATAGAGTTTCCCTCTTGTTGCCCAGGCTGGAGTGCAATGGCGCAACCTCGGCTCACTGCAACCTCCACCTCCCAGGTTCAAGCAACTCCCCTGCCTCAGCCTCCCAAGTAGCTGGGATCACAGGCATGCACCACCACACTTGGCTAATTTTTTTGTATTTTAAATAGAGACGGGGTTTCGCCATGGTTGGCCAGGCTGGTCTCAAACTCCTGACTTCAGGTGATCCACCCACCTCGGCCTCCCAAAATGCTGGGATTACAGGAGTGAGCCACAGCACCTGGCTGGCAAATTATTTTTACTTAATATTTTTAAGGGCACAAGTCATGCTGTTTTTATACTAAGCTAGTTTTGCCATCTATAGGCAACGTGATTTCTACAAAAATGAAAACATGTAGCAGAGAAACCATTGACGCCCCTGGCTTCTACACTGCAGAATGTCAAGACTGAATGCAGGCCTGAACAAGCCATCCCTGTTGTGCTAGAAGCCTTGGCAATGCGGGGAGGGTCTTAGGGTTCATTTTAGTGCCTATCCCCATTGATTGCCCTATCTCATGTTCAAAGGTCAGGGCCAATCCAGATCACGAACTGTGATTTGGCCTCAGCCCCCAGTTCTGTCCAAGGAGGGTACTTGAAGTTACAGCAGTAGAAGTCCAGTTCCTGGAGCCCTGGAGGTTCTTTAACCTTCAGAGCACACTGTTTATAACCAAATATCCCTAAGGGAGATAAGACCTTAATCCAGGGGTGATAAATAGGTTTCATCTAAACTACCAACTTTGATCAATTCAGTAATGTCTGCCTGGAGCCTTGTACTGAGAAAGATTCTTAAACTGTTCCCCAGAGTGATATTCAAAACGGTTAACAATCCACCAATCAGCACAAATGGCCAGCTGCAGTGCTGGCCAACCCTGCCCTGCCCAACCCTCACCCTCACCCCAACTCTTCTGGGATCTTCCAGGTGCCCTGATGGTTTGGGTGTTAACTCTTTAGTTGCTGGGTCAGCGTAGGGAGGTCCAAAAGGAGCCCACCAGGCCACAGCTGTTTACCAACTGATGCAGAAATGGTTCGATGTCTGAACCATCTGATTCTAAGCTCAATATCAGCTACAGCTGTCTCCCAATCCATGGGAAGTGCCAGCAGTGAATTAGTACTGTCAGCCTTTGAGGGGGGAGGGGAAGAGAGTGCAGCATCATGTTGAATATGTATTTTACCTTTTAAAGAATCCGTGTTTTTCTCAGTGGATCATGGGACTAGAAACTATTGTGTTGTTGGCATTGCAAATTTTGACTGGACACAGAGAGTTGAGAGGGTGAACCTCAAACATATTCATTATCATTATCAGTAAAACTTACTAAAGAATCATATGTCTGAAAAAATTTAAATTTGCAAAATCAAGCCTAAGGAAATTGAACTTAAAAACGTCATTATGGAAAAAAAAATACCTTGAGTGATGACTGAATTCTACCAAAAATTTGAAGAACTAATCCTTCTCAAACTCTTCCAAAAAAAACTGGTTATATGGAATAGAATTTCTCATAATGAAAATGGAAATGAAAACCAAAATGATTGAATTTTTTTTAAGAGACAGGGTCTTGTTCTGTCACCCAAGCTGGAGTGCAGTGGCACAATCATAGCTCACTGTAGCCTCCAACTTCTGGACTCAAGCAATCCTCCTACCTCAGCCTTCTGAGTAGCTGGGACTACAGGCTCATGCCACTGTACCCAGCTAATTTTTAAAATTTTTGCAGTCATGGGGTCTCACTATGTTGCCCAGGCTAGTCTCAAACTCCTGGCCTCAAGAGATTCTCCCACCTCAGCCTCCCAAAGTGCTGAGATTGCAGGCATGAGCCACCAGGTCCAGTTTTGGCTGGAAATTTTTAGGTGCATCAGATAAAAAATGATCAAAGAATTAAATTTACTTATTAGAATTTGCTCTATAAAATCATCTTAACAAAAAAAAATGTTTTTATTATTCTAATACAAATAATTTTATTTACAAACCTGAAATCAAAATGTACTTGGGGTCAAAATAGCAAGGAACAAGCTTTCAATAAGTCAAAGTGGGCTGGGATTTGTCAATGTTTCCTATCATTTCGAGCAGCTACCCTGGGTCCTCTCTCAAAATTAGGATTTGTGTCATAGTCATGACATAAACCTTGTGGCAATTGCTGGGGTGCATGCGTAGGGCATGCCCCCCACATTCCTCCAGCAACAATATGCTGTCACACCTTCCAGGAGAACCCCCATTGAGAATCACCATTGAATTGATACACTGTTCTTGCTAGTGCATGATTTTCCCACTAGAGCAGGAAAAAATGTTTAAGAAACTCTGCTTTAAATATTGAGCCCTTCCCTTATCTCCTTGTGTGCCTCTCCCCCACCCTCTCTACCCTGAGTGATTAAACACCTGTGCCTGTTCCCTACCTGCTCCCTCACTAGTCTGCTCCATCACTGTCTCTCATTGGACCATTCTGCAATAACATCCTCCAGGCCTCCTATTTCCACTCACCCTCTTTACAATCATTCTTCATTCTGTAGATGGAGCGATCCTCAAAAACCTAAGTCAAATCATGTTGTTCCTCTTCTTAAAGCCATTCAATGGTTCCCTATTGCACATAGAATTAAGCATAAAATATAAAATCCTTATTCTGGTTTATGAAGCGTTTTACAATCTTACCCCTGCCTACTGTACCAGATATATCTTGTACCCTCTCCTGCCTTTCTCCCTTCTTCTCCTGCGTTCCTTTCATTCCTGTAAATTCCCACCGTAGATACTCAGCACTGGCAGTTTCCTCTACCTGAAGCATTCTTTCCCTGATCGTGCCCTGTTTGGCTTCTTCTTGACTTTCAGGTCACAGCTTCTCAGTCTTCTGAGAGATCTTTTCTGACCATCACCCCCAAACCGAAGAAACCACAGTTCCTATTTCATCCTGCTTTAATTCTCTTCATAGCATTACATCACTTTGTTTAATCTGTTTAATATTTGTCATATCCTTCATTACAATGTTAAGCTCTCTAAGAGTAGGGACTAATTTGATCTTGTTCACCATATGTAAGCACCCAATATATGTTCATGGATAGATAATGAATGAATGAATGAATGAGCAAATGAACATAGGTAGTACCTTAAAGACTGCTGAAATTGTAGGAGCCAGTGCTGGGACTATCAAAGAGAAAAGATGATAAGCTGACTCTTCCTTCTCTCAACCTAAGACGCTGCTCAAATTTGCCCTTTCCCTCAGGAAGCTTATGCTATCCACAGAGGCTTCACTTCACTGCTTCTATAGCAGTAATACACATTTGCAGTTAACTGTTTTCTCCACGGTGATATCACTGATGCCACCGTACTGTATTATCTTCCACGTTGTATTGCTCTGCCTCTTCATCTGGTTTGAATCTTCCCAACAAGAGTAATCTCCTTGCAGGCTTGAACTATATCTTTTGTGACCTTCAGTTCCTAGTAGGCACCCAGTAAGTGTTTTATAAACCATACAAATTCAGGCTTGGGGGTAATCTTAGAGATCACTTTCTCACAATTCCTATTGTGGCGATAAAAGAGAGCAGAGACCTAGAGACTGAAGTGACTTTCCCAAGATTATGTGGCCAGCTAGAAACAGGACTGGTCCTCAAACTTGGGTTTCCTGTTCCCAGGCCGGTGTTCTTTCTACTGTGTCAGTGGAGACCTTGTTAGAAATGCAAATTTCTAGGCACTCCTCTCAGATCTTCTTTAGGGACCTGGAATCAGGTGCCCAAAGTAACTGTGGTGATTGTGACTCCAGGGACCCAAAGATGACACTGCTTCTGTGCAGGTTGAATCGTATGAAACACCTGACAGTTTTTGACCTCCAAAACCACAATTTCATATTCGATGCAATAATATTCTCTTGGGTATAAAGCACTAAGTATGAAAGAGGAAGAGATCCAGGGAAGAGATGATAGCTCTCCAAAAAAAAAAAAAAATTAAAATCTGAACAGAAGGATAATCAATGGATGCCCAAGTGGAAATTTCATGAAGACAGAGAGAGCTTCCTTTTCTGGACCAAAGCTGCCCTGAGGTGCCAGGGAGGTTACAGGGTGTAACCAGCCATAGCTTTGTCCTCGGCCCTGAAAAGGTTATAGCAATAATAATCATGTTTAAAGTTGGTATTTTTTTTGAGAGGTTGCACTTTCCAAAGACCACTTTAGGCACAGGTATTAACTCGTCCTTAGAGTAATCCTACTATCATTGTTCTCACTTTACAGTTGAGGGAACTGAGGCAGGGAGAGGCTAAGGAACTAGCCCAGGGTTAGGGTTAGGAAGTGGTGGAGACTATTTCTGCACCCACTACACTATTTTGAAGATGTTCCAGGGAAAATTGGATGACATTTGGCAAGGACTTTGGAAAGTTATCCCCTGCATGAAGTGAACAGTTGAATAAAAGACCTCCAAAGAAACTTCCAAGCCTGGTGTTTTAGGAGTCTAGGATTCTGAGAGAGGGGCTCCAGTAGAGGAATGCTTCACCACAGTGTCTTTTTACCCAAGCACTCTCCTCCCTGCCTTCCTCCTACCTGCCTTTTATTCAGGCACACAGTGTTCTTGGGTGGACTTACAGGGGTTGATCCAGGAATGAGGGGTTATGAATTCCCATTTATTCTACAGCTAATACTGTGCTAGGCACTACTGTACCCACACAAGGCATCATGTGTATATACTCCTCCTAACACCTCTGAAGTAGGTACATGCCCTCATTTTACAGACAAGGAGACTAAGACATAAGAGAGGGCTCTGGCCTTAGCTCGTCAGTGTCAGAGCCAGGATCGGGAACATGGGTCTGTTTCCAGAAGCCTTTGCTCTTTCAGCAAAACCACGGAATGCCTAGGAAGGTGGCTGCAGAAAAGAGCTGTTTCTTCCCTGTTCTTCTCCAGTGGGGCCTGAGAGCCCAGTGGAGCTAAAGGCAAGGAACGGAGTTTTTAAATTATTTGTTCAGGCTGCTGCAAAAGGCAGGTACCTTCCGCACCCTCAGCCCCTACATCAGCTAAGCCCACAATCAGATAAACTTATCCCTGGATGTTTCAACATACTATGCCCTATCAGAAGGCATGCGGTGGGATAAACCATGTGTCTTCTCCAACTTTAATTGATCAACAAACCTGGAAAATCACAAGAGTCTGTCCAGACAGTCCAACAACAAATAAAAGGAAGATTAAGATGTGCATTAAACATTTAAAATCGGGACCTAGCCCAGTCCTCCCGAACTGTTCTTCTCTTCAGGTGGGATTAATAGAGCATTTGCTGAGCCGTCAGCTCCGCTTGCCACTGAGTGAGAACCACTTCCCCGCAAGGCCCAGGGAGCAGGCACCTCTCCAGCATCCTAGCTCTGGTTCCTGCCACAGCAGGGACAGATGCTGTTTCCTTTACCTCCCTTATAATGATAACATTTACCTTGCGGGTTCCTTTGGCTGGTTTTTGTTTTATATGCTACAGGAGTTCTCAATTAGCCTCTCTCCTCTACCATCTGCTGATGAGAATGACGACATTTGTGAAAAGCAGCTACATAGCCTCTTTTCCCTCTTTACTTAAAACCAATGAGAAGGAGATGTAGGACCTGGGCTCCAGACCAGACTCACTGCTTCTTCACCATAGGGGACCCGGGCTAACTAGCATCTGGGGTTTTACTATTATATAAGAAAAGATACCACAGTCCTGAGGCCAACTCCACTCACTGGCTTCAGCTCCTGAGTCCCCTCTCCAGCTGAGCTCTGTCTGACAAGGCCATGGCCACCCCATTCCCCCTTTCAAATGTCTGCAGAGCAAGGGGCCTGGCACCATAAGCTTGGCATTTGCCCAAGGACAGTGAGGGTGGCGGCCTGGATGGTGTTGACAGGCCCAATATTTTAGCCATGTTTTCCAAATTGTGTTTTTCAGAATATTCATTAACAGATGTTCAGTTTAAGTGTCCCTTGATCAAATAAAATTAAGCAATTCCACTCATACTTGTTTACCCAAGGGAAACGAAAATACACAGCCACACAAGCACTTGTACACAAATATTCATAGTGGTTTTATTCTTGATCACCTAAAACTGGAAACCACTCAGACTTGGGGAGTGGATTCACAGTGACACATCCGTGCAGTGAAATACTACTTGGCAATAAAAAGGAAGAAACTACTGATAAACACAACACAGCTCAACTTCAGAAAACATCATGCTAAGGAAAGAAACCAGAGACACAAAAGACAACCTCCTGGATGACTCCAATTGTTGTGAAATTCTAGAAAAGGCTCAACTCTAGTTATAGGATACAGATCAGTGGCTGCCAGAGGTTGCACGTTGAGAAAGAGAATTGACTATGAAGGGTCATGAGGGAGTTTTTGAGCTGATAGAAATGTCCTAGACCTCAATTGTCATGTTGGTTACCTGAGTGTGTACATCAAAACTGATTAGACTGCACCATTAAAATGAGCAAGTTTTATTGTATGTAAACCATACCTCAATAAGACTTATTTTTTAAAAATCCAACAGGTTAAAACTCACAGGACCTCCTAGGGCCTTTAATATGACATTATGCATTTTACTTATTTAATTATTTATTTATATTTATTTTGAGACAGAGTCTCACTCTATTGCCCAGGCTGGAGTGCAGTGGCATGAGATTGGCCCACTGCAATCTCCACCTCCCAGGTTCAAGCGATTCTCATGCTTCAGCCTCCCAAGTAGGTGGGACTACAGGCACCTACCACGTCCAGCTAATTTTTGTATTTTTAGTAGAGACAGTGTTTCTCCATGTTGGCCAGGATTGTCTCGAACTCCTGACTTCAAGTGATCTGCCTGCTTCAGCCTCCCAAAGTGCTGGGATTACAGGCATGAGCCACCATGCTTGGCCAACATTGTGCATTTTAAATCTTTGAGGAGGAGCTATAACATCCAAGATTTCCCAAATTCACTTGACAAAGAATTTAATAAAGAATTTTACAAAACATCTGTTACATTCTTGGGGAAACAGGTAAAAACACGCATTAGAGAATCGCCAATTTGGATAAAGCATTGCCCTCCTTATTGTTTCCTTTAAAATTCAAGTATCCTTAACACAGGAGCACATTCAGCCTGACACCTTCGTAGGAACTTGTTTAGGAGGCAATTTCTTGCAGATCGGAGGGCCACGTGTTAGCAGGAGCACACTGGGTGAGGAAGAGGGTACTGGGAAGGGAAGGGGGAGCCAGAACCTGATTGGGCTCCCTGCAAGCTGCGGTTATCCATCCTGAGAGGCAGTCCACCAGACGCCAGGGAAATGAGTCAGAGATGAGTATTCTCCCTGCCCTCCAGGAGCTCAAAGCCTCACTTACTCTTGTCAGGAGTCATTTGGTCCCAGGATCCCATTGCCCACGCTGTTGTCTATGATTTTTCTCTCTGGCTTCTCATTGCCTCTTCCTAGGAGAAGGGGATGATTCTCTGGCTCTTGGGTCCTGTAAACTCCTGCATACCTCCAGCCAAAGTGGTCACCAGCTCTAACTGGCGGGCTGTCCCCAGGCTCACTGATCACCAGAAGGGATACAGCACTGGCCTGGGGAGTTGTGGTGGGTGGCAGCAAAGGGAGAGAGTCTTCTACCTCATTTCATCTCAAACCATGTCCAAATCCAAATTCTCCCTACTGCTGGAGGGGCCTGCCCTGTGGCTCTGAGTCATGAGAAAACCAGACATAGGCGAGCATCACAGGGACAGCTGCAAGGAACATGCCTGCTTTATCAAGTGGACAAAGCTCTGTCCAGCCAGCTCTGTTCCTGCTGCCTCCTGTCTCCTTCCTCCCTCTCTCATGTCTCCCTGACGTGGCCCGCTGGCCCCTGTCCAGAAACAGCTGTCTCCAGGGAGGCAGAATGCACCTCCAAGATTGGGACCCCTAAACTGTCTGATTCCAGAAACTGAGCTCTTAATTGCTGCACTATACTCTTAAGTTCCATCCTCCCCCTCACTGAGGAAGGAGGCAGACCCAGGAGTATAACAGACTCTCCTTACCTCTTTCTATATTCCATGCACCTTGCCATCATCCAGCCACAAAAGATCCCTAAGCTTCCGAGGCTTAGCAACAAAAGTACACAGGAGACTGAGCCAGAAGCAGTAACACTGACTGCCCTCCATCTCTAGCTCCCCTGATTTCTCAAGGGATGTGGTTAGAAAGGGCAAACAGAGCCCCAGGACATTCTCTGAAACATACCAGGTTGAAGGGAACTTTGTCAGGCTGCCCATCACTTTCTACATCTGGCTCTGGGTGAGAGATTGGGCCCACCTCCCTCTGCAGGAGCCCACACAGTCACACTGATTTCCCTCGGCTCTGTGGCTGCCAGGCCTTGGACCATGACCTAGGCCCACAGTGAGATGTATCCATCCCAGACCTCATACGTGAGCCGGGAACAAAAAGAATCAGGACTGGCAGAGGGTTTGGCGGCAGGAGCAGCCTCTAGTTTCCGGGGTGGTGGTGCCTCCAGGGTTAGCGAGGAGAAACTGTGGTGTCCTGTGCTCAGCAGTGCACAGTGGTGTCCTCACCAGCCTGGTTCTGTGACATTGGCAGCAACTGACCTCCTAGTTTTCCTAGATCCTGGTAGCTTTCTGAGGCTGGTTCTAGAGCCTCCTTACAGTTCTTTCTCTAATATGCCTTAAATCAATTTCATTGCTACTGAGAATGCTGACTCCCATCACATGCAATACCCATTGCCTCTAAATTAGCAGTTGTCAAACTTTTTGGTCTCAAGACCCCTTTACACTCTTGTTTTTTTGAGACATAATCTGGCTCTGTCGCCCAGGCTGGAGTGCAGTGGCGCAATCTCACTGCAACCTCCACCTCCTGGTTTCCAGCGATCCTCCTGCCTCAGCCTCCTGAGTAGCTGGGATTACAGGCACCCGCCACCACGCCTGGCTAATTTTTGTTTTTTTAGTAGAGACGGTGTTTCACCATGTTGGCCAGGCTAGTCTCAAACTCCTGACCTCAGGTGATCCACCTGCCTTGGCTTCCCAAAGTGCTGGGATCACAGCCATGAGCTACTGTGCCCAGGCCCCTTTACACTCTTAAAAATTAAGAACCTCAAAGAATTTTGTGTGGATTATATCTATTGATATTTACCATATTTGAAATTAAAACTGAAGCATTTTTAGAAGACATTAATTCATTAAAAACAATAAACTTATTGTACCTTAACATAAACATGTAACATGTTAATATAAATTAGGTGTTTTTTTAAAAAATAACTATATTTTCAAAAATTTAAAAAACTAGTGAATTGAGTAGCATTGTTTTGTTATTTGCAAATCTCTTTATTGGCTGGCTTAATAGAAGTCAATTGGAGTCATATGCCTGCTTCTCCATTCAATCTGTTTTGATTTCACACATCGTGTAGCCTTTGGATAACTCCACTCTTCACTCATGACAGAGATTTTTAAAAGACAAGTGTTTTGGCATTATGATAAAAAATAACCCATATGAGTTTCCAGAACACACTTTAAGAATCACTACTTGAAACCTTCCAAACTAATTTAAAGGACTGACAAGCCTGTTAAAGATCAGGGCTGAGCTTGTTGAGGAGTCAAATGGCCATGGCACTTTACTGCTGATGAGAAAGTGGGAATACCGGCATCAAGCAGAAGCAATCACACCCCATCCCCACCAGTTAGTTCCAGGAGAACAGCGCACCAATTCTGTTTTGTTCACTGCTCTATCTCCAGAGCCTGGAACCCCTGGTAGGCACTCAATAAGTATGTGTCGAACAAATGGCTGAAATAAATGCATCAATGTATATCTGTGTGTGTGTGTGTGTGTGTGTGTGTGTGTGTGTATGTATGAATATATAAAGATTCTATCAAAAAAATTTTAATAGAAAGATAAAAGGAAAGTACAGAGACCTTGAGTGAAAAACTACATCCTGGAACACCCAGCCTCCAGAATAGCAACCAGACAGGCGGCACCTTCACAGCCATTGCTGTACCTTGCTCATCTGTTACCCTTGCGACCCTCAGCTGCTCCCCTTTGTTGGGTAAATGATCACAGAGTGAAGAAATAGCTTATTCTTCAAGCACCGCTCCTGTCACTTGTGACTATCAAGTGGCTGTAATCCTCAAAGCTATACAATTTGTGAAGAGGCCAAGAAATTATCTAGTTATTTCCAATTTCTTTCTTCACCACAAAACCATTATTTCAAATGGAACCCTTACACCCTTGCAGGAGAAAGTGAGGTCTTGCCCTAGATGAGGCAGGAAGAGAAGACCAGAGCTGGATAGAATCCACCTCCTCCTCATCTTCCCCGTCTCCCCACTAGGCCCAGCCCCATCCCAGGAGCCACTAGCAGCCACAGCCCACCCCAGACACACCCGGGAGGCACACATGCATGGCAGCCCCTGCTTCCAGGTGGGCTAAGGTTCGACCTCATTCCCATCCCCTGACTCTGTAAGATATCCTTTGTGTCCTTAAACATTTCCTATTTGTTGCTTAAGCCAATTTGAGAAGGGTTTTGTCACTTGCAGCCAAAGTGGCCTTAATCTAGTTACTGGGCTCTCCCAGGTCCCCTAAGCCAGATGAGCCCTGCTGGGAGCCTGTGAGCTGAGGATGGAGGAAAAGACAACAACAACAACCCATGACCTCTAGCTGACCAGCGTGTTCCAGCCTATAGGGCAGGGGTCTTTCACACTAGATGAAATCAAAGTTAACCCCCTTACCTTTCTTCCAGCAAATGAAAGAGATGGAGAAAATTTAAAAAAAGAACACTTTCATTTTTGGCAAGATCTAAATGCAATTATAGCTCAGTAGATCCACAAGAAAATTGACAAGAGCCAATCCTTTGCACAAGGCATGCTCTGATTTCATGCCGTCAAATTATTTTTTAAAGGGCATTAATATTGCAGGCTGATGACTTTTAGCCCTGAGCAAATGATGCATTTTAATGTTTCTTTACACATAGCTCTCAGCCCAAGTGAAGCTGTCTTCGGCAAAGCATTAGCAAACATTTACATTTCAAAACTCAACAGAAGGGTTGTTGTTAGATATTTCTCTTCATTTTTTTCATATATGCCCTGACAGATAAATCATATTTCACATGTTAAGTGGTGTGTAGCATTCCGTTTCTAACCCCTGGCAGATCATTAGAAGATAGTGGCACCTACTTTTCAGGCCTAAAATCTAAAGATTGATTTTGAAAGGGAGGAAGAAATACAATGGCATCATCGAACACTGTTACTTTCGTGGCAGGCAGGCTCTTTTTGAAATGATAGTGTGTTTTCAGGTTTCTTTATTCCTCTGCACAAGGGAGGGCGCCAGACATTTGGTGCCTCGTGCTATGTGAGGGTCAGAGCAGGATCATCAGAGCAAACAAAGCCCAGTGGTTAATGTTTTGTTTTCCAGGTGGAGCCTAAGCCAAAATGAGCGAAACTAGGGATGAGTGAGGATTAGGATCAATAGGGAGTAGGGGCTCATTTTTCATTTTATAAACTCAAATGGATTCAGAGTTGCAGAAATCAAGGTCTTGAGCATGCAGTCAGGAGCTGCTGCATTGTAAGTCATCTTACAGTACAGTCTAGACTCTGGAGCAAAGTTGTCAAACGTATCCTAGTGTAATGGTTTGAGCATGCAAATTCTGCAGTTGGAAAGGTATGGGTTCAGAGAGACCTTGTAGAAGCCACTGCACCTCTGTAAACTTCCATTTTTCCATCTGTAAAATGGGAATAACATGTTTACCTGTCACTTTGGCTTACTGTTAAAATCCAAGGTGATAATCCATGTGATGGGGTTGGCATGGCCCCTGACTCATTTTACCTACACAATAAGAACTGCGGGCTCTTGTCATCCTTCCTTTGTAAAAGAAGCTTCCCGTCCAGGCCACTCCACTATCTTCATTGCTTGTGTTTACTTCTCTCCCAGATTGACTGTGCACCCTCCTGCAAACCTTGTAAGCCCTTCCAAGAAGAATTTGAGCTAATCCTTTGGAGAAGAGAAACAATAATAACAACTGTTCTAAAATAGGATTGGAGTCATGGGTTGTATAATTCTATACCTTTACTAAAACTCGCTGAATCGTACATGCACAGTGGAGGAATTTTATGGGTATGTGAAGTATACCTCATTAAAAATAAGAACAGAAAACGGAAAGTTGCAAAGATTCGAAGAGATTAGTTGATAAAAATTAACAAATGGGTTGAAATCCCCCATTCTTGACTGCTCCTTTTTTTTTTGAGACAGAGTCTCGCTCTGTCGCCCAGGCTGGAGTGCAGTGGCACGATCTCAGCTCACTGCAAGCTCTACCTCCCTGGCTAATTTTCTTTTTTTTAAGTAGAGACGGGGTTTCACCATGTTAGCCAGGATGGTCTCAATCTCCTGACCTCGTGATCCACCCACCTCGGCTCCCAAAGTGCTGGGATTACAGGTGTGAGCCACCGCACCCAGCCCATATCTTCTATACAAAGGCCACCTGATATGTCTGCTTATCTCCCTTAACCCTTCTGCTCTGTGTCCCTTAGATGGGACAGCCCATCGAGACTCGTAAAGCAGGAGACCCACCTCGTCTCCCTCAACAGAGGAAATCTGCTATCCTGCTCTGGCTCACCTTTCCCTCCCCAGGTGACATTGATTAGCAGGAACTCAGTGGACATGGATGAGCTGGGGAGTTTCATGAAACTCAGACTTGGGTCTTGTTACTGAGTTGGGGGAGAACCATGAGCAACACAAGGTCCATTTTACCCAATGTTTGTGTGACCTGCCCACTTATCTCCCACACACTCATTCCTCCAAAATATTTATCCTCCTTACTTCTTCTTTGGGTGCACGATGGGCCCCAGTTAGCAGTAATGGAGATGACATTCTCTTGAAAAAAATGCCATTTGCTGTGATGTTTGCTGCTCCCATTCTTTTGAGAGCAGCAGACATCTGGATGTGGCTGCAAGATGGCTCTTTGACATCCCCAAGTCATCTTTCAGGTGCAGAGTGTCTCTGCTCCCTCTTCAGTCTCCATCACTGACCCACTGAGGTGGGCGCAAACCAGCTTGTATCAAGGTGACCATAAATGGAAAGAGAAGACAGCCCTCCTAGGTATTTGCAGAGGACACACCAACCTTCCCACCTTTCTAAAAGCTGCCCATGGCTCTGCTCTCTACTCTGGAACCCCACTACAGGTCCTCTCCCTTGCATTCAAATTGTACCCTGGACTTCAATTCCCACTTCCCACAGCTTTGCTCCTTGCTTGTGTCCTACTGAGTGTTCTCAGGATAAACAAGGTAGTTTCTTGCTGGGGTTTTTTTAACAGCCCCATCAGCGAATATAACACAAGGCAAAGGAAAATCACCAACCCAACATTGCAAATAGAAAGAGCCTAGGAAACTTCTCCCAGATTCTGTCTAAAGTTTCCTTCCCTGTGTGACTTCTTGATGAATGGACACCTATCTCCTATAGACCTCTGTCTGATCCTCCTCTTCTCCCTCCAGCCAGGGCTCTCTTCCCAACAAACCCCCTCTCCACCTAATTGTTAGCCCATAATGAGAATAAGTGTCTAAGGAGTTTCTGGCCTCTGTGCCCTCTAACTAGGGCTTTTCTGCCTTTGTTGATACCTCCAGCTCCATGCCTCCATCCCCATTACCCAGAACCCTCTGACTGGGAGGCATGGCAACCATCTCTGGAATACCAGGGGCCAGTCCTGCACCCCTGCTGTATTAGTCCATTTTCATGCTGCTGATAAAGACATACCTGAGACTGGGTATTTATAAAGAAAAACAGGTTTAATGGACTCACAGTTCCACATGGCTAGGGAGGCCTGACAATCACAGCGGAGAGGGAAAGGAATGTTTTACATGGTGGCAGGCAAGCAAAGAATGAGAACAAAGTGAAAGGGGTTTCCCCTTATAAAACCATCAGATCTCATGAGATTTATTCACTACCACGAGAACAGTATGGGGGAAACTGCCCCCATGATGCAATTATCTCTCACTGGATCCCTCCCACAACACAAGGGAATTATGGGAGCTACAATTCAAGATGAGATTTGGGTGGGGACACAGCCAAACCATATCACCTGCTTTCTCCAAACTGATGACAGCCCCATCTGATGTTCAGGTGTCCAAAACAGCTCCTACCCTTGTTGAGAGTGTGCCCATTACCCCATCACCCTGGTGCCACCAAGGAGTACCTGTCTGGGTTCTCAGCAGGCTGGAGGAGGCCCTCCAGTCACACAAGCAGTGAGCACAGTGAGCAGTTTTCCTTCAGCGTCTCATCATCTCAGCTCTCCTCCAGAACAGCTTAGAACAAAGCCCAGGGTGATCTGAGCATGCCCTACCAGTCTCCCTCATGCCTTCCACTTCCAGCCAGCCGTGGACCAGCTCACTCATAGCCCTCTGCCTCCCTCTCAGGTCTCCCCTTCTGGGGAGCTGCTGTCTGTTCCTGCAGCTGCCTCAGCAACTCCTGGAGAGTGGTTTGTAGCCAGCACCTGCAATCGCTCAAGACGGGTCTGCCCTGAAGGCCCATTCTCACAGCAGGTGCAGGGGAGGCTGACTCACCCATAACTCCCGCTAATTGAGCCTCTGCACTCCCCTGGTTTCATTGGGTTCTGAGTAATTATGAAAGGAAGACCTCAAGCCCTTGCTGTGGAGTCTCCATTGACTGGTGAGTTGTGAATGGGGAGGGTCTTATTGATCAGGTTCTAATTGGAGCCCTGATTTCTCCTTTGACTGAAGGATCTGTCTCAGGAATGGCGAGTATAGGATTCAGAGGCTGCCTCTCACCCCTCCAGTGCCTGAAACAGACATCACTAATGGATCTCAGCACATTCTCCTAGCTCAGTATTCTTTCCGGCACTGCACTCCTGGCAGCCGCTATGACGGTGGCTGGCACTCAGTGGGTGACCTCACTGGCCTCCCTGCCTGGGTGTGAGGTGCTCTACCATATGTTGCCTGGGATCTGCATGATTTTTTTTCTTCCCTCAGAGAATCTATTATTTAGTTGGAAAAAAAAAAAAACAAGATCTATTGGATTAAAATGATTTTTTAAAGAACTAGACACTTGGGTTGACTAATGCTTTTTTTTTCATAAGGGAAGGAAGGCTAAAGTATAATGGGGTAACCTGGGATGACCAATACTTAATGAATGCCTGTATGAGGCAGGATAAGACCTAGATTTTTCCCTAATGGTAATCAGTTAAGAATGTGGGAGACACCTTGGAAACAGCGACTGAATCACACAGACCCAGTTTAAATTTCAGCTCTACTACTTTCGAGCCACGTTACCTCCTCTTTCCTAAGTCTCAGTTTCCCTGACTATGAAATGGGAGCAACAATATCTGAAACATAGGGCTGATGTGAGTATTAAATGAAAAAAAAAATGAAAGTGCCAAATTCCTACCTGTAGCCCTGGCCTCTCCCCTGAGCTCTGACTGGTAAATCCAGCTGCCTGCCAGGCCTCCCCAGGTGGGAGCCTGCAGCATCACACACTTGCCATGGCCAAAAGAGATGCCAGTTTCCTTCTGAGCCTGGTCCTCCCACAACCCTTCTCCTCTCATTCAGTCTCATCACCATCCACACCCCAAACCTGAGGGTCCTTTGATTCCCCCCTTTCTCACCCACATTGCCAGTATCAGTCCACTAGTAGCCCTGCCAGTCCCAACTCCAATGATGTCCTAAGTCCATTTGCTTCCTTCCATCTCCACCAAGGCCACCCTAGGCTCTCTGGACTTTGCAATGGCCCCTCCCTCTACTGCACCCACACCTATGCTCCATGGCCTGTTTCTCACAGAGCATCCCAATGTAAGACAGGTAACACTACCCGCTGGCTTGGACTCCTCATGGCACTTGGAATAAAACCCAGACCCCCTTCCGTGACCTCCACAGTCCTACCGAGGTCCTACTAAGCCTCAGCCTAACTTCCAGACTTGATGTCCTGCCACACACTCCGTGAAGGACTGATTAAACAAATGCCTGCCTAACACGCATTAGTTTCCATCTTCCTTTGCTTTCTCGAAGAAAAATGAAAACATTCATATGGCACCTCAGGGTTGTCCTGATAGGGATCTGAAGTTTATCCCACCCTGCGACACTTCCCCACCTCCCTGATCAATGGAAAAATTAGGGTCATCGCCACCACTGCTAGTCACAGTTTTCTACCTAGGGCTTAAGCTTTGTCTTCCAACATCGTCCGTTCTTCTAAGTTCACACTGTTTTCTTTTCATTGTGCACCTATGTGCCACCACACCGCAGAAAAAGCAGGCAAAGCAAGACCTGCGGAAGTAATGAAAACTCTTTGGTGCCCCCTTGTGGTCATGTCTAGTTAGCCTGCGGAGACGGGACTGTAGGCTGCTCTAGGGTCTCTGCAGAGCGGTGCCTGAAGCTGGAAAAAGAAGTCCTTCCAGGTGCCAGTCTTAGAGATGTACATCCTCCACACCCAGGAAGAGGCATCCAGGTAGAAATGCTTGACAGTCAACTTCTCTAAGTCTCAGATTCCTGATTGTTAAAATGAGTATAATGATTCCTGCCCAGCCATCCGAGGAAGGGTATTGTGAAGCTATACCATGAGATCTGTACTTTTTCTGTTGCTTTAAAAAAAAAAAAAGTGTATTCCAGTACTCAGTCTTCACAAATTCTACAATGTTTCTCCTGCCTCTGCACCCTTGTCTGTTCCTACGAACTTTCTGTAATCCCCAAATGAGTCAGGCAGGATGGGAGTGAGGACGTGCTTGAGATAATGTGTCTGACAAAGAGGTGCCATATGCTGCTCGGCGTCATACGAAAATGTACCGGAGAAAATGTCAGCGGCAAGACTCGGCAAGTGATGAGGCAGAAAGTGGGGGTGCTGCCATCTCCTCCTCCCTCACACCGCGCCGGAAAGCTCGAGAGCAGACACTGGCTTCTGGCATCGACAAAGGAATGGGAGGCCGGGTGAAAAGTCAAGTATCTGTGATTACGAAAATTAACCCTAATCTCCTGAGTTTCCAACTCTTTTAGAATTCCTATCTGGAAGACATATTCACCTTTGCACCCAAGCCTACCGAAGTGTTTGTACCAAAGAGGTACTTAATAAAGAGGCAATGTATGAATGAATGAGTTAATAAATGAGTGTATAAACCTGATTTCAAGGAAAGGTTGGCGATGTCTACAGCCTCCCACTCTGAAGCTGCTTATTTCTTTTTCTTTCTTTTTTTCTTTTTTTTTTTTTTTTTTTTTTGGAGTCTCTGTCACCCAGTCTGGAGTGCAGTGGCATGATCTCAGCTCACTGCAACTTCCGGCTCCAGGGTTCAAGCAATTCTCCTGCCTCAACCTCCCAAGAAGCTGGGATTACAGGCACTTGCCATCACACCTGGCTAATTTTTGTATTTTTAATAGAGATGGGGTTTCACCATGTTGGCCAGGCTGGCCTCGAACTCCTGACCTGAAGTGATCTGCCTGCCTTGGCCTCCCAAAGTTCTGGGATTACAGGCGTGAGCTACTGCACCTGGCCCTGAAGCTGCTTACTTTCTAGCCCTACCCAAGCCCAAGGACACTGTATCTGTCTCCTGTAAGGCTCAGCTTTTTCTATATGTCTTATTTTGAGTACAGTAAAAAAAGGATCATGACTGATTTTGTCATAAATGCCTGGAACCTTTAAATCCCTCTCTCTGCATAGCTAATTTTGCATTGTCTGCCTATCACATGGTTTTAATCTGATTAAAGAAATCTGCCTAACAGTAACAGTGAAAATGGACAACTTTTTCTTCCAAATAAGTAGTTCTTAACTCTGGCCGACCGTTACAATGGGCTGGAAAGCTTGTACCACATAAACACACACACACATACACACACACACACACACACACACACACACACACACCCCAACAGCCAGGCCCCATCCCAGACCTATTAAATTAAAATCTCTATGGCTCAGGACCTGGGCATCGGCATTTTTGAAATCTCCTTAGCTTGTTCTAATGTGCATCCAGGATTAAAAACCCCTTCCAAGAATGCGCTGGCCTTTGCCCAGAGAGCACAGACTCACCAATTATAAATGAAACAAAAGCAAGATTTTATGTTGCCTCCTAGGCAACCTCAGGCCCAAGCAAAGAAAAAAAGGAAGATTCTCTATCCCAGGAGTGATAAAGAGTTCGGTGTTCACTCCTTCTTGGATATCTTGCTTGTTAATGGCCAAGAAGGGGAGGGGACCCCAAAAAGCTGGATCTGCCTTGACCAGGTTGAACAGAGACAGTAATTTGGGAGCAGGTTCCAGCAGATGTGATGGCGTCAGCATAGGCTTCAGTGTGGTCGTGACAGTGCAGTCTGGCTTGCGTCATGGCGATGGGGAAGGGAGGGTGGGTGTGGGGGCACTAACTGGGTGGAGACTGGGCTTTCAACGCAAATAGCCAGACATTCAGGGGATGCTGCCTGTGCATAAGGAACCCACTGTTCATTTACAATTATGCTTTCAAAAGCCACTCATATATTTCACACATGGCACATAAACCTAAATTCAATCTGCTACATTGTAATTTCTTGCTTTTAATTTAGGGCCTCGGGGCTTTAGCTAATTTAAGGGACAATCTGGTGATGAAGAGGAGACCATCTTTTTACAAAAACATCATTAGCATAAGGCACTGCTCCCCAAATTTAGAGCCCAGTGGTGACTTTCCAAATCTTACCTGTACTTGAAGAGCCTTCTAAGCTCTGCACCTGAACTACATAAAATAAAGTCCATCTACCAGGTAGCAAATCATGGCAACGTCCATCTCCTATTTTCCACCAAACCGTTTGTTCATTTAAAGTCTCTGTGCTCTTAAACATTAGATGGCAGCCTTTGAAATTGCAGAATAAACATGAGCACGATTCATCCCTTTACTGTGCTCAGTGATCTGAGCGGCGTCCTGGTGGTGCTCCGAAAGAACAGCAGTCCCCGCTTCATCAACAAGCCCCAAGCCGAGATCAAAAGTCCCACCCCAGGCTCGGGTACCAATTGCTTGTCACTGACAGACAGGAGTATCGACAGACCGGTCCTTTGTGTCTGATGGAAACATGAAGGAGACAGGCTCACGGAAGTGGAGGCACTGGCTCAAAGGGAGAGAACGCTGACTGGAGTTTCTTGTGATTGCATCAGCCAGATCCAAGCAAGTGCTCTGAGCCTGAGTGTCCCACACAGGGCAAGGCCTTCAGACGAACTTTTGACCACAGCGAAGAGTAAGTTACAGTCACTAACACTGATTTTCTGAGAGCTCGTCACTGGGATCTACTGCAAAATAGCCTGGGCTTTCAAAAAGCATCACTTCCCTCTGTCTCACCCTCAACTCCCCATCCTCACCTACTTCCCCCTCTGTCCTTCACAAGTGCCTGACACATAGAGGACACTCAATAAACATTTGTAGCAAAGTTCCCAAATCGCAAATAAACAACCCTCCATTAGAAAGCTAACCCAGACAGGGTGCGGTGGTTCACACCTGTAATCCCAGCACTTTGGGAGGCCAAGGAGGGCAGATTGCTTGAAACCAGGAGTTCAAGACCAGCCTGGGCAACATGTCAAGACTCTGTCTCTTCAAAAAATACAAAAATTAGCCAGGCGTGGTGGTGCCCACCGACTACTCAGTAGACTGAGGTGAGAGGATCGTTTGAGCCCAGGAGGTCAAAGCCACAGTGAGTTGTGATGGTGCCACTGCACTCCAGCCTGGGAGACAGAGACCCTGTTTTAAAATAAAAAAAGAAAGAAATCTAACCCATAAAACAAGAGAGAAAGAAATGCAGCATACATTCTCTTCTTTTATGGGAAGATTTTTTGTCCAGAACGCTTTTACTCACTGTAAGCACTCAATCTTAAACAATCACAAACTCCCTAAAGAGTGAAGAAAACAGGCATTGCTGAAGCACTGTCTGCACATGGCTGAATGGCCCTGAGGCCCCAGAGTGGGGAGCAGGAGTCTTGGCACCGCCCTTGTGATTAAACGGTTCAGTGAGTGAAAGCCTCCTATGTGTAAGTCCTGGTAATTCTTCCACTTCCTTCTTCTACCAAAGAATGGGATTTAGTGAAGAAATCTCTAAGACAGGAAGACAAAGATGAACAGGAGGTGGTCTCTACTTTGGAAGAACTAACGTGGAGATGGAAAAGATGGGTGTTTGTTTATTTGCTCAATAAAGCACCTACCGAATATCTGCTGTGTGCCAGGCAGAAAACAGACACGGTCTCTACCACATCAAATTTAGAATTTATGGAAACACAAAGGAATCCACTCATCTCACAGACAACTGTGAAACTGCTTCCGAGGCAAATGTGAAAAGGGAGATGCACCCGGTTAGAAGCGCCCATGACAGGCAGATGGAGCCAGGTAAGAAGTGTCCATGACACGGAGCTGGGGCCCAGTGAGAGGTGCCCATGACACGGACATGGGGCCTGGCCAGGCGCTCAGCAGAACCCCAGGCAAAGGACACTTGAACAAAGGTCTAAAGGATGAAATGGAGATAATATGGTGAGAGGGGTTGAGACGATGTTCCAGGCAGTGGGAACCATCTACACCGGAACTTGGGGCACTATGCAGAGGGGCCGCCAGTGAGGCAAGGAAAGCTGGTGAGACCCGGACCCCGAAGGCCCTTACAAGTCTTGTAAAAGTAGTTGGGGATTCTCTCCTAAGGGAATAACGTTAGGTTTTTATTGGGGAAAAGGTGCAGAAGTGGGTATTGGAGGTAACCTAATCAGAACTGTTTTTAGAAAAGATGACTCTGCTGCTTGGAGAGTGGATGGGAAGAGGCCACAATGATGTGGGCCAGCCAGGACAGGGGTTCCATTTATGTAACCATTAAGTGGAGTTGGGAGCTGGCCTTTTAGGTAATCACTGAAGATGAAAATCACACATAATTAACATTATCCTTTTTTTTTTTTTTTTTTTTTTTTTTTGTAGAATTTGATGAAAAACTTTTTTTTTTTTTTTTTTCTTTTATTATTATTATTATTATTATCATCATTATTATACTTTAGGTTTTATGGTACACGTGCGCAATGTGCAGGTAAGTTACATATGTATACATGTGCCATGCTGGTGCGCTGCACCCACCAACTTGTCATCTAGCATTAGGTATATCTCCCAATGCTATCCCTCCCCCCTCCCCCCACCCCACAACAGTCCCCGAAGTGTGATGTTCCCCTTCCTGTGTCCATGTGTTCTCATTGTTCAATTCCCACCTATGAGTGAGAATATGCGGTGTTTGGTTTTTTGTTCTTGCGATAGTTTACTGAGAATGATGATTTCCAATTTCATCCATGTCCCTACAAAGGACGTGAACTCATCATTTTTTATGGCTGCATAGTATTCCATGGTGTATATGTGCCACATTTTCTTAATCCAGTCTATCATTGTTGGACATTTGGGTTGGTTCCAAGTCTTTGCTATTGTGAATAATGCGGCAATAAACATACGTGTGCATGTGTCTTTATAACAGCATGATTTATAGTCCTTTGGGTATATACCCAGTAATGGGATGGCTGGGTCGAATGGAATTTCTAGTTCTAGATCCCTGAGGAATCGCCACACTGACTTCCACAAGGGTTGAACTAGTTTACAGTCCCACCAACAGTGTAAAAGTGTTCCTATTTCTCCACATCCTCTCCAGCACCTGTTGTTTCCTGACTTTTTAATGATCGCCATTCTAACTGGTGTGAGATGGTATCTCATTGTGGTTTTGATTTGCATTTCTCTGATGGCCAGTGATGGTGAGCATTTTTTCATGTGTTTTTTGGCTGCATAAATGTCTTCTTTTGAGAAGTGTCTGTTCATGTCCTTCGCCCACTTTTTGATGGGGTTGTTTGTTTTTTTCTTGTAAATTTGTTGGAGTTCATTGTAGATTCTGGATATTTGCCCTTTGTCAGATGAGTAGGTTGTGAAAATGTTCTCCCATTTTGTAGGTTGCCTGTTCACTCTGATGGTAGTTTCCTTTGCTGTGCAGAAGCTCTTTAGTTTAATTAGATCCCATTTGTCAATTTTGGCTTTTGTTGCCATTGCTTTTGGTGTTTTAGACATGAAGTCCTTGCCCATGCCTATGTCCTGAATGGTAATGCCTAGGTTTTCTTCTAGGGTTTTTATGGTTTTAGGTCTAACATTTAAGTCTTTAATCCATCTTGAATTGATTTTTGTATAAGGTGTAAGGAAGGGATCAAGTTTCAGCTTTCTACATATGGCTAGCCAGTTTTCCCAGCACCATTTATTAAATAGGGAATCCTTTCCCCATTTCTTGTTTTTGTCAGGTTTGTCAAAGATCAGATAGTTGTAGATATGTGGCATTATTTCTGACGGCTCTGTTCTGTTCCATTGATCTATATCTCTGTTTTGGTACCAGTACCATGCTGTTTTGGTTACTGTAGCCTTGTAGTATAGTTTGAAGTCAGGTAGTGTGATGCCTCCAGCTTTGTTCTTTTGGCTTAGGATTGACTTGGCGATGCGGGCTCTTTTTTGGTTCCATATGAACTTTAAAGTAGTTTTTTCCAATTCTGTGAAGAAAGTCATTGGTAGCTTGATGGGGATGGCATTGAATCTGTAAATTACCTTGGGAAGGATGGCCATTTTCATGATATTGATTCTTCCTACCCATGAGCATGGAATGTTCTTCCATTTGTTTGTATCCTCTTTTATTTCCTTGAGCAGCGGTTTGTAGTTCTCCTTGAAGAGGTCTTTCACATCAAAAAAAAAAAAAAAAAAAAAAAAAATTAATATTATCCTCAAAAATTCCTTAGCCATTAAAAATCAGTAAAGTGACATCTCCAGTAGGCCCAGGCCAGCCAGCATTGGAATCGATCACCGATTCTTTGATGGAGCCCCCGATTAAGGTATCTGCGTTTGGGGTCGAGGTTGTAAGATATAGATTAGATAAGCTAGCTAGCTAATGGTTGAACACTTGGTTCTCATCCAGCTTGGAGAGATGATCCCCCGCCTGGAAGGCTGTGGGAACCAAGCCTGAGCAAGGAACAGCAGATTCACACCTTTGATTTCACATTCACTGCAGGGTACATTCTCTGTGAGTGCATTAATCGGCTTGGGCTGTCATCACAAAATGCCAGGACTGGGTGGCTTACACAACAGAAATCTCTTCTTTCACCATTCTGGAAGCCTAAGACAAAGGTGTCAGCAGGGTTTGTTTCTCCTGAGGCCTCTCTCCTTGGCTTGCAGACGGCTGCCCTCTCACTGTGTGCTCACCTGGTCTTTTGTCTGTCCACATGCATCCCTGGTATCTCTTTGTGTGTCCAAATATCCTCTTCTTATAAGGGCACCTGTCAGGGTGCATTAGAGCTCACCCTAAGGACCTCATTTTAACTGAATTGCCTCTTTAATGCCTTGCCTCCAAATGGAGTCACATTCTAATATACTGAGGTTAGGGTTTCAATTTACAAATTTTGGGGAGATAGGCAAAAATCTCTCTCTCCCCCTCTCCTCTTCCCTCTCCCTCTTCTCTCTCTCCAGCAGGTAGCATTGCATTGCTGAAAGGTCAATGCACACACCAAAAATATGGGCTATTTCAAGGCACAAGGCCCATGCTGACTAGACGGCAGGTATGGTAAATGGCTCACATTCAGAGGACGGTGAGTGCACAGAGAACCGAGAAGGCCGACTGGTAGGCACAACGGCAGGTGTGACTTCTGAGGGCACATATGAGAAAGGTGTAGACCTCCTACCAGAGTGGACAGTGCATAGAGGAGCAGAAATTATTGAGTGCCTGGGATGTGCCCAGGTGTGTGTGTGCTCAGAAGCTAGAGCTACTGATAGCAGCAGAGCGTTCATACCGTGGAAGCAGGAGACAGATTGGCTGGAGGCAAAGTTGGATTGGGTCAGTCCTTAGAAGGCCTCCAATGCTAGAGCAGGGAGCATGGGCTTCACCATGTAGATATTGTTAATACATTCAGAACTTTAGAGTCTAGGGATGGCACAGTGAGGGAGGAGAAGGGGACTGCTTAATACAAGCAGTCAATCAGAGATATCAGAAGGTTGCAGATAGCTGGAGACTTCAGGGTGACATAAGACTTCCTGCAACGTTCTGCTCAAAGTCAAGGTCAGAAATAGCTATTATGATCTCAGTCTGAATACCCTGCCCCAAAACACCAGCACTGTCACATGACTCACCACCAGCTTCAAGCCACTAATCAGAGTACAAAAAAACGACCTCATGCTGACAAAAATCAATTTCTCTTTTGCCCTTTGCTTTTTACAAACGATCTAGATTTTTCAAGTGCAGTAGAAGAAATAAGGTAACTTTTCCAATAAGATTATTCCATGCAAGAAACAGTCTCCTTTTCAATAAATAGTTTTAAACCATTCTCCCTGGTTTCTGAATCACACTACTCTCTGAAGATATATAAATATCAGGTAGCAGTTTTATTTCCTGGGAGTGGGGAGCTTTGGTTTAATAAGGAGGAGAGAGGCAGGGTGACAGACTTCTAGAGATGAAGCAAGATCTATTAGATCATCTTGGCCATTTCACTGGGCCTGCCTAAGATTTCTCCCAGCTGCATTGGCATATTCACTGCTGCTCAGGCTAGTCCAGTTTTAAATGATTTAAGGGTAATATATTAAAGACTCATGACTGGCTATAAAGAGGTGCTTCTTCCTGAGACACTAGCAAGGGTTTCACTGTAATTGTAGATGGATGCTCATCCTACCAGACGTCGGAGGGCACCTTGCTGTCCTTCAGGCCGTACCACATCAGGGCCACAGAAGTCATGACCATCTGGACAGTGGTCAGCATCCAAGGAAAAGTACAATGCCATGTGCATTTATCAAAACCTGAAAGCAACCATGGGCTGTGCTGCTGAATAAAGACCTGCTTTCTTAGTGTAACAGCACTCAGTACATATATTGTCATTCTGTTTTGTTTTAAGCCTGATTTGTATACTAGGTGGGATGCAGACCTCAAGCAGCTGGGCCTGGTGTTAGGGTAGCAGGGTGGAGTAGGACAGACATAGTCACCTTCTCCTCTTCCCTATCAAGCGTGCATATTGCCCCCTGTGAGTCCTGGGAGTGATCCATCACAGGCCTGGGTTCTCCAGAACTAGGAAGATCCTAAGTTTCACACACCCCCCCACTCCACCTTGGTTCACAGGATCAAAATGCAGTGAGTACATTTTAACCATTTGAAAGCCTTGGTGGTATGACCCAGGGTTAGAAATAGAACAGGCAAAAAGAAACAGGCTTACTCAACTAAGGAACTAGAGGCCATCAATAGTCTCTATACAAACCTTGGAATTATAATAATCACTAGATTTAGCAAGCACTTATTACACACGAGACACATACACAATCTCTCCTTTATTGGTAGTATCCTAGGGTAATTGCTTTTATTCTTATTTTACTGGTAGAAAAGCTGAGGTTTAGGGCAGTTAATTTATTCACCCTTATTTTCATAGCCCTCTCCCTGACCCACTCAAATAGCAGTGCTTCAGCCACTCTTAGACTTGCTGTCACTACTCTTCATTTGGATCACTGTGGCAGTGGCATCCCATGATATATGCAGATAGGAAGACCTGGACTCTGCTGTGGTATTTATCTGCTACAGGAGAAGTTAAAAGTCACATCTCCCACTACCTTCAGTAAGGCCTTCTTTATAGTAAGAATAGGAGAAATTCTTTCCAGCCTCAGTACCTAATATAGCTGCATGTCTATTGAGCAATTAGTTTCTTTTTTATCTTCAGAATTACAAAAACCTAAAACTGATGAGATTTTCCTTTTTGCATTAGCAGCTAGGAAACTTAGGGATAAACTTCTATCCCACTTCTTCTAGCAAAGTGTGCAAGACATTCTGCCATGTAATTGCCATGTAACAAAAATAGAAAACTGGTTTTTCTTTTTACTTTTATTACTTCCCTCCTCCTACCCCTACTTTCCTCACTTAAAATATTTTTTCTCTTATTGGCATAATATGCATTTTTGTAAGTCACAACAAGTAATTTTTGAAATGAGATACAAATGTTTTAAAAAATAAAAATATTTAGAGAGTGGTCACAAAGTGTGTATGCCTTATGAAATGCAGAAATTCATACAGCTACACACTTATGAATTATATACCTTTATGAATGCATGTTATACTTCAATTTAAACATTTATTAAAAAGCAAAACTGATGGAGTAGGTATCTCTAAGAGCTCATCCCTCTACAGAAATATCAAAAAAATCAAGGAAAAACCATCAGAGTTATTTTGTTAGAAAGTTGAAAAACAATCCAAACTTTATAGCAACCAGGTAAATGTGGAATAAAGAGAAAGGCAATTTTAAAGTTGCAGAAAGGCCTTGTGATTTTTTTTTTTTTTGAGACGGAGCCTCACTCTGTTGCCCAGGCTGGAGGGTTCAAGCGATTCTCTTGCCTCAGCCTCCCGAGTAGTGGGAATACAGGCACATGCCACCACACCTGGCTAATTTTTGTATTTTTAGTAGAGACAGGGTTTCGCCATGTTGGCCATGCTGGTCTCAAGCTCCTGACCTCGGGTGATGTGCCTGCCTCAGCCTCCCAAAGTGCTAGGATTACAGGCATGAGCCACCACACCTAGCCAGCTTTGTGACTTTTTACTTGTGCTTGCTCCACCCTCTCCCCAGCTTGGCAGCGATCCTGAAGACATTAGTTCTGTGTTCCCGGTATGGGGCCCTAGTCCCTGGTTCTGAGGGAGGAGAGCAGACCTTACTCACAAAGAACCGTGTTTGTCTCTTCTATCCTGTCTCGGAGCTACATGAAGGACTGAAGCAAGGTGCTTGTCTTTGTTTAGCCTAACTTGGAACTCACTCAGTGTGGAAAAGACAGTGGTCATTTACTGGAAATATTGTAAGACAAATGAAGAACCTGCAGCCACCTGGGGCAAAAGATTTCAGTTGATGCATACAACAGAGTGCCTAAAGCCTGGAAAGAAAAGCTGGGGAGAGCATTTCTCTGGGAAATTAGGACATTCAAAAGCTCCATGCATATTGGGTATTTAAGAAAACCACACACGTTCCCAGAGTAAAACTCATGCTCAGAAAAAACCTGAGAAGACCCTAAGTTTTTATTTTGGCCAGTCTCTTAAGATCAGTGCAGGCAAGTACTTAAGGCTAACGTAAAATTTTAAATGGCCTGACTAAACATTGAAGGAATGTCCTAGTACAGAAACAATCTGCAAAGAATAGGAGAGATATTTTTTATTTTTTGTTTCTTTGCTTTTCTCTTCTCTCCCGCTCCCTGTCTCTCCCTCATGCCCTTTCTCTCCTTCTCTCTTGCCCCTCCCTTCACACCTTTTGGCTCCTGGCATTCAAGGAAATCTTTATCAAAACACTAGCTCAATGCAAGCAAGGAACAAAGACTTCAGAGACCATACATGACAAAGAATACAAACTTTACAAAAATAGTTTAGAAAAATCACTGAACAAATAGCTAAAGCCTACAACAAGCAATAAAAACAAATTCTAAGGAGAATTAAGATTGAGATTTCCAGAATTACCAGATTACAGTATTCAAATTGTCCAGTTTTAACTAAAAATTATGAGACATTTAAGGAAACAAGTATGGCCCACTTACAAAAGAAATGAGCAGCAACTTTCCCTGAGGCAAAGACATTGAACTTATTAGACAAAGACTTTAAAGCAACTGTGTTAAATATGCTCAAAGAACTAAAGGAATTAATAGACAAAGAGCTAAAGGAAACTAGGAGAACAATGCATGAAAGAGAAATCAATAGAGACAGAAATTATAAAAAGGAACCAAAAAGAAATTCTGGAGCTGAAAAGTGCAATAATTAAAACAAAAAACATACTAGAGGGTTTCAATAGCAGGTTTCAGCAAGCAAAAGGAAGAATTAGCAAACTTGAAGATAGATCATTTGAAATTATCTAGTTTAAAAAGCAAGAAAAAAATTGGAAAAAAAAATTAACAGAGCCTAAGAGAAATATTCAAGTGCAACAATATACACAAAATAGAAATTCCACGAGAAAAGAGAAAAAAAGGCAGCTGAAAGTATATTTAAGGAAATAACATCCCAAAACATTCCAAAATTGGTAAAAAGACAAAAATCTACATGTTTAAGAAGCTCGGTGAATCTAAGAAGGATAAATGCAAAGAGATTCCCACTAAGATACACTATAATCAAATTGCCAAAGATAGACAAGGAGAGAATCTTAAAAGCAGAAAGAGAAAAGTGACTCATCATGTACAATATATCCTCAGTAGAATTAACACATAATTTCTTATTAGAAGCTAGGGAGATCAGAAGGGAATGAAATAACTTTTTTTTAATGCTGAAAGGAAAAAAAAAAAAAAAATCCCCTATCAACCAAGAATTCTATATCCAGCAATGAAAAATTAAGGCATTCTCTGATAACCAAAATCTGAGAGGGTTTGTTGCTAGCAGAGTTGCCCTTTAAGAAATGATGAAGGTAGATCTTGAGGCTTAAATGAAAGGGCACTAGACAGTAACTCAAAGCAGTATGAAAAGGTAAGGAACTGCAGAAAAGTTAACTAGAAAGTAAATATAAAAGCCAATATACTGGATTTTGGTTTATAACCCCTCTTTTTATTTCCTACATAATTTAAAAGACAAACGCATAAAACAATAATTATAAATCTACATTATTGAACACACCAAATGAATGTAATGAATAAAAAATGTATTTAGTGACAACAACAACATAAGGTGGGGACAGAGATGTTTAGAAGCAGAGATTTTATATTCTATTGAAGCTAAGTTGATATCAATTTTAACCATACTGTTACTATATTTTTATAAATGTATAATGTTAATCATAATTCTATGGTAATCACTCAGAAAATATCTTTTTTAAAATACACAAAAAGAAATGTGAAGGGGATCAAAATGTTACAGTGTAAAGAATCAATTAAACACAAAAGAAGACAGTAATAAAGAAAATGAGGAACCACAAAGACATAAGACATACAGAAAAATAGCAAATTGGCAGAAGTAGGTCCTCCCTTGTAGTTAATTACTTTAAATATAAATGGGTTAAATTCTATAATCAAAAGGCAGAGATTGACCAAATAGATTTTTTTAAAAAAATCCAACTATATGCTGTCTACAAGTGACTCACTTTAGATTCAAAGACACAAATAGCTTGAAAGTGAAAGGATGGAAAAATAATATTTTAAGCAAATAGTAACCAAAAGAAAGTTAAGGAGGTTATACTAATATCTAACAAAATAGATTTTAAGTCAAAAACCATTACAAGAGACAAAGAAGGACATTATATATTGATAAAGGAGTCAATGCATCAAGAATACGTAGCAATTATAAACATACACACACCAAACAACAGAGCTCCAAAATACATGACCAAGCATTGACAGAATGAGAAGAAATAGACAATCCTACAATAATAGTAGGAGACATCAATATACCATTTTCAGTAGTGAATGGAACAGCTAGACATAAAATCAGTAAGAAAATAGGGGGCTTAAACAAAACTACAAAGAGCTCGACTGAATAGACGCGGATAGAACGCTTCCCTCAACAACAGCAAAATGTATCATCTTCTCAAGTGCACATAGAAAATTCTCAAGTATAGACCACATGTTGGGCCACAAAACAAGTCTCAATAAATTTATAAGGATTGAAATCATACAAAATATTGTTTCTAACCACAATGAAATGATGCCAGAATAACAGAAAGAAACCTGGAAAATTCACAAATACGTGGAAAACAACATACCCTTAACCAATAGGCCAAAGAAGAAATAACAAGAGAAATTAGAAAACACTTACAGTTAAATTAAAATGGAAAGACAACTTACCCAAACTTATAGGATATAGTTAAGCAGTGCTCAACAGGAAATTTATAGCTGTAAGTGTTTACATTAAAAAAAGAAACATCTCAAATCAATAACCTAAATTTACATCTTAAGTAACTAGAAAAAGAAGAGAACACTAAACCCCAAACCAGAAAGAAGTAAAGATTAAAGTTAAGATAAACAACATAGAGAATAGAAAAATAAGAGAGAATCAGCAAAACCAAAAATTGGTTTTTGAAAACATCAACAAAATTGACAATCTTTCAGCTAGACCAACTAAAAGGAAAGAAGAGAAGACCCAAATAACTGAAAATAGAAAGTAAAGACATTACCACAGACCTTATGGAAATAAAAAAAAATACTATGAACAATTTGATACCAACAAATAGATAAACTTAACATAAAGGACAAATTCTTAGAAACACACAAATTGCCAAAACTGACTCCAGAAGAAATAGAATCTAATCAGACCTATAAAAAGTAAAAATTGAATCAGTAATTTTAAAGGAATAAATAAAACAATACTCCCCAGAAGAAAAATTCAGGACCAGATGGGCTTTGCTTGTCAATTCAATCAAACATTTAAAAAAGAATTAACAGCAATCTTTCTCAAACATCTATAGAAAATACAAGAGGAGAGACCACTTTCTAACTCATTCTATGAGGCTAGCATTACCCTTATACCAAAGTCAGAAAGACACCACAAGAAAACTATAGACTAATAACTCTTATGAACATAGATTCAAAAATCTTTAAGATACTATCAAACTGAATCAAATAGCATATTTAAATAATTATAAAAATTCCATGACCAAATGGGATTTATCCCAGGAATACAAAGGTGATTCAACATAAGAAAATCAATCAATGTAATACACATTAATAGAACAACAACAAAAAAACTGAACCATTTAGTCATCCTAACTGATGCAGAAAAAGTAGTTGACAAAATCTAACATTTTTGATTTTTAAGAAAATACTCACAGAAAAGTAGGAATAGAAAGAACATCCTCAACATAATAAAGGGCATTTATGAGAAAACCACAGCTAACATCATACTCAATGACGAGAAACTGAAATCTTTACTCCTAAGATCAAGAACAATACAAAGACTCCTACTTTTACCACTGTCATTTGATATTGTACTGGAAGTTCTATACACACCAATTATAAAAGAAATAAAGCATAACCATCAATAGCAGTTCTATACACTAACAATGAACTTTCCAAGAAATAAATCAAGAGGGCAATCCCCTTTATAATAGTTACAAAATAAAATATAATACCTAAGAAAAAATTTAACCAAAGAAGTGAATTATTCACTGAAAACTATCAAACATTGATGAAAGAAATTGAAGAAGGCACAAATAAATGGAAAGATATCCTATGTCCATGGATTGGAAGAATTAATATTGTTAAAATGTGCATGCTGTAATACCCAAAGCAATCTACAGATTTAGTGCAGTTCATATCAAAATACCAATGACATTCTTCACAGGAATAGAAACAAAAGTTCTAAAATGTATATTGAACCACAAAAGAGCCTGAATAACCAAAGCAATGTTGAGCACAATAAACAAAGCTGGAGGCATCACACTACCTGACTTTAAAATATACTACAAAGCTATAGTAGTCAAAACAGCATAGTACTAGTGTAAAAACTGACAAATAGATAAATGAAGCAGAATTAGATAATCCAGAAATAAATCCACATATGTATGGTCAATTAATTTTTGACAAAGGTGCCAAGAACACACAGTGGGAAACGACAGACCTTTCAATAAGTGGTGTTGTCACAAGAGCATAGCCACATGCAGAAGAATGAAATTAGATCCTATCTTATACCATATATAAAAACTAACTGAAAATGGATTAAGACTTAATCATAAGACTTGAAACTGTAAGACTACTAGATGAAAACATAGGGGTAGAATTTCATGACATCAGCATGGGCAATTATATTTTACATATGACCCTAAAAGCACAGGCAACAAAAGCAAAAATAGACAGGATTACATCAAACTAAAAAGTTTCTGCACAGCTAAGGAAACAATCAACAGAGTGATGAGACAACCCATGAATTGGAAGAATGTATTTGCAAACCATACACCTGATAAGGAATTGACATCCCAAATATATAAAAAACTCAAACAACTCTATAGTAAGAGAACCAGTGACTGATTTTAAAGTGAGCCAAAGGACCTAAATAGACATTTCTCAAAATAAGACATATGAATGGTCAACATGTATATGAAAAACATGTTCAACATCAGTAATCATTAGATGTCTTAGTCTGTTCCTACTGCTGTAACAGAATACCTTAGACTGAATAATTTATAAACAACAGAAATGTATGGCTCACAGTTCATAAGACTGGAAAGTCCAAAATCCTGGTGCCAGCAAATTCTGTGTCTGATGAAGACTTGTTCTCTGCTTCAAAAATGGCACCTTTTCTTGCTGTGTGCTCACATGAAGAAAGGGGTAAGGGCGGTCCTTTGATTCTCTTTTATGAGGCCACTAATCCCATTCATGAGGGTGAAGCCCTCATGACTTACTCATTTCCCAAAAACCCCACTTCTTAATACTATCACAGTGGGTTTTAGATTCTAACATATAAATGTTGGGGCACACATGAACATTCAGACCATAGCATCAGCAAAATACAAATTAAAACCACAATGAGATATCACCTCACACCTGTTAGAATGATTATATCAAAAAGATAAAAGATAACAAGTGCTGGCAAGGATGTGGAGAAAAGAAAACCTCTGTATACTGCTGGTAAGAATGTACATTAGTACAGATATTATGGAAAATAGTATGGAGGTTCCCCAAAAAATTAAAAATAGAATTACTCTATAATCCAACCACTCCACTGCCAGGTATATATCCAAAGGAAATAAAATCAGTATGTTGAAGAGATATCTGTACTCCTATGTTCACTGCAGCATTATTCACAACAGCCAAGATATGGAATTAACCTACATGTTCATCAACGGATAAATAAAATGTGGTATATATATACATGATGGAATACTATTCAGCCTTTAAAAAGAAAAAAATCCTGTCATTTGTGATGACATGAATGAATCCGGAGGATATTATGTTAAGTGAAATAAGCCAGGCACAGAAAGACAAATACGGCATAATCTCACTTACATGTAGAATCTAAAAAAGTTAAACTCATAGAAGCAAAGAGTAGAATGGTAGCTACCAGGTGCTGTGGGGTAGGGATTGAGGAGATGTTGGTCAAAACATACAAAATGTCAGTTAGATGGGAGAAATAAGTTCAAGAGATTTATTGTACCACATGGTGATCATAATGAATAATAATGTACCCTTGAAACTTCCCAAGAGAGTAAATTTTAAGTGTTCTTACCATAAAAAAATAAGTTTGTATAGTACTGCATACACTAATTAGCTCAACTGAGCCATTCCACCATGTATACATATTTTTACATGTCATGTTGTACACAATAAATACATATAATTTTTATTTGTCAATTAAAATAAATAGATAAATTTGAATCTTTAAAAAAAGTATCCAAATTGGAAAAAAGAAGTAAACCTAGTTCTATTCACAGGTGACATTATCTTACATATAAGAAATCTCAGAGAATCCACAAAATAAACTAGTAGAGCTAATAAACCAATTCAACAATTTCAAAGTATAAGATACAAAAATCAGTTGTGCTTTGATACACCAGCAATAAACAATCTGAAAAGTGAATTAAGAAAAACAATTTCATTTACTATAGTGTGAAAAGAATAAAATACCTACAAATAAATTTAACCAGGACGGATAACCTGTATGCTGAAAACCACAAAACATTGTTGAAAGACCTAAATAAGTGTTAAGATACCTCATGTTCATGAGCTGGAAGACTTAATATTGTTAAGATGGCAATACTACTCGAAGTGATCTACAAATGAAATCTTTATCGAAATTCTAGCAGCTTTTTCACAGAAATGAAAATGCCGGCCAGGCACAGTAGCTTATTGTATGATTCCATTTATATGAAATATCTAGAATAGGTAAATCCATAGAAACAGAAAGCACATTGGTGGTTGCCAAGGGCTGGGGGAGGGAGGAATAGGGAGTAACTACTTTCTTTACTTTACTTTCATAGGGGATGAGGCAAATGTTTTAGAACTAGGCAGAGGTAGGCGGTGTTTACACAACATTGTGAATGTACTAAATGCCAGTGAATTGTTCACTTTAAAATGGTTAATTTTATGTCGTGTGGATTTCATCTCAATTAAAAAGAAAGAATAAACCAGAAAAGCCACTTAAAAAAAAGAAAAAAAGAAGTTTGTTAAAAAACGAAGTTACCTGGAAATAGAAATCAAATGTCAATCATCCTTATACACCCTTGCTCCCATGACCTTTAGCACAGGATGACACATAAAGACAGAAAATGAATAGTGTTTGCCTGGATGGATGAATAACCTACCCAAAGTGATCTACAAATGCAATCCTTATCAAAATTCTAACAGCCTTTTTTACAGAAACGAAAATGTCAGCTGGGGTGGTGGCTCACGCCTGTAATCCTAACACTTTGGGAGGCCAAGGCAAGCAGATTGCCTGAGTTCAGGAATTTGAGAACAGCCTGGGCAACATGGTGAAACCCTGTCTCTACTAAAAACACACACACACAAAAAAAATAGCTGGGCATGGTGGCACGCCTGTAGTCCCAGCTACTCGGGAAGCTGAGGCATGAGAATTGCTTGAACCTGGGAGGCAGAGGTTGCAGTGAGCTGAGATCATGACACCACACTCCAGCAGCCTGGGCAACAGAGTGAGACTCCATCTCAAAGAGAAGAAAAAGCCAGTCCTCAAACTCATATGAAATTTTCCAAGGTCCTTGAATAGCCAAAATTATATTGAAAAACAAGAGCAAAGTTGGTGTACTCACATTTTCCAATTTCAAAACTTGCTACAAAAGTACAGTCATCAAAATAGTATGGAACTTGTATAAGGAAAGACATACTTGCCAGTGGAATAGAATTGAGAATCCAGAAATAAACCCATACATCTAAAGAAAAGCTACATATAAATTTGAGGGATTTAGAAATCCTAGAAGATCTTCATCTTTCATTCGCCCCTATTGTTTCTTTAAATGCTTCCTTGGATTTTCTTTTTCCAACTAGAAAAGCAATACTCACTACTTCCTACAAGCCAGTAGCAGACAAGTAGACAAAGAATTCCCAGCAACTGCCCTCTCCACTCCCAACGCCACACCGCTGCACTCTCACAACTGAGGTTCCGATATTAACAGATTAACAGTCTGGTGTGTATCTTTTCCCTCTTTTTTTCATACTTATTCAAATATCCTCCAAATGATGTGTGCAATCCACCTCGTGGTTACTATCCCACAATTAGTATTCCTAAGGTGAATTACTCCCATGTGTTTTTACTCTTTGATATTCTCCCCTGAGATGCTGGGGGCCAGAGGGCATGATTAAGAGGCATTTTCCCAGGTTAAAGGAATGACATTTCAACTGCTATATGCATTGTCTAATTACAAAGAGTAGGAGTTTGATTTGAAACTTAAAATGAGAAAGCTTCAGTGGGTGAGACATTTGGCAACACCCATACTCCCGCCCCTAATGTATGCTATGTGTTATTTTGTAACCATCCCCATTCATCAGCAGAGACCATCTGCCTCCCAGCAGGGATTTTATCAGAAAGCATTTCAACTTTTACCAGTTCAAAGATGGAATTTCATCACCTTCAAATATTTACTTAATTTATGTACTTATTTTGTTTACTGTCTGCCTCCTTCACTAACATATTACCTCCAAGGGCCAGAGATTTTGGTCTATTCCTTCACTCACAGGTGCCCAGCCCTTGAATGTGCGTGGTACACAGCGGGTGGTCAAAAATACTTGTTGAATGAAATTCTACAAGATCTTTTCTTTTAGGCTTTTAGATAAGGCTGGGGTAGAAATCTGGAACATTTTTTCTCTCTCCTCTCCTTCCTGGTTTCTCATGAAGATGACAGCTAATTAAGAGGGATGGGGAGTTGATTGACCAACAAGGCTCTGGCTTGCCTGGGTCTCCCAGCTTCTCATCTTGTTGGATCGCTGGTGGAGTTGAGAGATAAGACCCTCCATGAGCATCACCCCTTGAGAATCACTAAGCCCCTCCACACAGCATCACCGGGTCCTTAGGCCATCCTTTGGGAGAGATAAGAAAGGGTCATTCCATTTTACAGGAAGGCATTGGGGAGCCCTCTGTGTGACATGAGGGAGCTGAGATCAGAATTCATGTCTTCAACTGCTTGCTCAAGACTGTCTCCATGGCCAGAGAGAAGCACCATTTTTCCCTCATGAGGTTACATTTTAAAACCCTAATTTTCTACCTCAGCAGGCAGTTTTCCCCAAGCTATTTTAGGAACAATAGAATACAAAAGCAGATGCTCGAGTTTTCTTCAAAAAATGTTGGTTGATCAGCCGTTTTGTTGAATGTCCCTCTATTTGGGTTTGTCTGATGTTTTCTCATGACTGAACTGAAGTTATGCATTTTGGGGGAAAAATACCACAGCTGTGAAGTTGTATTCTTAGTGCAATAATCTTTAAAAGTGTCATGGTCATAAAAGACAAGAAAAGACTAAGGAATTGTTAGAGACTGCAGAAGATGAAGAAATAACAACTAAATATAATATGGGACCCTGGATAGAGTGCTGGAACTGAGAAAGAATATTAATACTGTTAGTGGGAATGTAAATTAGTTCAGCCACTATGAAGAGCAGTTTGCAGATTTCTCAAAGAACTAAGAGCAGGACTACCATTTGACCCAGCAATGCCATTACTGGGTATGTACCCAAAGGAAAATTAATAGTCCTACTAAAAAGTCACTTGCACCCATATCTTCATCACAGCACTATTCACAATAGCTAAGACATGGAATTGACCCAGGTGCCTTTATCCAACAGTGGGTTGGATAAAGAAAATGTGGGACATATATACCATGGAATACTACACAGCTATAAAAAAGGAATGAAATTATGTCTTTTGCACCAACATGTATGCAGCTAGAGGTCATCATGCTAAGCGAACTAGCACAGAAACAGAAAACCAAATACTGCATGTTCTCACTTAAAAGTGGGAGTTAAATATTGGGTACACATGGACATAAAGACGGGAACAATAGACACTGAGGGATACAAAAAGAGGGAGGGAAGGAGGAGCGCAAGGATTGAAAAACTGCTTTATCAGGTTCTATGCTCAGTACCTGGATAAAAAATTCATTCGTACTCCAAACTTGAGTATCACACAATATACCTTTGTAACAAACCTGCACATGTACCACTGATTCTAAAATAAAAGTTGGGGAATAAAAAAAGAAAGAACATTAGTGAAAAAACAACATTCAAAGTCTATAGTTTAGTTAATAGTATTATATCAATGTTAGTTTCTTAGTTGTGATAATTGTTCTATGACTATGAAATTTGTTGATATTTAAAAAACTATAAGAGTACAGAAAAACTCTACTATTTTTGTAATTTTTTCTGTAAGTCTAAAGTTAGTTTAAAATTAAAGGTTAAAAAAATGATGTGTGTTTTCCTTGTTCTCCCCACCTCTATTTACCTGGAAAGGGAGAGAGGAAAAGACACAGAATCTTTCTAGCTCCTTTAGAGTTACAAAGATAGAAGCAACCAACCCTAAAGCAAAGTGGATCTGGACAGCTCCAAGTAGCTTTAGGGGCTCAGAGCCAGATGACCAGCAGAGAGTGAGCTCTTCTTGGAATTCCAAGATGCTCCATCTTGAATAGTTGGCTGAAATTCACGTTCCCATGGATTTAGCTGTATCCTGATATAGGAACATGGACAATTGGTCTCATTGGTCAAACTCGCCATGCACGTGGGGAGCCCTTGCTCTCCTGTCTGTCTACATAGCCAATCACTCATCCTCTCTGTATGCAGGGGCCCTACTAGGCACACAGTTCTTAGTGTTTCAGAAGACTTATTCCTCCTTCCTGTTCCAACCCTAACACTGCCGAACTTAAGCTTGACATTTTCTGCCGTCATCCCAGATGGCAGTGGTGTACTTTGTGTACCACATGTGTGCGTGTGCACACGTGTGTGCATGCATGCACCAATACAAGTAATTTTCTACTTAGACTGTTCAATTTTTATATCAACAAGCCATATTCAAGCTAATGTTTTGATGATATTTGTTAAGTTGAAATCAAGTTAATTGTGGGTAGCAAAAAGCAAGGGACTTCCAACAAACTCCTATCTCCCACATCTCATTCATTCAATAAATACGTATTGAAAACTTCTGTGTGTCAGGCAATGTGGAGCAATGCAAATGATTTATTTCCAATCCTGCCTTCTATGGCACAGAGTAGGTGAACCGTCTTTGATGCCATTCCATGACCCATCAAGGCATCTGGTTTTACTCTCAACCCACAGGATTACTGTGCACGCACAGATACACGGAGAGCAAAGGTTAGGACTGATGTCAGAGAGATTTTAGAGGAATGAACAAAAACATAGTTATTAATCGGATATTCCAGATAAGGTGTCTGGAAGGAGAATAGGAGAGAATCATGGAGTCCATCCTCTGGTCCTGCTTTTAAATACCTGAGTTCAGATTCCAGCAGGAACCCCAGATCTGACACCAAGGAGGCCTTTTCACCAACCAAACTCAGTTCCTGTTTCTTCCTGTAAGAGATTAAATCTTGTACCCATCCATAGGTAGAGATTAAAAATAGCAATGATTTGGGTCCAACCTGACATGTAACTTTTTTTTATTTCTGTAGGAGAGAAGAATGAGGAACACATCAGCTTAGAGACAGACCCATGGACCCAGAGAAAGCTGTCAGATCTCACCCCACTTTTGTGATATAACCATGGTGCTTCAGAGGTCATGGACCACTCTTTCATCCCCACTCCTCCACTGTCCCCCAGACCGTTTGGGTTGCAGAGCTGGGACAGTGATGATCCACAGCACTCAAAACCACTTTCCCTGGGAGCCAAGACAGCTATTTTTCATTTAGTCCCTTAAATGTCTCTCTGTGTGAGTGAGACGCAGCCAGCTACCTTGTTGCCCAACACGTCAGAGAAGTGGGACTGTCCCACATTCGCTCTGCTCATATTTTTAATTGCTTAATAATAGTGAGTGGGCTTCCCTCCTCCCCTCCAGCATAGCAGCGTGGGGGACTTTGACATTCAGGGCTTGACGTGTGGGCAGCAAACACAGATGAGGCTGGGAAAATGTCAGCCTCCTACAGCTTCTCTCCCAGTGAATCACCATACCATATGACAGGGCACACCTCGTATCAGGAGCACCGGGCTGGCAGTCCAGGGAGCTCAGTTTCAGCCCCAGCTCCACTACTAAATTAACTGTGTGACGTAGAGCAAGTGGCCCACCCTGTGGGAGCCTCAAGCTCCTACTGCTTTGAAACATTTAAATGGCAATGAGAATTGGCAAAGAGGATATTTATGGAATACAGATCATAGGCACAGGCTCAGGATCCAGACCTCCTGGAGCCACTCCTGAATCCACTGCTTGCCAGTAGCAGGAACTCAGGAGAGTTACTTAATCTGTCTATGCCATGATACTCTCAATTGCAAAGCAAGCATAATAGTACCTACACAACACAGTTGTTGGAAGGACTTAGAACTGTGCATAGCATGTTGTATGCATTCAATACCTGTTTGTTGTTATTATTCCAATTCTAGCCATCTAACTGACTATATTTAAAGTTCCTAGGGAAGTATTTTCAAAGAGGAATAAAACATGAAAATTTCCCCCAGATACAGACTTATGGGGAAGATGAATACATGCATAAAATATTGGGGAGAGGAAAGTGGGGGCTGCCTGTGATGCACTGTGTAACAGAAGTGAGTGATGATACCATGTGTTCAGCATGTGCCAGAGGATGTGCAAAGGGCTCTGCCTGCGTTCCCCATGGAATCATTACAGCCGCCCATGAGGCTGATCCCACTTTATAAAGTGGGAAGCAGTCTCAGAGAATCTGCCTTCAATCTCATAGCTTCTAAGTGGCAGAGACAGGATTCAAACCCGGGACTTAAGTCATTGCTCTTAACTCCATGTAAGTTATTGAACCTCTCTGAAGACTCTGAGGTGTCTTCATTTCTGAATAACAAGAGTGCCCACCAACAGAGCTGATGGGAGTAGATGAGCTTGTAGATGTAAACTGTTTCTGTTTGTTTGTTTCTGAGATGAAGTCTCACTCTGTTGCCCAGGCTGGAGTGCAATGGCGCAATCTCAGCTCACAGCAAGCTCCACCTCTTGGGTTCATGCCATTCTCCTGCCTCAGCCTCCCGAGTAGCTGGGACTACAGGCGCCCGCCACCACGCCCGGCTAATTTTTTGTATTTTTAGTAGAGATGGGGTTTCACCGTGTTAGCCAGGATGGTCTCAATCTCTTGATCTCATGATCCACCGGCCTTGGCCTCCCAAATTGCTGGGATTACAGGCGTGAACCACTGCGCCCATGTAGATGTAAACTCTTAATGTCGTGCCTGGTGTTTGGCAAGCACTTGTCAGACGTTAGCTTGTATCATCATCTCGTCATCATCATTGCTGTCACTGTTTCTTCATCATCATCATCATCATCCTCATCATCATCATCTATACTCAGTTTCCTTTCAGCTGATGGTCAGGACCACTTATCGATAAATGGATGATGGAACTTCCATTTTCAAAAGGGCTGTCAAGACGCCTTCCAAACCACCTCCTAGTAGGTGCTTGAAACATGACAATCAAACATTTATTCCTTAGGTTTTTCCCAGGCATTTGTCTTATGCCTGGGGTCTCCTTGTAAATATAACAGCCACCAGGAGGAATGAAGAACACATGATGCAATACTCAACCACATTCATTTAGTTATTTGAGAGAGGCCATACCCTAGGCAAGGAATTAAGAAGATGATGCAGAGGCAGAGGAAGATAGCAGAAGCGCCACTCCAAATGAGGACTGGAGAGTAGGGAGGAGATACAGCTGAGCGCGGTCTCCTTCATAGTTCCTCCAAGGACTACTCTGTCTCTGTCTGCTGAAAGGCTGGGCCCCAGCTTTTGGGCAGGGGTTGTATATGACCTGGGATCTCATTAGCATTGGCCACCAGAGTGCAGAGAGGTGAGTGATGGCTCCCCTAGAATGGAGGCTTGTTTGATGTAGGTTTGTCAACCCCACCATCCTTCACCAGCACCTGCAGCCAAGATTCATATCCTCTGTCAGAGGCTCATCCAACACCCCAAGCTGGCCTCCACCAGGGTCTAATTTTTATACCCTCTCTCTGAGAATGGCAAGCAATCTTTCAGGTCCTGGAAATGGGAAGACACACCGTAATGCTCCATTTTTCCTGGGAATTTCTTAGAGGTTGGAGGCAGAATAAACTAAGAAGAGGGAAACAGAGAGGAGGATTTAGAAGGAATGCATTAACTACAGTCTTTTACCTATTTTCTACCATTCTTGCTCATGCCATCACTCCCCCCAGCCCCATGCCAGGTTTCTAGGCAATATCACCTTGAATAATGGTATATTATTTAGTATCAGTTCAGGATACTGCTCTATCACAAGAGAAAATGCTCACCGAGAGAAAATGATGCCATGACATGCAAGACGAGATTCATATGAGGAATAAAATTCTTACATTGAGATGAAACTATTTGAATGGTTTAGTTGGAAGGTCTGTATTGCCTCTCCTTCATTTTGTGTCACCTGTGTTGCCATGTTTATATTCAATTTGTTAAGTCCCGGTTACATGCTGGGCAGATTGCTGAGGGCTGGGAGACACTCAATGCAGAGTATGGCTGAGTTCCTTCTCTAGGAGCTCATAGTCTTGAGCCTGTGACTATAAGCCTACCAAGGATAGGAACTAGGTCATGGGTTCCACAGTGGCTGGTATACAGCTTCTCAAGAACTGTCTTTTCAGATCTAAATTTCACAAGCATCTTTCATACAAAAATGATGTGGAAACCAACAGGAGTGAATTTTTTTATTCTTTTCCCTTATCTAATCCATTCTGAAGGGAATGGTGTTTTCCTCATTTTTCATTAAGCTTGGACAACAGTAAAGATCAATAGAAATTGGCACCATGCCCTTAGTCAGTATCACCATTCATTGTGTGGAACTAGCAAAACGGATTCTGGGCCAGAGGCTACAAGTTCATGCTGGCTCTCTCCTAGGTCACTGTGTGATTGTGAGGCCCCTGGGCCTCTCTGATCCTGGTGCCACGTAAAGCTGGCTCCTCTACCTGACAGATCAGGACCCGAGAGGCAGCAAGAGCTCCATGAGGCTTTAAAATCAGGGTTCTGAGCTGGGATCTGTGGGTTCAGCTCTCAAAGTCTACAACAGAGGAAACAAAATGGTGGCCCCCAGACATGGGTTTTGGCCCACATACGGTTTTAAAGAAAATTGAATTCATTCCAATTTTTAAAAATTAGGATACTATATACATTTTAAAATCTAGATGTCCAGCTCCCTTTGAAAACTATCAGAAAATCTGACAATGCTGGATCAGAAGCTGAACATGAAAACAGTCTTTCGCCATTGAAGATTGGCTGCATCCTTTAGACTGGGCCTGTGCTCTCTGGTCACCACAGTTCCTACCATAACCAGCTTTCCTCATTTAGGCCAACTCTCTGGAGCCTGTAGGCATCTGGCTGGTTAATAAACCTGACCAGGTTAACCAGTGGTCCAAGGCAGCGTGTGCCCGACAGTGCTGTGAGATTTACAGGTATAGGCACAAGATGGAACCCAAGAATCCAGAGGAAAGAGAGCTCCAGGGCATTGGGAAGGAAGCTGTTCAGGAAGTGAGTGAGAAATGTGTGTAGTCCTACTGCGGGCCCATGAGTAAACCTTTCTGGCTAGAGTGCGAGTTTGTGCAGGTGAACTGGTGGGGACAAGGCTGAGAATGGTAAGTTGAGCTCAAACTGTGGGAAGAAGGGCCCTCAATGCCAGGTAATATTTTTCTCTGCTTTCACACCAGAAACTCCAGATGTAATGTGGGGTTTAGGGACTAAGGCTGCCAAGCTCATCCCTGCATACACTTCCACCCTCACCTTCATAACAGGAGTTGGAGTGAAGATCTAGGCCTCAGGAAATACAAGGCTAAGTACAAAGTTCTGAAAGCCACCCTCAGCCTTCACAAAGCCCTCATCATGCAGGTTTCCTAAAGCAGCCAGAGGCATCCTACAAAGACCCAGTGGCAGCAGGAGACAAACACCCAGGGCAAATTCTCTCAAGGAAAAGAATGGGAGAAAGAAAGAAGGGAAAAACCTTCCTTTTGGCTTCATTAGAGCTCTTGCTTAACTGAGCTAAAAATAAAACTAATTGCTTTTGCTATTCTAATGTGAGAAATCAGTTTTTAAAGGATCAAGATTCTCTCCCTGGCTGGAGGAATCATTGAATCTGTAATAGACTGACTGCCAATGAATTATGAATGTCATAATCAAGCCTTCTTGGAAGGCCAAAGTATTGGTTACAAATGGGCACTATAATTAGAAATATACTGAAGCTGCCTAAAGCAGACCCCTCTCCCTACCCTTTGTCTTTTTTTTTAGGAGGGAAGAGGCATAGACTGCTCTTCATCAGGTATCTGGCTTGTTCTTGAACAATGCCCTGTTCTCACCGTTTGAGGAGACATTACAAGTGAGCATAGGAATAGCCACTCCTTCCCCCCCTTCTCCCTTTAAAAAGCCCCACCAAACTCCCCCAGCTGTGATCAGGAGAATGGTTCAATTCTCTTCATCTATTACCTGGAATTCTATATACTAAAGATACTTGGACAACAAGCAGCCTCTTTTTAAATCCAAGAGGACTAGGATAGGGGCAAGTGTCAGTTGTCCACACCTTAATGGGAATCAGTTTGATCAAAACTTTTTGTCTGAACTAGCTGAGCTCTGCAGAACTGGAACCTGGAGGGCAGGAGGTGTGCATTTCAAAAAAGCAAATGAGAGGAGAAGGGCCATATTGAAGACTGAGAATCAAGGGAACATAAATGTGAACAGGGCTGCTGCCCTGCTCCAACCCCTCAACCAGGAAGGAGAGGAGATCCCCGCCCCCCAACACAAAAGCTAGACAATGTGAAAAAACCAATCTAGATTGACAGAGCCAATAACATCCCTCCAAGAAATTATCATGTTCGAAAAGAGGTTGCCTTACCTATTTTTTTTTTTTTTTTGAAGGTGAAGCCATTTTGAGCAAAAAATGGCTGGGGGTTGCTGTCCTTCTTCAAACCTTCTACCTTTAACTTGGTCCCTAGAGATAGAATCAGTTCTAGCCAGAAAACTCTTTCAGCAGGAGCTACTTCCAAGTGCTTATCTCAGCCATGGAAGTGGCCAGTTAGGGGAAGGGAGTAAGGGCTCTGCTTCTCTCTGAGCCCTGTGAATTGAAAAATGAAGCAAGCACCTCAGTGCCTCACCACTTGCTAAGTGTGTCTGGATGGGCCAAATGACTGGTTCTCATCCCCAATTGCACATTAGATTCACCTGGGAGATTTTTAAATGTTAATGCCTGGTCATTCCCCAGCCCAATTGAATGTAATATCTAGGGGTGGCTTCAAGCATTACTATTCATTAAAACTTTCTGGTAATTCTAAAGCGCAGACATGGTTGAGAACCACTGAGCTAATCACTCCATTCCAGCACCTGTTCTCAATCTTCCTGCCTCTCCTCTCATTTCCCAGACCTAGACCAAGGGGCTTTTCTAGCACAAGAGGTTCTGGAGGCACCCTTCATCTCTCAGGGCAGGTGCCAGGTTTGGGGGCATCTCTATGCAGTGCCAAGGATGGCTCCCTGCCAACCCCCCAATTATTCCATTAGAAAAGAGCTTAAGGTATATTTTGTCCAGAGTAGCAAATAGGATTCATCTTCCAAGCCAACTCTGTTGGGCCAGAAGTGGGTCCTCACGGTACTGTATTGAGAAATCCTTCTCAACAGGTCATGTCCAAGCTCAGTGGGAAAAAATACCATGCTCAATTATCAATGTTAGCTCAGGGAGAAGAAGAGAGAAATGATGATACAGAAGCCTAGCATTTGTCAGTCCTAAAAAAAATTTCCTCATCTGGACTATGAGAAAAAAAGACCCAGAGAAAGGACATGATGTGCCCATTAACCAGTTCAATAAATCCACAAGTTAGCTTAGAAGATTTGATTTGTGTTTAATACTACAGAACCTTGCCACACAAAGTGAGGTCCACAGACCAACAGGGTCAGCATCTGCTGGAATATTGTTAGAAATTCAGAACCTCAGACTCCACACAAGACTTATTGAATCCAAGTCTGCATTTTAACAAGTTCCCCAGGTGATTCGTTTTTACAATGACCTTGAAAAGTGCTGCTAGAAAGTAGACAGAAGATGGGAATAGCAGTAAGCTCTGCCACAATCCAAATGAGGAATACATGGGGGGAAATCAAGCAAAGAACAATGCTAAGGCATGTAAGAGACAGAAACGTCTGCTGCCAGAAAGTAGAGAGATCCACATACGTGCAAAAGCACAGAAGGCTTTGGAAATCAGGAGGCCTATGGGTCAGGTCCTAGCAGACTGGTAGAATGGACAGAAAGGCACCTGCCACTCTCCAGCAGCTTTCTCTCACCCCAAGAGCCTGCTGTCTCTCACTCTCTGCCCTGACACAGCTCTGGACATCAATCCATTGCTTCTGCTGTGAGTCTTCTCTCCCCAACAGGCCTGTAAGCTCTTCGAGGCCAGAAATGGCATCTTCTCCCTGTCCTGATTCCTGTACCTATCCACACAGGATAAGGCTTGTAAGGACCACTCAAAACATTTTTGAATACATGAGTGATTGATGTGATGAATGATTTCAGCAAGAAATGACTGAAGCCAGGGTGGTAAGAACACAGAGGCCAGCTCCATTCCGCCCCTCTCCATCAAGTTGCCACTCCAACTTGACCCAGTGGAATTTAGGCTGGTACCAAAATGATCAGACTATGACTTTTTTAAAATGAACACTTAACCTAAAATCCCAAACCTCCCTTAGCTCTGGCTTGGCTGCTAATCATCTGGGGTCCCTTTATCCTGGAAGGAAACTCTCTAGGCTCTGGTCCACATGCATAGCTGAACCCCAGAGGGAGAGAAATGGATGATGAGGCTTGGGGAAAGCGTGTGGAGGCCTCCTAAAATGCTATGGGACAGGGGTAACACTCCCTCTGGAGGGTCAGCTGTCCTTTAGTGAAGATGTTCCTTCTGATAGTACAGAATTCAAAGGCCCAAAGGATTCAAAGGGTCCAGCAAGTTCTGTAGACCCTACCCACTCCCAGCCCATCCCACAAAGTCAGTGAATGTGGAAATACTTTAAAGAGATGTGAAATGCAAGGTATCATCATTACTGTATGAAGGAAAGCCTCAAATAGAATATTATAGTCATAGGTATTTTCCATACATTTATTTATTCACACAGTCCTGCATTTGTGAACTTTGCAGAAAAAGATAGTGCAGGCTCTGGGGTGACAGTGCCTGTGTTTGAATCCTGACCCTGGCACTTTTTAGTTGTATGACCTTGAGCAAGTTATTTAATTTCTCCATGCCTCACGATATGCATTAATAAAATGGAGATAATAGTAGTACTGCTTCTGTCACAGACGTGCTCTGGGAATTAAATGAGCGAATGTATATATGAGTGTGTGGTTTAGTTCCTAGACACATTACATATTCAATAAATGTCAGCAATTACCCACCTTACCTTCATGGCCCATCCACTGCACATCTCTCCCCCATGCCCACACAATTAATGTTGCCACTAGTTGCCCAGATTCTCCATGAATACCACCAGGCCTGGTACAGAGCAGCATTTCATGCTGCAAAGAGATCGGTGCCCTCTGACATTTGACTCTTTACAATTACTATTCTCTTGGGGCACATTCTCAGCAAGCCAGAAAAAAGTACTTGATAATCTAATTTATGTGGAAGTGTTATAGACTTATAAATGTCTATATTCCTTTTGAGGTACAGAATATTTTGTCTTTAAAAAGGAACCTAAAGCTAGCAATGCCTCAACAAAAAGAGATTAAGGCAAGAGCAATGGAATTTCAGGAACAGTTATAGATCAGGCCGTTAGGTGTTTTTAAATTGAATGAGGAGAGAATCCTGAGTGCCCAACTCCATGGACAATCCTCTTTCTAATTCAATACAAGAAGGCAAGAAGATTCTAGAAAGAATTTCAAGGTAGGTGGATGATCTAGTTGGTTCACTGTTCCTGAAATTGGAGTCATTCTTTGTAAGGTAAGAGTATACAGGTACATCTGTATCTCTGTTATCCCCATCCTACAACTGAAGACTGCAGGGACTCCCTCTGCCCTGAACATCGAGGTCCCCATTGGGCCAAGGAACCTCAAGCTCATCCTTCCTGAGCACTCTTCAGGCACAAACCTGCAGAAATCTCCACCATTTTCTCACCTCTATCCAAGGAAAACATCCTCCAACCAGGTGCAGCGAAACATGGTGCTAACAGCAGGAAGGCTTAACAGAGTTGTGCCTCCTTCTCTAGAGCTGATCATGTATGTACAGGAAACGTAAGAGGCCAGAGAAAATGGTACAGGAATGGTTGCAGGTCTATCCCTACCTCTAAGCCGCATCTCAGGCCCCATGCAAGGGTATTTCAGGCATCCAGAGAGAAGAGCTGGAACTTTGTTTTCTAGCTCTTCCTACTCACTTGGCTTCCAGAAGCTTTGGTATAACTTTCCTACCTTCATCATGTCGTATAACTTCACATGCATGCAACACACACAACCAAGACAATCATAGTAGACACAACAAATGCACAGCATGGGGCAGCAGCAGTTCTCGCCCCTGAATGGTGTAGATTTCACCTTTGCAGTAAAAAGGTATGAGCAAGCTGGGTGTGGTGGTGCATGCCTGTAGTCCCAGCTACTCAGGAGGCTGAGGCAAAAGGATCACTTGAGCCTGTGAGTCCGAGGCTGCAGTGAGCTATGATCATGCCACTGCCCTCCAGCCTGAGCAACAGAGCAAGACCCTGTCTCCTAAAAAAAAAAAAAAAAAAAAAAAAAAAAAAAAAAAAAAAAAGATCAAAAAAGGCCCAGCTGGCCAACTCCCTCTTTTTGCAGAGAACTACACTGAGTTTTAGCAGAAGGGCATTTCTTGCCCTAGGTCAGAGAGAGAGGCTGTAACTGAATCAGGACTAAAACTCAATTCCTTTTTACTACCTTCTGCTAAGAGCTCCCTTTTACCGGGTGACTTCACACAGGTAATTTCTGGTGGTGGTTAACAGCAGATATCCAAAATACAGATAAGACTACAGTTGGAGGGTTCTTCCTGTCTTGACTTTATCCTGAGCCTCCGGAACAATGAAGTCTTGGTTATGTGCAGGATCCCAGCCTGCTTAGGTACTGCTAGCAATACCTTTTTTATTTAAGGGACAGGGTCTTTCTTTGCCACCCAGGTTGGAGTGCAGTGGCACATTCATAGCTCACGGCAGCCTTGAAATCCTGGGCTCAAGCGATCCTCCCACCTCAGTGTCCCAAGTAGCTGAGACTACAGGCACACTCCAGCAAGCCCAGCTGGATTTTTAATTTATATTTCCTTTGAGACAGCATATCTCTCTGCCACTCAGGCTGGAGTGCAATGGCTCAATCATCTCACTTTAGCCTTGAACTCCCGGGCTCAAATGATACTGCCACCTCAACCTCCCAAGTATGCTACTACAGGAACACAAACTCCTTTTTTAAAGTTTTTGTAGATATGGGGTCTCACTATGTTGCCTAGGCTGGTCTTGAACTCCCAGGCTCAAGCAGTCCTCCTACCTCAGCCTCCCCAAATGCTGGGATTACAGGTGGGAGCTACTGTACGCCTGGCCTTATCTAAGCTGTTTCCCTGAAAATCCCCGTCTTGGGTAATGATTCCATTGGCCCCACCATGCCCTGTCCTGCCTCCCTGGCTGTGCCCAAACTTGGTCCCTGCCTGCCTGCCTCACTGTCTGGGTCTCGAGCTCCTGTGACACGACTCCTCTCTCTTCCTGGAGTGATCCAAGCCCTGCCACTTCCTGACTTTGCCCACACTGTGCCCTCTGCCTGGGGCAACTTCATGTCTGCCCTTTGTCCCTTAGGTCTCAGCCCAGGCACAAGCCCCTACCTCCAGAGGTCATCCAGGCCTCACCAGGCTATACCCTCTCGTAAAATCAGATTCCCTCCCTTCAGGGTAGGTTTATAATGAAACCCTCCTTAAAGGCCAGGTGCGGTGACACCCATCTGTAATCCCAGCACTTTGGGAGGCTGAGGTGGATGATCACTTGAGGCCAGGGGGTCGAGACCAGCCTGGGCAACATAAGGAGACTCTTGTCTCTCTTGTCTCTATAACAAATTTAAAAATTAGCTCACCAGGCCAGGCTCAGTGGCTCATGCCTGTAATCCCAACACTTTGAGAGGCCGAGGCAGGTGGATCACAAGGTCAGGAGTTCGAGAACAGCCTGGCCAACACGGCAAAACCCTGTCTCTACTAAAAATACAAAATTAGCCAGGCATGGTGGTGCATGCCTGTAATCCCAGCTACTTGGGAGGCTGAGGCAGGAGAATCACTTGAACCCAGGAGATGGAGGTTGCAGTGAGCCAAGTTTGTGCCATTGCACTCCAGCCTGAGCAACAGAGCAAGACTCTGTCTCGAGAAAATAAAAACACACAAAAAATTAGCTCACCATGATGGCACATGCCTATAGTCCTAGCTACTTGGGAGGCTGAGGTGGGAGGATTCCCTTCAGCCCAAGAATTTGAGGCTGCAGTGAGCCACTATGATTATGCCACTGCACTCTAACCTGGGCAAAAGTGAGACCCCAGGCTAGAGTGCAGTGGCGTGATTTCAGGTTACTGCAACCTCCGCCTCCCAGGTTCAAGCGATTCTCCTGCCTCAGCTTCCTGAGTAGCTGGGACTACAGGTGCCTGCCACCACACCCAGCTAATTTTTGTATTTTTGGTAGAGACAGGGTTTCACCATGTTGGCCAGGATGGTCTCGAACTCCTGACCTCATGATCTGCCTGCCTCAGCCTCCCAAAGTACTGGGATTACAGGCGTGAGCCCCCACACCTGGACACATTACTTAATATTTCTGTGCCTTGGTTTCTTCATCTGCGAAATGGGATTCTTGTGAGAATGCAAAGGGATTCCCAGGGCAGTTCCTAGTGCATAGTCTGGCTGCCTTTATGTGTGTGTTTGTGTGTGTGTTTAATATAGAGACAGGGTCTCACTATGTTGCCTAGGCTGGTTTCAAACTCCTGGTCTCCAGTGATCCTCCTGCTTCGGCCCAAAGTGGTGGCATTACAGGTGTGAGTCACCACACCTGGTCACTTTATATTATTATTATTTTTTTCTTTTGAGACAGGGTCTCGCACTGTCGCCCAGGTTGGAATGCAGTGGTGCAATCTCAACTCACTGCAAACTCCGCCTCCTGGGTTCAAGCAATTCTCCTGCCTCAGTCTCCCGAGTAGCTGGGATTACAGATGCCTGCCACCACACACAGCTAATTTTTGCATTTTTAGTAGAGATGGGGTTTCACCATATTGGCCAGGCTGGTCTTGAACTCCTGACCTCAAGTGATCTGCCCGCCTCGGCCTCCTGAAGTGCTGGGATTAGAGGAGTAAGCCACCGCTCCTGGCCAATTTTTTAAGGCAATGTAATCAGCCTAAGTCCAGGGTAAGGGGCAGCTGGTACCAAGATCTGGCCTCATTGGCCATGTTATCCAAGAGGCCTCTGCCTGCCTGCAAAGTAGTACTGCACACTGGGATCTCCCTGGACCAAATCCCAGCTTCAGTTTTGGGTACTTCCTCATAAGCGTTGACTACCCCAGAGTGTGAGGGATTTTGTGGCCTGGTCCCAGGCATGCACTCACCAGTCAATGGCATCACGGGGCTGGCCATGGCCTCCCAAGCCACAAAAGCAACCATATTTCATATAGGCGATGGGGGTTCGGGGACCAACACAACCCACAGTTCCTGCCAGTTCCAGGATCCCACGCCGGTACACATGTAATGTCCTGGAGGCTGGGGGGTAAACAAAGGTGACAGGCTGCAGGTCAGGGCTTCCCAGACCCCTGGGAAGGGCATTAGCCTGAGAAGAGCCTAGGTGTTACAGCCTGGCTGTCTGGGTTTGAATCCTACTTCCTAGCTGTGTGACCTTGGACAAATTCCTAACCTCTCTGGGCCTTGGTTTCCTCACCTGTGAAATGGCAGATAAGCTGACTTCAACTCATATGAACGAAATGAGATAACTGAGTATAAAGCCCCTGGTGCATGAAAAGGCTATTATAATCCAGCTGGGCTCAGTGGCTCACACCTGTAATCCCAACATTTTGGGAGGCCCAGGCGGGCAGATCACCTGAGGTCAGGAGTTCAAGATCAGCCTGGCCAACATGGTGAAACCCCGCCTGTAGTAAAAATACAAAAATTAGCCGAGCATAGTGGTGCACACCTGTAATCCCAGCTACTAGGGAGGCTGAGGAAGAAGAGTCACTTGAACCTGAGAGGGGAAGGTTGCAGTGAGCCAAGATTTTGCCACTGCATTCCAACCTGGGCGACAGAGCAAGACTTTCAAAAAAAGAAAAAAAAAAAGGCTAACTATTATAATCAACGTCCTCAAGGTAGCCAAGAAGGGAAAAAAGAGTCATGCATGAAACGTTTGTCCAGTTCCCTGTGTTGGGCACTGGGCATCACGGATGACCCTACAGGTGTCTGTCACCAAGGTGGGCTCCTCTGTGGCAGCTCCCGGGCCCTGGCACTGCCCTGTGCTCATGACTTCCCCTCCAGACTCAGGCTCAGGGCCCTTGGTATCTCCTCTTATTTTCACTGCCAGACAAGAAGGCCCCTTGGCCTGAGCCCAGCCATTTTTCTAGATCTTGGCACAGCTCGGACATGTAATGGTGCCTAATGCATGTGACTGGAACCCCTGCACTGGACATGTAGGAAAGGAGGCCAGCCGGGAAATGTAACCCCACATTCCCACAGCCAGCAGGATCTCAAGCAGAGGCTTCAACCCAGGCTTCTGACTTGCAAACCAGTGCTTCTTCCTCCTTACACAGTAACATTAGGGGAAGGTGGCCTTCGGGGTTGCCAGAGCCGAGTGGTACCAGCAATAGAGTGGAAACACTCACACACAGGCTTGCCTGCTTCCTGGGTTAGGGTTAGGGTTTATACGGCTCCGGGAAGTTGATGCATTGTGTTTGATCATTTTTTTTTTTTTTTTTTTTTTTTTAGGCAGAGTCTCATTCTTGTTGCTCAGGCTGGAGCATAGTGGTGTAATCTTGCTCGCAGCAACTTCTGCCTCCCAGGTTCAAGCAATTCTCCTGCCTTAGCCTCCCAAGTAGCTGGGATCACAGGCGTGCACCACCACGCCCAGCTAATTTTTGTATTTTTAGTAGAAACGGGGTTTCACCATCTTGGCCAGGCTGGTCTCAAACTCCTGACCTCATATGATCCACTGCTTTGGCCTCCCAAAGTGCTAGGATTATAGGCATGAGCCTCTACACTCATCCTGATCATCTTGTCTCTCTTTTTTTTTAGAGACAGGGTCTTACTTTGTCACCAACACTGGAGGGCAGTGGCACAATCATAGTTCACTGCAGCCTCCAAATCCTGGGCTCAAGCGATCCTCCTGCCTCAGCCTCCAGACATACAGGCATGCACCACCATGCCCAGCTAATTTTTAAATTTTTAGTAGATACGGGGTCTCACTATGTTGCCCAGGCTGTTCACAAACTCCTGGCCTCAAGTGATTCTCCTGCCTTGGCCTCCCAAGGTGCTGGGATTCCAGGCATGAACCACCATGCTCAGTCTCATTTCTGTTTTATCTTGAACAGTTTTCATCACACTGACTTTTTTGAGAAGTCCAGGCCAGATTTAAATTCCATTTTGTTTTTTAATCAGTGGAAAAAGTAGCATATTTATGTTGGAGGACAAAGATGAATCAAAGAGGAAGAAAATGTAAAACACATTCGGGGCCAGGCGCGGTGGCTCATGCCTCTAATCCCAGCACTTTGGGAGGCTGAGGCAGGCAGATCACCTGAAGTGAGCAGTTCCAGACCAACCTGACCAACATGGAGAAACCTTTTTCTACTAAAAATACAAAATTAGCTGGGCACGGTGGTGCATGCCTGTAATCCCAGCTACTTGGGAGGCTGAGGCAGGAGACTCGCTTGAACCCGGGAGGCAGAGGTTGCAGTGAGCCGAGATCGTGCCGTTGCACTCCAGCCTGGGCAACAAGAGTGAAACTCCGTCTCAAAAAACAAAAACAAAAACAAAAACAAAAAAAACACATGAAAATAAAATGGCATTTGCAGTTGAAAGCTTTGCCTTCCTCTCTGGATCGTCACTCTCCCAGCAGCCCACGCCTCTGCCTCAAACCTCCATGGCTCCCACGAGTCTGGATAAAGCTAAGGAGTCTCAATGCACCCCAAGTCCTGGGGGTAGTCAGCCCCTCTCACCCCTCCCTCATCCTCTCACACAAGAGTCATTTACTCTTCCTCCAGTTATGCCCCCTCACGCAGACACTCTGCTGCTCAAATGCCCTCACCCCATCCTCAGCCTGCTCCCAGGCCACCTCCCTTCAGAATCCACCTTGCCTGCCAGGTGGCCATAGGGACCCTCGCCATACTGTCTGCTTGTGGCAGTGCCCTCCGGCATGGGGTGTCTTCCAGAGCAGATCTCTGGCCAAGCGCAGTGGCTCATGCCTGTAATCTCAGCACAATCGGAGGCCAAGGCAGGTGGATCACCTGAGGTCAGGAGTTCGAGACCAGTCTTGCTAACATGGTGAAACCCTGTCTCTACTAAAAATACAAAAATTAGCCAGGTGTGGTGGCGCATGCCTGTAGTCCCAGCTACTCAGGAGGCTGAGGCAGGAGAATCTCTTGAACCCGGGAGGTGGAGGTTGCAGTGAGCCGAAATCGTGCCACTGCACTCCAGCCTGGGCAAGAGTGAGACTCTGTCTCAAAAAAAAAAAAAAAAAAAAAAAAATGCTGAGCTCTGATATAAGCTGCCCTGGCACACAGTGAGCTTCCAGAAATGGTCCCTTGACCTCTAAATCCATCAAGACCCAGGGAACACACCCTCTCTGAGCACCCTGACAATGTCCCAGTCCCAACACCGTACCCTGAAGCTGTCCCCAAAGGTTCCCCTGCCACCCTCCCTGACCACTCTCTGGTATCTCAGAGCCCTAGCAACAGCCCTATAGAGGGAGGGTTCTAGGCACGGGGCGGGCATCCAGCACTGTGCTTATAACCAAGCCAAACACTCCCTCTGTGCCAACATAGGTGGGGCAGGTCACGCTAGGGTCTGTTTGCCCTGTCTGCCCGCTGCAGCCTCCTCGGGGAGGGCCAGGGTTGTCTGTGCATCCTGTGAGCCCCTGGGTCTATGTGCACATATGTGTGTCTGTGCGGCTCTGTGTGTGTGTGTGTGTGCGTGTGTGTACACGGCTCATCTGAATTGTCCTGAGTGCGGTCCCGGGTATCCTTGAGCTGTGTGTGCTTGTGTCCCCCTAGCGGTATCTCAGTATTTTTGCCTGTGGGAGCCGCACACAGCGAGCTGCACACCTGAGGGCCAGGTGAGTCTGGGGCTGGTGCTGTGCCTCCGCATCTGTGTGCTGGCAGTGTCTGCATAGTACTCTGCAGGTACATGTATCTGTGCACCCCAGAAATAGGCAGTCACCCAGGGGACCTCTCTACAGTGACCCCAAAGGATGGATAGTGAGATAGGGGCAGTATGTTCTATTTTTTTTTTTTTTTTTTTTTTTTTGTCACAGGGGTTTCTTGTACAGGGGCACGATATATTCTCCCACCACCAAGCCGGGCCTTTCTGCCCCTGCTCCTCCCACCCTCTGGTGTCTCACATCTCAGGGACAGGTGAAATGAAGGATAAGTTCACGGACCCCAGATCAGGACAACCGGGAGGCTTCCGGGCTGCCGGAGAGGGTCACAGCCGGTTAGGGGAGGGAGCCAGGAGAGGACTCTGCACCCCTGGGGAAGGACTGGGCTAGTTCTGGGTCCCTGGGAGGAGTGAGTGGGGCGCCCTGCAGAAGGCTGGGGCGCACAGTGTGGGTGAGCATTAGAAGAGCGAGCTGGGGGCTCTAGGGCAACTAGGAACTTGGAGAGGGATGGGAGGCAGGGCTGCTGGGTCCCTAGGAAGGGCTGGAGGAATCCCGGAACGCCTGAGTTCCGGGAAAGCCCCTTCCTCACTCACCCTCGCCGGACCCGGGGCCAGGTCGAAGCAGCAGCAGCAGCAGCGACGGCAGCAGCAGGAGCAGCATGATTGGCAGGCACACAGGTAGCGGCCCCATCGGAGGGTGGCAGCGGTGGGACGGTGCTGCCGGGCCACCGGAGGCACCAAGCTCAGGGTACACACACCCCGGCTGCCACGCCCTGGCCCGGCCCCCGACCTCACCTTCCGTCGGGGCCCAGGCGGAGGCAGCTAGGGGCGGGCACCTGGGGCGGCGCAAAGGCGTCCTGATCTCTGCATCTTGGCCACTGAAGGGGCTGGAGAGGCCGCGGGGCGCTGAGGACAGGACCGGGAGTCAGGCCCAGGGAAGTCTCCTCGGAATAAGGGAGGAAAAGGCGCTCTTTTGATGTTATTATTCCCCCAGCCCCTCCCCCGCTCACGTGGGCGCCCAAAGGGGACAGAAGACTTGGAGGAGGGGTAGTCCTGAATTTACTTTAACATTTTATTTTATTTGGCCGGGCGCGGTGACTCACGCCTGTAATCCCAGCACTTTGGAAGGCACAGGCTGGCGGATCACCTGAGGTCAGGAGTTCAAAACCAGCCTGGCCAATATGGCAAAGCCGTCTCTACTAAAAATACAAAAATTAGCCGGGCATGGTGGTGCGGACCTACAATCCCAGCTACTTGGGAGGCTGAGACACAGGAATCGCTTGAACACGGAAGGCGGAGGTTGCAGTGAGCCAAGATCACACCACTGCATTCCAGCCTGGGTGAGAGCCAGACTCTGTCTCTTTCTCGCTCTCTCTCTCTCTCCCTCTCTCTCTCTGTCAGTCTGGAGAGAGTTGATTGTCCCCGGTCAGTCTCTCTAGTCGAGAGAGAGAGAGAGAGACAGAGGCTGGGCACAGGTCTCACGCCTGTAATCCCAGCACTTTGGGACACCGAGGCGGGTGGATCACCTGAGGTCAGGAGTTCAAGACCAGCCTGGCCAACATGATGAAACTCCGTCTCTACTAAAAATACAAAAAATTCCCCGGGTATGGTGTTGGGTGCCTATAATCCCAACTACTCAGGAGCCCGAGGCAGGAGAATCGCTTGAACCCAGGAGGCAGATGTTGCAGTGAGCGAAGATTGCACCACTGCACTCCAGCCTGGGCAACAAGAGCGAAACTCCATCACACACACACACACACACACACACACACACAAAATTAACCAGGCACGGTGGCACGTGCCTGTAGTCTCAGTGGCTCAGGAGGCTGAGGTACAAGAATCGCTTGAATCTGGGAGGCGAAGGTTGCAGTGAGCCAAGATTGCACCACTGCACTCCAGCCTGGGTGACAGAGTAAGACACTATCACAAGGCCGGGCACGGTGACGCATGCCTGTAATCCTAGCGATTTGGGAGGCCGAGGTAGGTGGATCACCTGAGGTCAGGAGTTCAAAACCAGCCTGGCCAACATGGTGAAACCCTGTCTCCACTAAAAATACAAAAAAATTAGCTGGGCATGGTGGTGGGCACCTGTAATCCCAGCTACTCAGGAGGCTGAGTCAGCAGAATTATTTGAACCCAGGAGGTGGAGGTTGCATTGAGCCAAGATCGCGCTATTCCACTCCAACCTGAGCAACAAGACCGAGACTCTGTCTCAAAAAAAAAAAAAAAAAAAGACTCTGTCTCAAAAAAAAAAACGAGAAGTCTTCATCTGTGATCTTGGGAAAAGCTGCTCACATCAAGGATGCCATCTTCTTCCGGTGAAAAACTTCCCTTTTGTGAGATTATGAACCCAAAGTTCAAGGTCCTAAAGTTTTGCTGTAGTGTGGATGGCAAGGACATTCTTTCTCTGATGTTCTCAGAAGATCCAATCTTCAGGTTCTAGATTGTGAAGGAATTGATTGTCCCCAGTCAGTGAGCCATAAAAAGCTTTCAGTACCTGGTGAAAATACTCTGTACCATAATGATCTACTGTTGTAATATCAGCCCTCCTGCATGGGAAAGCAACCAGAAAACATGCATTGAAAATGACAATTGACAACTGAAATGTTCAAACGGCCCATGAGGTAGCCAAATGCACCTGAAGCTTTGATTGTCTTCCCAGGAACATGGATTTGACAAACGAAACATTGGTTGTGAACTATTTTAGCAATTTATAAGTCAGCACACTGATACATACTTAATTTAGATCATTTTATCTTTTCCATGATGAGTCATGGAAGGCAGAGCCCTTTGTTTTTTGTTTTTAGACAGAGTTTCATTCTTGTTGCCCAGGTTGGAGTGCAATGATGCTATCTCGGCTCACCACAACCTCCGCCTCCTGGGTTCAAGTGACTCTCCTGCTTCAGGCTCCTGAGTAGCTGGGATTACAGGCATGAGCCACCACAACCGGCTAATTTTTTGTATTTTTAGTAGAGATGGGGTTTCTCCATGTTGGTGAGGCTGATATCGAACTCCCGACCTCAGGTGATTCACCCGCCTCGGCCTCCCAAAGTGCTGGGATTACAGGTGTGAGCCATCACGCCCAACTGCAGAACCTTTAATAACAAACACTTTAAGGAGTCAGGAAGGACAAGGTGACCATCTTGATTCTCCATGAGTCCATGGTTAACATCGGACTTACGTGCTCTTGAATATCAGTTGTTTCTCCAGTTTACGTACATAGCACTGATACCTAATGGGTAATCATAGGTAATTTGACTTAGACCTTGGAGTTCATTCAAATTGTATATCTAGGCTGGGCAAGCCCACAAAAAATTAGCTGGGCATGGTGGCACAAGCCTGTAATCCCAGTTACTTGGGAGGAGATGGGAGAATCCCTTGAACCCAGGAGGAGGAGGTTGCAGTGAGGGGAGATTGCTCCACTGCACTCCAGCCTGGGCGACAGAGTGAGACCCTGTTTCAAAAACAACAAAAAAGGCGTGGTGGCTCATGCCTGTAATCCCAGCACTTTGGGAGGCCGAGGCTGGCAGATCAACTGAGGTGGGGATTTCCAGAGCAGCCTGACCAACATGGAGAAACCCTGTCTCTACTAAAAAATACAAAATTAGCAGGGAATGGTGGCTCATGCCTGTAATCCCAGCACTTTGGGAGGCTGAGGCAGGTGGATCACCTGAGGTTGGGAGTTCAAGACCAGCCTTACCAACATGGTGAAACCCCGTCTCTACTAAAAATTCAAAAAAATTAGCCAGGCATAGTGGTGGGCACCTGTAATCCCAGCTACTTAGAAGGCTGAGGTACGAGAATCACTTGAACCCGGGAGGCAGAGGTTGCAGTGAGCCAAAATCACGCCATTGCACTCCAGCCTGGGTGACAGATTGAGACTCCATCTCAAAAAAGCAATAAGCAAATAACAAAAACAAACAACAACAACAAAAACCAAACTGTTTATCTAAACAATTTCGGTATCAGCTGTTTTAACATAAAAATTTAGCAAAGTATTTTTTTGGTATTCAATTAATTTTTTGTCTCGCTTGGGTTAGCACTGATACTTTTCTTTCTTTCTCTCTTTCTCCCCTTCCTTCCTTCCTTTCTTCTTTCTTTCTTTCTTTATTTCTTTCTGTCACCCAGGCTGAAGTGCAATGGCACGATCCTGGCTCACTGCAATCTCCGCCTCCCGAGTTCAACTGGTTCTCCTGCCTCAGGCTCCCAAGTAGCTGGGATTAGAGGTGCCCGCCACCATGCTCAGCTAATTTTGTATTTTTTTAGTAGAGACAGGATTTCACCATGTTGGTCAATTACAATTCACCTGTCTTCATGAATCGGCTCTGTCTAGGCAGTGGGCAATGTCAACCCCTTGAGCAGTTACAGTAGTGCTAACATGTCAAGTTTCTGGGCTCTCTCTCCCTGATTGGCCCTGGGGACCCTGTTCAACTGTATGCCAACAAACACATTGTCATGAATTAAGAATATTCACAAATAGTTTACAAATTTTGGAGAAATTAGGCAGAGACAGAAATATGACTCAAATTCTATTTATGAAAGTATACTCGCTGGATGGGGTGGCTCATGCCTGTACTCCCAGCACTTTGGGAGGCCAAGGCAGATGGATCACCTGAGGTCAGGAGTTTGAGACCAGCTTGGCCAACATGATGAAACCCCATCTCCACTAAAAATACAAAAAGTTAGCCAGGTGTGGTAGTGGGCACCTGTAGTCCCAGCTGTTCCAGAGGCTGAGGCAAGAGAATCACTTGAACCTCTGAGGCAGAGGCTGCAGTGAGCTGAGATCGCACCATTGCACTCCAGCCTGGGTGGCAGAGTGAGACTCTGTCTCAAAAAATAAATATAAAAAATAAAAAGCTGCTATGCTCCATTTATTCCTGCAGGCCCAACAAAGGCAGCCTAGGAATTCTAGATCAATGGAATGAATACAACTTGCTAGAAATACATAGGAAATAAAATGACTATTCACAGAACCAAATAAAAGCCTTCCACTAGAAACTAAAAATAATAATAATCATAATGATTTTATATATATGCATACACAAGCAAAGCCAGAAGAGAATAAATAGCAAATGAATGAAAATTAGAAGCAAAAACAAGTAACTAGGAAACCATCTCTACATTTTTTTTACTCAATCTACCCTGAATGCTACAGCATTATTCAGGACCCCAGAAAACACAATAATACTTTATTCCTGATAAACAATTCAATGTCCTTAAGTCCACCAATATCACCATACATTCTGTGCAATCAAGAAATTTACTCAGCTGGGTGCAGTGGCTCACACCTGTAATTCCAGCACTTTGGGAGGCCAAGGCGGGTGGATCCCCTGAGGTCAGGAGTTCAAAAACAGCCTGGCCAACATGGCGAAACCCCATCTGTACTAAAAATACAAAAATTAGCCCAGTGTGGAGGCACATGCCCATAATCCCAGCTACTCGGGTGGCTGAGGCAAGAGAATTGCTTGAGCCTGAGAGGCAGAGTTTGCAGTGAGCCCAGATTGCGCAACTACACTCCAGCCTGGGTGACAGAGGGAGACTCCATCTGAAAGAAAAAAAAAGTTTGTAGACCTAACATTAACATTGTCATGTCCTTGATTATAGGAGGCCAACACATAATTTACTTATGAATGATCTATGGGGTGCAGCCTTTCCCAGATGCCTGAGGCCTTTTCTTGCTGAGTAGACATCTATCTGGCTGTTACATGATCTTAGGAACAGCTATTCATTTGGAAAAGGGTGTTGCAATGACTTTCTCTTTTGCATAAGAAGATGGGGGGCTGGGATCCTGAGATTTTAAAATTTCCTTTACAGCATACCCATATGTGCTCAATATTGAAAAGAGATGACAATTGGCCAGGCATGATGGCTCACACCTGTAATCCCAGCACTTTGGGAGGATGAAGTGGGCAGATCAGAAGGTCAAGAGATCAAGACAATCCTAACTGAAATGGCGAAACCCTGTGTCTACTAAAAATAAAAAAATTAGCTGGACATGGTGGCATGTGCTTGTAGTGTCAGCTATTTGGGAGGCTAAGGCAGGAGAATCGCTTGAACCCGGGAGGCAGAGGTTGCAGTGAGCCGAGATCACACCACTGTATTCCAGCCTGGCAACAGAAGGAGATTCCATCTCAAAAAAAAAAAAAAGAAAAGAAATGAGATGACAATTGCAGTGCAAAATATCTGTTCCCTTTTGTTCCCCAGTGCCACTGCTACCCCATTCATCACCAATTTTTGTTGATGTCTCTTCCTGACTACTTTTTTTTTTTTTTGGAGATAAGAGTCTCACTCTGATGCCCAGGCTAGAGTGCAGTGGTGTGATCTCAGCTCATTGCAACCTCTGCCTCCAGGTTCAAGCAATTCTCCTGCCTCAGCCTCCCAAGTAGCTGGGACTACAGGCACGTGCCACCATGTCCAGCCAGTTTTTGTATTTTTAGTAGAGATAGGATTTTACCATGTTGGCCAGGCTCGTCTCGAACTCCTGACCTCAGGTGATCCACCCGCCTTGGCTTCCCAAAGTGCTGGGATTACAGGTGTGAGCCACCGTGCCTGGCCTTTTTTTTTTTTTTGAGATGGGGTCTCCCTATGTTGCCCAGGCTAAGCTTGAATTTATTTTTATTTTTATTTTTATTTTATTTTTTCATTTATTTTATTTATTCTTTTTATTTTTTGAGATGGAGTTTTGCTCTTGTCGCCCAGGCTGCAGTGCAGTGGCACGATCTCGGCTCACTGCAACCTCTGCCTCCCAGGTTGGGAGTAGCTGGGACTACAGCTGCCCGCCACTATGCGCAGCTACTTTTTGTATGTTTAGTAGAGCTGGAATTTCACCACGTTGGCCAGGCTGGTCTCAAACTCCTGACCTTAGGTGATCTGCCCACCTCGGCCTCCCAAAGTGCTAGGATTACAGTCGTGTGCCACTGCGCCCGGCCTGGGCTGGAATTTCTGACCTCAAGCAATCCTCCCTCCTCAGGCTCCTGAGTTGCTGATATTACAGGTGCATATCACCTTGCCCAGCACTAGAAACATGATTTTGTCACAACCCCAGACCCCTCTCATTCCCTTTCATAGGAAGACACTGGGCACCAAAGAAGCTTGAGCCAAGAACCAGGGGAACCAAGATTTAAACTCATTTCTGTTGGGTGCCAAACCTCTCTCTGCCTCCTTCTATTGGAGACGGCTAGGCACAGTGGCTCACACCTGTGATCCCAGCACTTTAGGAGGCCTAGGTGGGTGGATCACCTGAGGTCAGGAGTTTGAGACCAGCCTGGGCAATATGGTGAAACCCTGTCTCTACTCAAAATACAAAAAATTAGCTGAGTGTGGTGGCGGGTGCCTGTAATCCCAGCTACATGGGAGGCTGAGGCAGGAGAATTGCTTGAATCCAGGAGGCGGAGGTTGCAGTGAGCTGAGATCATGCCATTGCACTCCAGCCTGGGAAACAAGAGTGAAACTCCACCTCAAAAAAATTAGAAAAACAAAAGAAAAGAAAATCAGAGGCTTTGGTCCCTTTGTCTGCGACACTCTGGAGTAATTCTGTCCCTGGCTGAATGTGATCTCCTCAAGGCAAAGTCTGGGTCTCCTTCCTCTTGCGTGCTCAGCTCTGGCCTATCTGTCCCACCCTAGGTGCTCAGTGAAGGCTTGCTCTTGTGGAGTATGGGTTTCAGGCATACCAAGACTTGGAGTTGCAGAGGCTGTAAGTGACAAGCCTTGGAGTGCTATGCCCACCAGGAAATGGGTCTATCTCTGAGTTGGGCCAATAAGCTGGGCTCCCTCCGACGCCAGTGCTCACATCTCCCCTACCCGGGGTGGACCCCTGCAGATAGTCAAGTATGTTGGCTCCATATTTGCCTTGAGTAGCTGGATGCAGTAGCAGGGCATGGTGGCTCAGGCCTGTAATCTCAGCACTTTGGGAGGCTGAGGCAGGTGCATCCCTTGAGGTCAGGAGTTTGAGACCAGCCTGGCCAATATGGCAAAACCCCATCTCTACTAAAAATACAAAAATTAGCTGGGCGTGATGGTGCACGCCTGTAATCTCAGCTACTCTGGAAGCTGAGGCAGGAGAATCACTTGAACCCGGGAGTCAAAGGTTGCGGTGAACCCAAGATTGCGCCACTGCACACCAGTGTGGGGCACAGAGGCAGACTGTGTCTCAGAAATAAATAAATAAAATAGATGGAGAGGCTGGGTGTGTGTGGTGGCTCATACCTGTAATCTCTGCACTTTGGGAGGCTTAGGTGGGAGGATCAGTGGAGCCCAGGAGTTTGAGACCAGCCTGGGCAACATCTCTACCATCTCTACCAAACACACACACACAAATTAAAAAACTAGTTGGGTGTGGTGACGCATACCTACTTGGGAGGCTGAGACGGGAGGATTTCTTGAGCCCAGGAATTTGAGGCTGCACTCAACAGTGACCATGCCACTGCACTCCAGCCTGGGTGGCAAAGTCAGACACTTTCTCAAACAATAAAAATAAATAAATAAATAAATAAAGCGGGAGGATAACGGTGAGACATGGAGAGAAGGCGTGCTAGGCAGAGAGACCTCCATAGGCAAAGTCCAAGAGACATGAAAGAGCCAGTGTGCAAGAGTAAATTCCTAGAACTCTGGGAGATGGGAGCAGAGGGAGCTGGTACAGGTCTCCACCTGGTGTAAAATCTTGGCATAAATCTCCTACCATGAAAATAAATGACATTTTCTTCTTCCGGCTTGTGTAAGTTGGAAGAAAGCATTTTTTCTGAGACGGAGTCTCACTCTGCCTCCCAGGCTGAAGTGCAGTAGCGCAGTCTCGGCTCACCGGAACCTCCGTCCCCCTGGTTCAAGCGATTCTCTTGCCTCAGCCTCTCGAGTAGCTGGGACTACAGGCACATGCCAACACGCCCGGCTAATTTTTGTTTTTGTTTTTTCGGAGATGGGAGTCTTGCTCTGTCACCCAGGCTGGAGTGCAGTGGCGCGATCTCAGCTCACTGCAAGCTCTACCTCCCGGGTTCATGCCATTCTCCTGCCTCAGCCTCCTGAGTAGCTGGGACTACAGGCATCTGCCACCGCGCCTGGCTAATTTTTTGTATTTTTAGTAGAGACGGGGTTTCACTGTGTTAGCCAGGATGATCTCGATCTCCTGACCTCGTGATCTCTCCACCTCGGCCTCCCAAAGTGCTGGGATTACAGGCGTGAGCCACCACGACCAGCCTGAACCCGTGTCATTATTTAGCAGAAACTTTCAGAGTCAGTAAGTGGCTGGGCATGTCTCTTTTCTTTGTGCCACAGGACTCTGGATGTTTCCAGTGCAGACTAATCCAAGGCTGTTGTGGATGCGTTGTGTTGATTTCTCTATGGAGAACGGGGAGTGCACCAGGCAGAATGACTCATGCCTGTAATTCCAGCACTTTGGGAGCCCAAGGCTGGTGGATCACTTCAGGCCAGGAGTTCAAGACCAGCCTGGCTAACATAGTGAAACCCCGTCTCTACTAAAAATACAAAAATTAGCCAGGTGTGGTGGGCATGCCTGTAATCCCAGCTACTCAGGAGGCTGAGGCAGGAAAATTGCTTGAACCAAGAGGCAGAGGTTGTAGTGAGCCAAGGTCACACCACTGCCCTCCTGCCTGGGCAACAGAGCAAGATTCTTATCTCCAAAAAACAAAACAAAACAAAGAGAGGGAGAATGGAGGTTGCTTGTTATTGCATCATAATCTTGTTTATCCTGACTGATGCATTAGAGGTACTAATGGCATGAGAGGAACAATTTCCTGAGACACAGTTTACTGACCATGAATTTCCTCAAAACCCCTGAAAGCAGGCTTCTCAGGAGGAGACTCAGTGTGGAATCCCTTGCCAAGGTAGATCCTGGTTCTGTAGCAGGACGAGCCACAGACAAATCTCCTCAGACACCGGATTAAAGAAGCAAAAGGCTTATTTGTCCGGGAGCACTGGCAGATTTGTGTCTTAAGAGCCAAGCTCCCCGAAAAAGAAATTCTTGGCCTTTTTAAAGGCTTACAACTTTAAAGGATCCACGTGAAAGGGTCATGATAAATCGAGCAAGCATGGGGAACATGACTGGGGGCTACATGCATCAGCTAACAGAACAGAAAGTTTTGCAATGCTTTTTCATACAATGTCTGGAATTTACAGATAACACAAGTAGTTTAGGTCCGGGGTTGATGTCATTATTATTATTTTTAACTCCTATGGCAGGTGGTGGTGCCAAGGTTGTCTGGCTGTTTATCTCACTTTTGTTTCTAAATTTTTGCTTTCTCTCTTTCCTCCTGTCTTGTGAACTAGGCAAGATGGTGGAAGGAGGGCAGCAGTAGTAGTGGTCTCCTTCCTTAGTTCAGGTTCCAGCTACAAACATTCACCACCTGTGAGACCTTGGGCAGTTCACATCCCCTCTCTGTGGCTCAGTCTGCTCAACTGTAAAATAGGTTAAATCCTGAAAGATCAAAATCCCTCACATCTAAAATCTCAAAAATCACAATCCCAAAGTGATCGCTCTTGTTGCCCAGGCTGAAGTGCAATGGTGCGATCTCAGCTCACTGCAACCTCCGCCTCCCAGGTTCAAGCGCTTCTCCTGCCTCAGCCTCACGAGTAGCTGGGATTACAGGTGTGCACCACCATGCCTGATTTATTTTTTGTCTTTTTAGTAGAGACAGGGTTTCACCCTGTTGCTCAGGCTGGTCTCCAACTCCTGACCTCAGATGATCCACCTACTACAGCTTCCCAAATTGCTGGGATTATAGGCATGAGTCATGGTGCCCGGCCCCTTATTTTATTTATTTATTTTTTTGAATTTTGCTCTGTCACCCAGACTGGATTGTAGTGGCACGATCTCAGCTCACTGAAACCTTTGCCTCCTGGGTTCAAGCAATTCTCTGTCTCAGCCTCCTGAGTAGCTGGAATTACAGGCGTCTGCCACTACGCTGGCTAATTTTGCATTTTTAGTAGAGATGGGGTTTCACTATCTTGGCCAGGCTGGTCTTGAACTCCTGACCTCATAATCCACCCGCCTCGGCCTCTCAAAGTGCTGTGATTACAGGCATGAGCCATTGTGTCCAACTGCCAGAGGCCTGAGTGAGTTTGGGCACACTCTGTGTGATTGGGCAGAAGAAGGCCTTTGGGAAGTTTAGCTGAGGACAGGGCCTGCAAAGGTGATGGATAGTGGGGGTCTGTCCTGGTCACCAGGCCCTGGGTCCTGCCCACCTGCTTGGTGCTCCCCACCCATCACTCATGATGCTGCCAAGCCCACTGGGTATTGTGGCCAAATACCCTAGGAGAGAAGCTGATGAACTTTGTTTCTTGAAATGCAGATTTCTTGGACATCCCTGAAAGGTCAATCATGAAAGTCAACTTGGTTTTCTCCCCCTCATTTGGGTTCAGAATTTAAAGTCCACGCACACAGGCAGTAAGATGATATAGATAAGTGACATCATCACTCTGTTTCAGATGTTAACATGTCTAGGTGGGTTAGGGGTGATGTGAGATCACACAACCTTGTGCCACAAAGTGGAATTCCCAGGCCAGAGGGAGACATTTTCTTGCCATGTTATGATCTTATCATTGAGTTTAAAGGCAATCTTGTTTCATTTTGGATTCTTTCTTATATTTATATCTTATAAGGGCACTTTGAATTTCCAAGCAAATAATAATTTTGAGTTAGCTTTTAATCATTGACTTCTAGCACAGTTATATGATCAGAAACATGCTGTGTGATTTAATTGCTCTAAAATATATTGAGATTTGCTGGAACAAAATAAGTCAGGTTAATTTTTGTAAATGTACCATGCATGCTTAAAATGAGTGTATCTACAACATTTGTCCCTGAGATACAGGTTGATGGCCTGATGGCTACATGGATGTGATGGAGATGGTTTACTATTGGGACCTTCCACATCCTGCTGATGTTTTGTTGCTTAGGATATGAATGGCTGAGCGGGGGTTGTAAAACCTAGCACTCTGCTTGGGTATGAGGTTCTTCCTGCCATCCTGCCATCATTTGTTTTTTATGTTTTGTCGCCAAGAGTGACCTTGAGGAATCCTGGGAGCTCAGGAAGGAAGGAGTGCCCAGAAGCAGGGACAGGGAGCTGGTTGGGGAGGACCAGAAATCAGGTTTGTGAAGGTTCCAGAGAGGACCTGTCCTTGGGAGGAGTGTTGGGGGCTGAGATGGGGGAGGGGGCATTGGCATGTTGGGGCACTCATGGGATGTCCATTGTGAGGCCGCACCACCGGCGTCAGGGATTGGTGGAGAGGGAGTACAAAATCCCGGGGTTGCTAAGAGAGGGCCCAGACCGAAGAAGGTTTGGTGGAAAGCAGAACCTTGGTCTCCATCTAACTGCTCCTAAGCCTCACGTTCCCTTGCCCTGCGCATCCTGTTGCTTCCCTGATTGACCTTCTCCGTGACCTGTAGCTAAACCTTCCACCAGCGCTTGAGAACTTAATTTGAACCGGATCCTTTCCCAGACCCCTTTCTCCTCCTCCTCCTCCTCCTCTTCCACCTCCAGGTGCCCAACAGCCCCCTTCTCCTCCTTTCCCTTCCCTTCCCTTCCCTCCCCTCCCCTCCCCCTTCCCTCCGCCTCCCCATCCCCTTCCCTCCCCCCACCCTAAGCCACCCCCGCCTCTGTCCTGGCCGCCTCAGGGCGCCCTGAGAGGACCAGGACATGCCGGTGTGGTGGCTGCTCTTTTGGCTCCTCCTGCTGGGATTTATCAGCCATCACCCCACCTATGTGAGTAGACGCTGGACCCGCGGGGTTTCTTCCTTGTTACCGGGCTGTGTCACACGGCATGAAATTACACAGCTCAGGCCTGTAATCCCAGCACTTTAGGGGGCCGAGGTGGGCAGATCACTTGAGTCCAGGAGTTGAAGACTAGCCGGGGCATCATAGCGAAACCCCATCTCTACAAAAAATTCCAAAAAAGATTAGTCGGGCCTGGTGGTGCGTACCTGTTATCCCAGTTACTGGAGAGGCTGAGGTGGGAGGATCACTTGGGCCTAAGAGCTGGAAGTTGCAGTTAGCCGAGATGGCCCCGCTGCACTCTTGTCTCAAAAAAACAAAATGGACCAAAACAAAGTGAAATATCATTTGATTTGTGTCATCTGGTTTGACGACTTTTTTTTTTTTTTTTTTTTTTTTTTTTTAAGACAGAGTCTCACTCTGTCGCCCAGGCTGGAGTGCAGTGGCAAGATCTCGGCTCACTGCAACCTCTGCTTCTGGGGTTCAAGCAATTGTCCTGCCTCAGCCTCCTGAGTAGCTGGGATTACAAGCGCAGACCACCACGCCTGGCTAATTTTAGTATTTTTAGTATAGACGGGGTTTCACCATGTTCGCCAGGATAGTCTCCATCTCTTGACCTCGTGATCCGCCTGCCTCAGTCTCCCAAAGTCCTGGGATTACAGGCATGAGCCACCGCTCCCAGCCAAAATATATAACCTTAAGTGTAAGTTTACTAACTTTGGAAAGTACATACCCCAGCATAACCCAACCCCCGTTCAAGATCTACATTATTTTATTTTTATTTTATTATTATTATTATTTTTGAGACAGAGTTTTTCCCTTGTTGCCCAGGGTGGAGTGCAATGGCAAAATATCCCTTGTTGCCCATTGGAGTGCAGTGGCACAATATCAGGTCACCGCAACCTCTGCTTCACAGGTTCGAGCAATTCTCCTGCCTCAGCCTCCTGAGTGGCTGGGATTACAGCCGTGTGCCACCACGCCCAGTTAATTTTGTATTTTTAGTAGAGATAGGGTTTCTCCATGTTTGACCTTGAGGAACCCTGTGAGCTCAGGAAGGAAGGAGTGCCCAGAAGCAGGGACTGGGAGCTGGTTGGGGAGGACCAGAAATCAGGTTTGTGAAGGTTCCAGAGAGGACCTGTCCTTGGGAGGAGTGTTGGGGGCTGAGATGGGGGAGGGGGCATTGGCATGGTGGGGCACTCATGGAATGTCCATTGTGAGGCCGCACCACTGGCATCAGGGATTGGTGGAGAGGGAGTATAAAATCTCAGGGTTGCTAAGAGAGGGCCCAGACCAAAGAAGGTTTGGTGGAAAGCAGAACCTTGGTCTCCAACTAACTGCTCCTAAGCCTCACGCTCCCTTGCCCTGCGCGTCCTGTTGCTTCCCTGATTGACTTTCTCCGTGACCTGTAGCTAAACCTTTCACCAGCGCTTGAGAACTTAATTTGAACCGGATCCTTTCCCAGACCCCTTTCTCCTCCTCCTCCTCCTCCTCTTCCACCTCCAGGTGCCCAACAGCCCCCTTCTCCTCCTTTCCCTTCCCTTCCCTCCCCTCCCCCTTCCCTCCACCTCCCCATCCCCGTCCACTTCCCTCCCCCTGCCCTAAGCCACCCCCGCCTCTGTCCTGGCCGCCTCAGGGCGCCCTGAGAGGACCAGGACATGCCGGTGTGGTGGCTGCTCTTTTGGCTCCTCCTGCTGGGATTTATCAGCCATCACCCCACCTATGTGAGTAGACGCTGGACCCGCGGGGTTTCTTCCTTGTTACCGGGCTGTGTCATGCGGCATGAAATTACACAGCTCAGGCCTGTAATCCCAGCACTTTAGGGGGCCGAGGTGGGCAGATCACTTGAGTCCAGGAGTTGAAGACTAGCCAGGGCATCATAGCGAAACCCCATCTCTACAAAAAATTCCAAAAAAGATTAGTCGGGCCTGGTGGTGCGTACCTGTTATCCCAGTTACCGGAGAGGCTGAGGTGGGAGGATCGCTTGGGCCTAAGAGCTGGAAGTTGCAGTTAGCTGAGATGGCCCCGCTGCACTCTTGTCTCAAAAAAACAAAATGGACCAAAACAAAGTGAAATATCATTTGATTTGTGTCATCTGGTTTGACGACTTTTTTTTTTTTTTTTTTTTTTTTTTTTTTAAGACAGAGTCTCACTCTGTCACCCAGGCTGGAGTGCAGTGGCAAGATCTCGGCTCACTGCAACCTCCGCTTCCGGGGTTCAAGCAATTGTCCTGCCTCAGCCTCCTGAGTAGCTGGGATTACAAGCACAGACCACCACGCCTGGCTAATTTTTGTATTTTTAGTATAGACAGGGTTTCACCATGTTCGCCAGGATAGTCTCCATCTCTCGACCTCGTGATCTGCCTGCCTCAGTCTCCCAAAGTGCTGGGATTACAGGCGTGAGCCACCGCGCCTGGCCAAAATATGTAACCTTAAGTGTAAGTTTACTAACTTTGGAAAGTACATACCCCAGCATAACCCAACCCCCGTTCAAGATCTACATTATTTTATTTTTATTTTTATTTTATTATTATTTTTGAGACAGAGTTTCTCCCTTGTTGCCCAGGCTGGAGTGCAATGGCACAATATCCCTTGTTGCCCATTGGAGTGCAGTGGCACAATATCAGGTCACCGCAACCTCTGCTTCCCAGGTTCGAGCAATTCTCCTGCCTCAGCCTCCCGAGTGGCTGGGATTACAGCCGTGTGCCACCACGCCCAGCTAATTTTGTATTTTTAGTAGAGATAGGGTTTCTCCATGTTGGTCAGGCTGGTTTTGAACTCCTGACCTCAGGTGATCTGCCCGCCTCCGCCTCCCAAAGCGTTGGGATTACAGGCGTAAACCACCGTGCCCAGCCAAGATCTAACTATTATGTCACCCCAGAAAGTGAACTCTCACTCTTCCCGGCCAGTCTCTTTCTTATCATGGGTTAGCTTGTTTATTCTGGAATTTCGCGTATACAGATGCATGCCATGCCATAGGTACTCTTTTGTGTCTGCCTTATTCTGCTCAACACCATGTTTCTGAATCATTACCATTGTTGTATGGTTCTCTAACTCCATCATTTGCATTTCAGACTCAGCATATGCTGAGTTCAACCTGTTGAAGGGCTATCTCTGTTTAATTCACCATCTTGAAAGAAACATTTAAAATTGAGATGTTTTCAAAAATATATAGTTAAATCCTGAGGAATCGATGTAGAAACGCTATCACAAACTGTCTGAACTTACTCAGGGGAAGTCTTCGTCTTCACTCACATAAGAGTCTAATGGAATTAATATCAACAATCTTAGAGAAATCCCACATTATTCGTGCCATTTTCATGATCTCCATGGTAATTTTTTTTTTTTTTTTGAGATGGAGTCTCACTCTGTCACCCAGGCTGAAGTGCAGTGGTGTGATCTCGGCTCACTGCAACCTCTGCCTCCCCGGTTCAAGTGATTCTTCTGCCTCAGCCTCCTGAATAGCTAGAACTATAGGCACGTGCAACCAGGCCCTGCTAATTTTTTGTATTTTTAGTAGAGATGGGATTTCACCGTGTTAGCCAGGATGGTCTCAATCTCCTGATCTCATGATCCACCCACCTCGGCTTCCCAAATTGCTGGGATTACAAGCATGAGCCACTGTGCCCGGCCCCCCTTGTTAATTTTTAAGCACTAAAATTTGATACTTATTTGTGAATGAAGTAATCCCTTCATTTTTTTTTCTTTTTTTTTTTTTTTACTTATGCTGAGCTTTAAATGACAAAGATTCACATAATCCAAGAGGGAAGTATTATTTAGAGAGATTCTTTTATCATGTGATATATAATAAATGCATCCAATGTTACACATCAATTTAAAAAACAAGTAAATAACTTTAAAGAAAAGATAACTACTGGCCAGGCCCAGTGGCTCACACCTGTATTCCCAGCACTTTGGGAGGCCCAGGCAGGTAGATTATGAGGTCAGGAGTTGGAGACCAGCCTGGCCAAGATGGTGAAACCCTGTCTCTACTAAAAATACAAAAATTAGCCAAGCACGGTGGCAGGCACCTGTAATCCCAGTTACTCAGTAGGCTGAGGCAGGAGAATCGCTTGAACCCGGGAGGCAGAGGTTGCAGTGACCTGAGATCATGCCACTGCAATCTAGCCTGGGTAACAGAGCAAGACTTTGTCTCAAAACAGAAAAGAAAAGATAAGATAATTACTTTATACTTAGCTTGTCTTACCCATGAGTGATGGGCTGCGTGTGGCCCAGGACAGTTTTGAATGCAGTTCAACACAAATTTGTAAACTTTCTTAAAACATTATGAGATTTTGGCCAGGCGCAGTGGCTCTTGCCTGTAATCCCAGCACTTTGGGAGGCTGAGGCGGGCAGATTACCTGAGGTCAGGAGTTTGAGACCACCCTGGCCAACATGGCAAAACCCTATCTCCACAAAAAATACAAAAATTTGCTGAGTGCACTGTCAGGCACCTGTACTCCCAGCTACTCAGGAGGCTGAGGCAGGAGAATCACTTGAACCTGAGAGGCAGAGGTTGCAATGAGCCGAGAGCACACCACTGCACTCCAGCCTGGGTGACAGAGTGAGACCCCATCTCAAAAACAAACAACAAACAAAAACAAAAGCAAAAAAATGGCCGGGCATGGTGGCTCACACCTGTATTCCCTCCAGCAGTTTGGGAGGCCGAGGCAGGCAGATCGCCTGTCAGGAGTTTGAGACCAGCCTGGCCAACATGGTGAAACCTCATCTCTACTAAAAATACAAAAATTAGTCGGGCATGGTGGCAGAGACCTGTAATCTCAGCTACTCGGGAGGCTGAGGGAGGAGAATGGCTTGAGCCCAGGAGCTGGAGGTTGCAGTGAGCCGAGATTGCACCACTGCACTCCAGCCTGGACGACTGAGCGGAGCGGAACACTGTCTCCAAAAAAAAAAAAAAAAAAAAGGGAGATTTTTTTAGATCATCAGCTATTGTTAGTGTATGTTATGTGTGGCTCAAGACAACTTTGCTTCTTTTAATATAGCCAGGGAAGCCAAAAGATTGGATATCCCTGCTTTATACCAAGAAAGATGACACCCCACATTTGCAATGCCTAAAAACACTACCAGCCATCTGAAAAACACGAGACTTCTAACTTCTGTTCTTTTTTGTAGCAATGGAATCCCACGGTGATATCTGAGGGATGTGGTTACCTTTTGGAGGAGGTTGACGGTTTCTAAGGATGATTCTTTCTGAGTGAAATATTGTCAGTGTCATTGACCTTTTCATTATTTCAACTATTATTATTCCAGGTTATCAATTCTCCACCTGATCATTTTCATCCTGGGACTGACTTTTGTGGAATTCCTTGGATAGTTATCATTATTGTGTTTCTGGGAATTTCTACACTTGCTATTTTCCTCTGGAAAACTAGCCTTTGTGTGAGTATACTAACTTTCTGTAGAGGTATACTTGTAATCAAAAATAAGAAGAAATTATTTAAAACAATTCACGTTTCTGGACTTCATTATGAATATGTGGTTTTACCCAAAAAATCAGGGAAATGATCTATTAGCATAAGAATTATGAAAATATCTGCCATTTACATTATGAAAATTAAATAGGTTGGTGTTTGTTTAATAAAATGTCAACAGAGCTTTTGGTCAAAAATAACTTTTTTTAACCTTAGTGTTATTTATCAGAAATGGAGTATGAGGTTTCATCACTTAAATAGGAAATTCTTTCTAAACTCTTCTGCTCTATAGTTCTACCATAAGGGTGGAAGGAAAGCTTCCAGTCTCCTCTCTGAAGATTCACTGCAGAAATGAGCTGACAACAGACAGCTTAACAGGAGAAGAAAAACATAGAACAGGCATAAACATGGGAACCAGCTGAAAAATGAGACTGCTAGAAGGGCTGGATGGTTGATGCTTAAAGAGCACCCTCTTCTGAGGGAAGAGGGAGATAGATGGAGATGTAGGCCATTTAGAGGGGCAGCAAATGATTTTTAGGGGAAATGGAAGAGCTCAAGGAACAAACAATTGGCCTGAGACAAAGTTCCTCTGAGGTCATAGGGATGAGGTGACAAACTGCCAGAAGGTGAAGGGCAGAACTGCACTGCATCTCATGATGCAGAGAAAGCCCCAGAGAATCTCTTAGAACTGCCCTCCAGAGAATCAATGAAAAGTGTGTCTGGGCAGGGTAATTTTGAATGACATCATTCAAGGTGCATGTTCCCAGTTGCAACTGGAGAGAGATCAGTATGTCAAAAGTCTGTACTTGGTAAGAATTTGGCTGCTAAGTTGTGCCATAATTTGTCTTTTGAGCCTTTTTTCCATTGGGTAAGTTGAGCTCTACATTTCCTCTTGCCATTCATGGCAGTAAAAATGTGGTTGTCTGGGGGCTGAACCTCCTTCTGAACAATGATCCAAGATAAAAGTACTAATACCACAATGCTTTTTTATATTCAAGGGAAGAGGAAGTATGTTTCAGTTTTACCACCTAGATAATTACACGTCATTTGGCACTGCCTTTCAAGATATGTAGAAAACAGAAAATATATGAGTTATGAAGATATCGAGGAACGTTTAACATTCTCTATGCCACTTAGTCCTGAAGAGGGAATTTTTGGTATAAATTGGAGGAAGATTTTTTTTTTTTCCCCAGCCCCAAGACGAGTCTCCCTGTGTTGCCCAGGCTGGAGTATAATGGTGTGATCTTGGCTCACTGCAACCTCCACCTCCTGGCTTCAAGTGATTCCCCTGCCTCAGCCTCTCAGGTAGCTGGGATTACAGGTGCCCACCACCATGCCCAGCTAATTTTTGTATTTTTAGTAGAGTCGGGGTTTTACCATGTTGGCCAGGCTAGTCTCAAAACCCGACCTCAAATGATCCGCCCGCCTCAGCCTCCCAATGTGCTGGGATTACAAGCGTCAGCCACCACGTGAGCCGGGGAAAGTTTTTAAATTCACCACTTTTTAAAAATTCCATTTAGGAAAGTTCAGTTGAGCTGTTGGACTTGGACAACTTCACACCTTCTCATCTTTGTCCTTATCATCTAGTCATCTATACCACTACCTCCTAAGCAGGGACATCATGGGTGCCATGAAGCATTCATGCATGATGGCATTTCCTTGCTTCTCATTTCTTCATGTGTTTGACATTCCTCCTAGCTCCAAACTGGGCCAGCTACCTTTCCTATGAAATCTAGCAGTAGCTGTGGGATAGATGTGGTTGCTCTTTCATCTTTTTAGATTACCCATGCTTCTCTCGAAATCCTAGTACATGTTTTGTTTTTTATCCTATGTGCAGAAATCAGAAAAGAACAAATTCTGCAAAGAATTTGAAAGATATTATTTCAGGCCAGGTGTGGTGGCTCATGCCGGTAATCCCAGCACTTTGGGAGGCTGAGGCAGGTGGATCACTTGAGGTCAGGAGTTCAAGACCAGATGGGCCAACATGGTGAAACCCCATCTCTACTAAAAAGACAAAAATTAGCCAGGCATGGTAGCGGGCACCCGTAATCCCAGCTACTTGGGAGGCTGAGGCACAAGAACCGCTTGAATCTGGGAGGTGGAGGTTGCCATGAGCCAAGGTAGCGCCACTGCACTTCAGCATGGGTGAGAGTGACACTCCGTCTCAAAAAAAAAAAAAGGTATTTCAATGACTACCTCAGGAGATTCATAGGTATCTGACCCACATCTGAGATGAGATTTTCATTGCATTTTAGCTATGATGAGAACAAATATTTAATATCTTAGAAGATTAAAAGCATACTGTGATAATATGGAAATCTTCGTGGGAATTCAGTCGTTATTGAGAATGTTTTGCGTTAGGTTCAAACCAGCCTCAATGAAGCTGATGTGAGGGAAGGGAAAGTGGACTCTGAGTAGAGCAGGGATAGAAGGAAGATGCTCCAGTGCAGATCAGGAAGGAGCAGGGGGTGAAATGTTACAAATTCTAGAACTCGGAGATCTAAAGGTAATTACTTCCTTTTCAAGTTGTGAAACATGTTAACCTGTGGTAAAATACTTACAACATGATAATTACCATCTAACCGTGTTGAAGTGTACAGTTCAGTTGTGTGAAGTATATTCATGTCTTTTTTTTTTTTTTTTTTTTTTTTTTGAGACGGAGTCTCACTCTGTCACCAGGCTGGAGTGCAGTGGTGTGATCTCGACTTACTGCAACCTCTGCCTCCCGGGTTCAAGCAGTTCTCCTGCCTCAGCCTCCGGAGTAGCTGGGACTACAGGCATGCACCACCATGCTCAGCTAATTTTTGCATTTTTAGTAGAGACGGGGTTTCACCATGTTGGCCAGGATGGTCACCATCTCTTGATCTTGTGATTCACCTGCCTCGGCCTCCCAAAGTGCTGGGATTACAGGCGTGAGCTACCGCACCTGGCCTATTTTTTTTTTTTTTTTTTTTTGAGACAGAGTTTCAATCTTGTTGCCCAGGTTGGAGTGCAATGGCACAATCTCAGCTCACTACAACACTTTCCTCCTGGGTTCAAGTGATTCTCCTGCCTTAGCCTCCCGACTAGTTGGGATTACAGGCATGCACCACCTCTTGGTGATCTCGGCTCACTGCAACCTCCGCCTCCTGGCTTCAAATGGTTCTCTGCCTCAGCCTCCCGAGTAGCTCGGATTACAGGCGCCAGCTGCCATGCCCAGCTAATTTTGGTATTTTTAGTAGAGACGGGGTTTCACCATCTTGGCCAGGCTGGTCTTGAACTCCTGACCCCGTGGTCCACCCGCCTCGGCCTCCCAAAGTGCTGGGATTATAGGCATGAGCCAGCGTGCCCAGCCATCATTCTTAAATTATTATTTCCTAGGTGTCTTTCCTCAAGACTGTCTTAAAGTCACAAAATGTACATGACGGATCCACGGATGTACAGCGGAAAGCCTGGAGGTCCAATAGCCATAGCCAGGAAGGTATGGCTCTGTTGGAGTCCCCATAGTGTGGAAATGAGTTTGCCCTGGAAAGGGAAAGAACAGCTTCTTGCCCTCAGGTTTCTCACCTTCTCCTCTCCTCACTCTCACCAAGGGCTGAGGTCCATCTGTATGCACACAAAGAAAGGGGTTTCTTCCTTTCCAGGAATTAAAATTGGCCTAGAAGACCTCTTTACTTCACAGAGACATATGGAAGCCAAAGTTCGAGCTGAAGTCCATAAGGTGACAAAGAATGTCAACAGTCATTACAAAATCAATGGACATAGGAAGACTGCCAAAAAAAAGTAAGATGTGCCTTGACAGAAATACTGTTGTATGAACCATGTGCCAATCAAAGTAGACAACTGTAAAGTCCTTGAGAATATTTTCTACAATATTTGTGGCAAATTCAGTGGGTTCAAAATTGAGTTTGTCCTTTCTGCTTGATTAGTTTAATCTGTATAATTCCTTTCCCTTCCTACATTCTTGTTTGTAATTTTTTCGGGGGAAGAGGAGGTGCTAGTACTGGCATTGGTTTTCCTTTCTCTCTCTTTTTTTTTTTTTTCCTGAGACGGAGCTTTGCTCTTGTTGCCCAGGCTGTAGTGCAATGGCACAATCTCAGCTCACTGCCTTTTGGGTTCAAGCAATTCTCCTGCCTCAGCCTCCCAAGTAGCTGGGATTACAGGAGCCCACCACCACACCCAGCTAATTTTTGTATTTTTACTAGAGATGGGGTTTCGCCATGTTGTTCAGGCTGGTCTCGAACTTCTGACCTCAGGTGATCCACCTGCCTCAGCCTCCCAAAGTGCTGGGATTAGAGGTGTGAGCCACCACACCCAGCCTTTTTTTTTTTTTTTAAATTTTGAGATAGAGTCTCGCTCTGTTGCCCAGGCTGGAGTGCTATGGCACAATCTTGGCTCACTGCAACCTCTGCCTCTCAGGTTGAAGCAATTCTGCCTCAGCCTCCCAAGTAGCTTGGATTACAGGTGTGTGCCACCACACTCAGCCAATTTTTTTTTTTGTTTTTGAGACAGAGTCTCACTCTGTCACCCAGGCTAGAGTGCAGTGGGGTGATCTTGGCTCACTGCAACCTCCGCCTCCCAGGTTCAAGCGATTCTTATCCCTTAGCCTCTTGAGTAGCTGGGACTACAGGCATATGCCACCACGCCCGGATAATTTTTGTATTTTTAGTAGAGGCGGAGTTTCACCATATTGGCCAGGCTGGTCTAGAACTCCTGACGTCATGATCCACACACCTCGGCCTCCCAATGTGCTGGGATTACAGGCGTGAGCCACTGTGCCCAGCCCAATTTTTGTATTTTTAGTAGAGACAGGGGTTCACCATGTTGGCCAGGCTAGTCTTGAACTCCTGACCTCAGGTGATCCGCCTGCCTCAGCCTCCCAGCGTGAGCCACCGCACCCAGCCTGGATTGTTGAATTCAATGCTTGGGTCACCTCCAGATTCATTTTCACAGTCTTTCACATTTTGGTCATATTACATTGTATTTTGCTGCCATATGACTGATCTTTTTTTGTTAAATGTGAGATACTTGTTAAAAAATATTTAGCAATGAATTGAGACCTAGTAGCATGTTATCTTGCTGCAGAAGAGATGGGAGTCTACTTCTGGGGGATGGTCAGGGGTCCTCCATACAGGCTGCAATTGAGGTCATCAGTGCAGGCTCAGTCCCTACAAAGGCCAGGTATTTCCTATCCACCTCTGTTCTGATGTGTGACTCTTCTGGGTCTCAACCAGAGCCAGTGGACTTCAGTACGGGTCGCTTTCATTGGCAGACCCTCAATCCACTTGGTTTTCATCTAATCGCATGCATGTGTGCAAAAGCTGCTCTGCTTCTTTGCATCTCAGTAGTCCCTTCTGGAATTCAGCAATGAAACTCAGGGAAATGGGTTCCAAATGCGAGGATGTCTTTCGTCCTGGGTTTCCTTCTTCTCCATCTTGACCTCATGTCTGTTTACTGCCATGTTAGCAATTTGATGTATTCAATCATGGGTTTTATATTCTGTTTGGTGTCCCCCATTGTTCTCATCAGAGATTGGAAGCTTCAGATGCACTTATGCCAACTCAAGATTAGAATGCTTCCTTAGCTTCCCTCCAGAGTCAGGTTTTGTGTTTGTAGTTCCCAAGTGCACAGCAGGAGTAGTGAGGTCCTCACTGGCTTCTCATTTGCATTAATCTGTGAGCTCATTTAGCGTGGGGACAGGACCCTGCTCCCATTGCATTCTCAGCACCTCACCACACACTCCTTGTTTGAGGCCACTCCAGACAGCATGTGCTGAAGGATGCCCTGTGGTCAGAAACAAGTTTATTAACTTTCTCTTTGAAGTGTTTTTGTCCCTGTTTCCTAGCATTCTGGGAATTTTACACATCCTTCCTATAAAACCAAGTATCAGGTGAGGTCCTTAGGATCAGGACCATGAATCAAGTGGTGTGAGGGCAACACAGCAAGCTTGCCTTTTTAGGTCATTTCCTTTTTCTGCCCTCACTCTCTGTGAACGGAACCTTGTTACAGTCGGTCAACACCAGGGTGGATGGTTTGCAGTTGTCATCTATTTTCAGGACATAACACCCTGACTTAGGAGCCATTCCAATCATTTCTAATTCAATAGCTGTGCCCAGCATTCAGATTGCCTTTTCTCTCAACCAGGATCTTTAAAGTCGATGACAAGAGTTCCAGTCCTGAATCATGGCAAAGTGCAGTAGTGAACTGCAGGGTTAATGACACCATATTCTGGAAGGATCTCTCTATGTCTGATGGTCTCAGTTCCACCATCATCCTCTGACTGAGAATCAGGTCTCCCACAGGAGGAGTCAGATGAGGAGCAATCCTCTGCTTCCGATGGAGTTAGTTGTGATGAGTTGGTGAGGTCTGGTTTTTCACACTGAAGTAAAATGAGCTTTTGCTGTGTCAAGCACAAGACTGACCCCAGAGACACACATAGTGCACCTCATAGAAGCTTTTAATAGTCTTTATTTACTAAAGAATAGGACTAACTATAGAACTATGAAGATGAGCTGGAAATGACAGGTGACTTGCCAGCAGGCCAGAGTGTGATTTTTCTTTGTCCCTCAATGGGAGGTGTCAATTCTCCCTTTGGTTGTGAGAATCAGTTGGTTCATTTATGGGAAGGTTGCAGGGGGGCTCTTTGAATCACAGCCTTCAGATGCCAGAAGGGCAGAGGGAATCCCACATGGGCTGGTGGAGCTTGAGTGTGCATTTCCCTCCCTTCTAATCTCAGGAAACAAAACATGAAAGAATGTGAGCAAGCAGAAAATGAGAGGCAGCTATCAGAGGCAGAGGAGAATGGGAAATTGGAGATGAAAGAAATACATACCTACCTTGAGTTCAGAAACTGAACCCCACCCTCTTGGGAAACCCCCCTCTTGGGAACCCCCCCTCTTGGGAAACCCCCATTGGAATGTTGTTTTTAACCTTTGTAGAATGTTTAGACCCAGTAAATGCAGAAATAGAAACAAATGGTCAGAAGACATATCGAGAGAGAGAGAGAGAGTTGACAAAACAGAAAACAAAGTACCTTAAGATTTACCAGTGACCAAAAGATGTGAAGTAGCAAAACATCTCCTGACCCCATTGCCAGCTAGACTGTGTGGAAACTCGGTTACCAGCCATTCTAGGGGTGGAGTGAGTTGTTGTCATCCTTAGGAAAGTGTGTTGTTGTAGGATCAACCACATCCTTCAAAAGGACTATGCCTGTTTATAAGCCCAGCTGTTTCTGCCCTGTGAAACACGGCAAGGATATTAATACAAAGAGAATAGAGCTTTCTGATAAAAGATGCTCAATGAAGGATGAATTAGGGATATGCTGAGAATGGGGAAGGAAATTGTCAACTCAGAAGTCAGCAGGCAGTAAGCAAAAGAGGACGAATCAATACAGCAACAGTTTGGATCAGACTGTACTGTTTTTGTTTTTGTTTTTGGTTTTGGTTTTGTTATTTTTTCTGAGGTGGAGTCTCGCTCTGTCACCCAGCCTGGAGTGCAATGACGTGATCTTGGCTCACTGCAACCTCCGCCTCCCAGGTTCAAGTGATTCCCCTGCCTCAGCCTCCCGAGTAGCTGGGATGACAGGTGCCTGCCACCATGCCCGGCTAATTTTTTGTATTTTTAGTAGAGATGGGGTTTCACTGTATTAGCCATGATGTTCTCAATCTCCTGACCTCATGATCCACCCGCCTCGGCCTCCCAGAGTGCTGGGATTACAGGCGTCAGCCACCGCGACCGGCTCAGACTGTACTCTTATAGCCATCTGAAATACGTTTTCTAGGTATAGATAGATTGTGTAAGGGTACAGTTGTGAGGATAACAGAAACATGGCAGATTATTTAAAATCATCCTGAAAGTGGTGCTTTATCTGATGAAAGTGATTGTAATCCATAGGAAACTGTTTCAACGCATGCAAGAGTTGCGGCGGCGGGCAGAGGACTACTACAGATGCAAAGTAAGGAGCTTCCTCCCCGCAGTTGCACGATAGTTCAGTGCTGATGCAGATGATGCCATGGCCCTTAGACTCTCTCAACATTCAATTTCTCATGTGTTGGCTTTTTCAGATCACCCGTTCTGCAAGAAAGCCTCTTGCCAACTCAGTAAGTTTGTTTGTTTTCCTTGCTTTTGGACATAGTCTGCCAGGACAGGACATGGATGTATTTTTCTCCCCACAGCTCTGTGCTCAAGCCTTGCAAAGGGGGAAGGCAGAGAGGAAGGCTGCCTACAAGCAGCACAGGTAGGTCATTGTGATGGACATTTTAAAGGATGTTTTTGTTTTGAGATAAAGCTTTGAGCATCTAGTAAAGAACTTGGTGTTTTAATTCTTCAAGTCAATTCTTTCTCTGTCTTCTAGGTGTCAAATGAGGCAAAAGCAGAGAGTCCCAGAGAGACACATGAGTCAGGAGCCAGTCCAGGGACGACTGGGCCTAGAGAACCCTTTCTGGATGGGTAGGAGCTTGCTGTGAAGGCAGCCGCTTAATTTCTGCTGCACAACCCACACACCCTGCTTCTCCTTTTGGGGATGAGGGCTCGGGTGGGGTGATTGTTATGTTTCCTGGAAACAATTCCAAGCACTTATAAAGAGAATAGTTGTCTCGCTGGGTGGCAGGACCCTATTTTTCTCAGGTGCCCGAGCTGAATGGCTCTTGGCTAGTCCCCTGTGAATGGTGGAGCTCAGGCCGCTCCACTGACTGTGGACATTGCCCCACCCTGATGTCTTGGTTACTTTTAACTGAGGAGATGAACCCAGAAGGCAGATGGGCCAGCTCCCATTTCCACCTTGTTTCAGTGTGAAGGATTTATTTTTCTTTCACTTGAGAAAACAAGAATAGCACTTTAGAATGGGAGCCACATGTGCTGATGAGAGCAGAGATTTTCTGGCCATGTCTTCATGGATCAATATTGTAGCTTGAGATCTGCTTTAAGAAAAGAAGCATTTATTTACACTTCTTGGAACTTCCTTCATTCTTTTTGTTTAAGTTGTTTATTGTCAACTATATAACTCCATTAGTAAGTTAAATTTCTATGTAATCCTACTCCCCTAACATTTGAAGTGTAACCCTAAAACTTTCCAGTTAATTTCTGTAGCTCTTACCTTTTCTCATGACTGTTCATCTCTTTATGTCCATTTCTGTTCATAAGTATTGATAATACCTGGCCAGGTATGAAAGTTAGATTAACTACGAATCCACAGAATTTTAAATGTCCCTATGGCTTGAAGAAGAGGAGCAGTGCTGTTCCTGTCCAGGGTTTATTGATATTCTTCCAACCATGGCTGTTCCTATTTTAATTTTAAGTCTGTGCTCACATGATGAGTGATTTCCTCTGATATGTACTGATTTAGAGCTCATTTCCAGCTGGTTAGAGCCCGACCTGTTCACAGCCTGTTGAGAGTTAAGAATACCCCTGGACCAGGGCTCTGTGTTATCTTTCTCAAGGATGAGGGTCCAGAGGGCTCCAGAGTCCTCTGAGGCATGTGGTCAATAAACCCTGTGCCTCTGGTAAGGGACCTGTGTGGCAGAGAGTGAGATGGCAGCGGAGGGTGTGGAGGGTTTGTTATTCTGCACAGAACATGCAAGCCAGATTTAGCCCCATTCCCTTCTCTGGCCCTTAGCAGATTCAGGACCTCATTCGGTTCCCATGAGGAACAGCAACGGCGTCCCAGCTGAAAACACAGAGAAGACAAAGGTAAATGCTGGGGACGTTTTCACTCTTCTTATATCAGGACACTTTGGTCTTTTCCGACAATGCCCTCTCCTGGCCTGGCCTCTGCTCTGTGGGTTCTGTGGTGTCTTTTCTGTCTCGACTTCTTGAGAAGCAAAATCTTCTCCATGAGCTTTCAGGCTTCTCCATTCCCAGCTGATCATCGTTGGTGGCACCTCCAGGATCCATAAAAGCTCAGGGACCGAGGGCTGAAGGGCTTTTACTGTTCTGTTTCCAGAAATAACACGAGGAGGCACCACTGACCTCCAGTACTGTAGGTCTCATGGCGCGGTGAACTCTGACTGATCCACCTTACCCAAGATGTTGTGGGGTCTTATTTCCGAAATATGTGGGATTTTCTTTTGCTGTGATTTTGTTTGCATTCTGCTATAATGTAGGTGATTAACGTTTGAAATATCTGCCGTATTCCCAGAAGTGAAAATAGTGAAAACGCATTAATCTAACATTAATTTGTGCTTTGTGCAATTTTGAATGCTCTTTGACAAGGCCAATTCCATAGTTCATCACAGTCCCATCCCTGTTGGTAACCGTGTTGTGCAAAAACACCTTCATACCCACCCAATGGGGCCCCTGATCTAATATTCTAAGTGTCAGAGGTTCCATATTTGTAATAGCAAATAGGCCCTGACTGTAAATTAGTGAAGAGTGAATGTAACTTATTACCTACAGGGACAATTCCAAATGAAGGCCTTAAATGATGCTCAGCTAAGCTGCTTCTTCTGTGGCCTCTGTACCTTGAAAAGCTGCCGAGTCCTATGATTCCACATGATGGGACTTGTACACTTGAAGTGAAACACAGTTTTCAAACTTGCTTTGTTTAGAATTCTCACTCATTTTTCCATGGAAAAAAGTATTCTTTATGTCCTAGTGCACTTACAATTTGGTATTACCTGGGAGTGAAAAGAAATATTACAGCCATGTCTAACTGACTTCTTGAGGTAAGATTGTTCTGTCAGAAATCCCTCTCCCAGCTCCCCTGAAGCTCTTCAGGAATCCACATCTCTCCAGAGCTCTTTATTCTCATGGGTGGCACCTCCAGAGTGAAGAAGATCCTTTGTCAAGAAGGGAAACAGAGGGGAAATGAGAGGGTCCAGCAGTCAGAGCTGGAATCTACTTCCACTCTGCCTCTTGCAAGCTGTGTGACCCTGGGCACAAATTCTCCTTCCTCTGGAAACCTCTGTTTTCTTAGATTTGGAGCAGGGTGGTCACACTGACCTTGCAGAGTTCTGAGAATCAGAGACAGAACATAAAAGGCCTGGAAAACATTCTCCAAAAAGAAGCTGCAACATGTGTGGACAATGGGCTTTTCATGCCTCTCTTACTCTCTGTTGACCTGGTGCAAGAAACATGCTCTGGTGCTGGCTGTGAGGGAGGAATGAGGATAGAGATAGACACTCCTGTGTCTCAAACATGCTTCTTTGTTAATCTGTTATGAATCTGTCATGACTCTGTCTTCCCTGGGGCAGGACCCCAGCCTGCCTACATTTGCAAACAGACACAGTGGCATGTGGAGACAACAGTGTGTCCCAATGACTTTTCTTTACTCCCCAGCTGTGGGCAGTACTCAGTGGAAGGGTGATATTATGACACTGATACTGCTATTTTGAAACCTGGAGGGTGGAAAGGTGCAAAAATCTATCACCAGCAACAGAAGATGCAGCCTGTGTTGGTGGCGGTAATTTTGTCCATCAAATGAATATGTGTGAATATATCCTCCTTTGGCCCTACAGGTCAGGATGGTGGCAGTGGAGCACCATCATTCCTCAGGATTGCGCTACCGGCCCTACCTCCCAGCTGAAACTTTAAGAAAAAGGATAGGCCGCAAGCCACGTCCTCCTATTCAGTGTGATCTGAGAGATCAACCACGTCCATCAGTTAAAGGATGTCTGAGACCGCTGACTCTTTCTCGACTACAGTGTCCACTAGGACCTCAACCACATTCTACAACTGATGATTTTCTGAGAAGAGAGACACCTCAAGATGAGTGTGCCCTGGGACCTGATCCACTTCCTCGAGCTGATGATTTTCCGAGACTCAAGACACCTCCCGAGGGTCTTTTCATACCAATTTCCCCTTCTCCAGTTGATGATTCTCTGAGCCTCAAGACCCCTCCTGAGTGTCTTCTGGTACCCCTTCCACCTTCTCCAGTTGATGATTTTCTCACACCACAGGCACCTCCCATCAAGCGTCATCGCCTGGGACCTGTAGCATTTCCTCGAGCTGATGATTTTAGGAGACCCAAGGAACCTCCTGACTGTTTTTTTGCATGCCTTCCACCTTCTCCAGTTGATGATTCTCTGAGCCTCAAGACACCTCCCGAATGTCTTCTGGTACCCCTCCCACCTTCTCCAGTTGATGATTTTCTCACACCACAGGCACCTCCCATCAAGCGTCGTCGCCTGGGACCTGTAGCATTTCCTCGAGCTGATGATTTTAGGAGACCCAAGGAACCTCCTGACTGTTTTTTTGCACGCCTTTCACCTTCTCCAGTTGATGATTCTCTGAGCCTGAAGACACCTCCCGAGTGTCTTCTGGTACCCCTTCCACCTCCAGTTGATGATTTTCTCACACCACAGGCACCTCCCATCAAGCGTCGTCGCCTGGGACCTGTAGCATTTCCTCGAGCTGATGATTTTAGGAGACCCAAGGAACCTCCCGACTGTTTTTTCGTACCACTTCCACCTTCTCCAGTTGATGATTCTCTGAGCCTCAAGACACCTCCCGAGTGTCTTCTGGTACCCCTTCCACCTCCAGTTGATGATTTTCTCACACCACAGGCACCTCCCATCAAGCGTCGTCGCCTGGGACCTGTAGCATTTCCTCGAGCTGATGATTTTAGGAGACCCAAGGAACCTCCTGACTGTTTTTTTGCACGCCTTCCACCTTCTCCAGTTGATGATTCTCTGAGCCTCAAGACACCTCCCGAGTGTCTTCTGGTACCCCTTCCACCTCCAGTTGATGATTTTCTCACACCACAGGCACCTCCCATCAAGCGTCGTCGCCTGGGACCTGTAGCATTTCCTTGAGCTGATGATTTTAGGAGACCCAAGGAACCTCCCGAGTGTCTTTCTGCACCCCTTCCACCCTCTCCAGTTGATGATTCTCTGAGCCTGAAGACACCTCCCGAGTGTCTTCTGGTACCCCTTCCACCTTCTCCAGTTGATGATTTTCTCACACCACAGGCACCTCCCATTGAGCGTCGCCTGGGACCTGTAGCATTTCCTCAAGCTGATGATTTTAGGAGACCCAAGGAACCTCCTGAGTGTTTTTTCGCACCCCTTCCACCTTCTCCAGTTGATGATTCTCTGAGCCTCAAGACACCTCCCGAGTGTCTTCTGGTACCTGTTCCACCTTCTCCAGTTGATGATTTTCTGAGACCACAAACACCTCCCGTCCAGTGTCACCTGAGACCTGTACCATTTCATCGAGCTGATGATATCAGGAGACTCAAGAAACCTCCTGACTGTTTTGACTGTTTTTTGTTTTGTTTTGTTGTTTTTGTTTTTTTGTTTTTGTTTTTTTTTATTCTGTGGCAGGAAGGGGCTTGGTGTGCTGTTGATTCAATTTATTGATCATTTTTACAACACATAAATTCATTTAAGTATTGATTGTGCACCTATCATATGATACGCATTTTTTCATCACTCCCCCACTCCCAGAACCCTAAGCTTTTCTCACTGTTAGAACTGCTAGTTTATTTGTATTTCAGTCACTTTGACTATAAACTCCTTTAGTGTAGGTGCTTAGATTTTTTTCACTGCTTAGCCCCCAATGCCTGTATAGAGTAAGCTTTTTTTTTTTTTTTTTTGGTACCAAATGCCCAATGGCCAATTTATTCTGTTTCAATAACAACTAGGCATCATTTTCAAAGGGCCATATACTGACAACAGACTGCCCAGAAATTATCTCCCTATGTAGGAAAACTACAGAAGACAAGTTCTTAGACTTTTAATGCCCAATACAGTAGCCATTAATGACAGGTGACTACCGAGCCTTGAAATGCGATAGTCCAAATTGAGATGTGCTATAAGCTTAAATTACACACCACGTTTCAAAGCCATAAGGCCAAAAACTGTAAAATAGTCTAGTAATTTTATATTTATTATATATTGAAATGATATTTGGTCTTTTGGATATATTGAGTTAAATAAAAGTTAAATTCACCTGTTTGGTTTTTTACTTTTAAAATGTGAATTCCAGAAAAAATTTTTTTTTATGAAGTATTTATTGATGATTCTTGGGTGTTTTTCGGAGAGGGGGATATGGCAGGGTCATAGGATGATAGTGGAGAGAAGGTCAGGAGATAAACACATGAACAAAGGTCTCTGGTTTTCCTAGGCAGAGGTCCCTGCGGCCTTCTGCAGTGTTTGTGTCCCTGGGTACTTGAGATTAGGGAGTGGTGATGACTCTTAAAGAGCATGCTGCCTTCAAGCATCTGTTTAACAAAGCACATCTTGCACCACCCTTAATCCATTTAACCCTGAGTTGACACAGCTGTTTCAGAGAGCAGGGGGCTGGGGGAAAGGCCATAGATCATAGAGCAGGGGGCTCTCTGAAACCCCTGTTTCAGAGAGCAGGGGGCTGGGGGAAAGGCCATAGATCAACAGCATCCCAAGGCAGAAGAATTTCTCCTAGTCATAACAAAATGGAGTCTCCTATGCCCACCTCTTTCTACACAGACACAGCAACAATCTGATCTCTCCTTCCTTTCCCCACACTTCCCTCCCTTCTCTTCAACAAAACCGCCATCATCCTCATGGCCCGCTCCCGATGTTCGCTGTCTCTTCGGAGCTGTTGGGTACACCTCCCAGACAGGGTGGCTGGGCAGAGGCGCTCCTCACCTCCCAGACAGGGCGGCCGGGCAGAGGGGCTCCTCACTTCCCAGATGGGGAGGCTGGGCAGAGGCGCTCCTCACATCCCAGATGATGGGTGGCCGGGTAGAGGCACTCCTCACATCCCAGATGGGGCAGCCGGGCAGAGGCGCTCCTCACATCCCAGATGATGGGTGGCCGAGTAGAGGCGCTCCTCACATCCCAGACAGGGCGGCCGGGCAGAGGCGCTCCTCACTTCCCAGATGGGGCGGCCGGGCAGAGGCGCTCCTCACTTCCCAGACAGGGCGGCCGGGCAGAGGCGCTCCTCACTTCCTCCCAGACGGGGTGGCAGCCAGGCAGAGGCGCTCCTCACTTCCCAGACGGGGCTGCCGGGCAGAGGCGCTCCTCACTTCCTCCCAGATGGGGTGGCAGCCAGGCAGAGGCGCTCCTCACCTCCCAGATGGGGTTGCCGGGCAGAGGCACTCCTCACTTCCCAGACAGGGTGGCTGGGCAGAGGCGCTCCTCACCTCCCAGACGATGGGCGGCCGGGCAGAGGTGCTCCTCACTTCCCAGATGGGGCAGCTGGGCAGAGGCGCTCCTCACTTCCTCCCAGATGGGGTGGCAGCCAGGCCGAGGCGCTCCTCACCTCCCAGATGGGGCTGCCGGGCAGAGGCACTCCTCACTTCCCAGACGGGGTGGCTGGGCAGAGGTGCTCCTCACCTCCCAGATGATAGGCGGCCGGGCAGAGGCACTCCTCACTTCCCAGACGGGGCGGCCGGGCAGAGGCCCTCCTCACTTCCCAGAAGGGGCAGCCGGACAGAGGCGCTCCTCACTTCCTCCCAGACAGGGTGGCAGCCAGGCAGAGGCGCTCCTCACTTCCCAGATGGGGCTGCCAGGCAGAGGCGCTCCTCAATTCCCAAACGGGGTGGCCGGGCAGAGGTGCTCCTCACCTCCCAGACGATGGGCGGCCAGGCAGAGGCGCTCCTCACTTCCCAGACGGGACAGCCGGACAGAGGCGCTCCTCACTTCCTCCCAGACGGGGTGGCAGCCAGGCAGAGGCGCTCCTCACTTCCCAGATGGGGTGGCCGGGCAGAGACGCCCCTCACCTCCCAGATGGGGCGGCCGGGCAGAGGTGCTCCTCACTTCCTCCCAGATGAGGTGGTGGCCAGGCAGAGGCGCTCCTCACCTCCCAGATGGGGCGGCCAGACAGAGGTGCTCCTCATCTCCCAGACAGGGCGGCCAGACAGAGGTGCTCCTCATCTCCCAGACAGGGCGGCCGGGCAGAGGCGCTCCTCACTTCCCAGACGTTGGGCGGCCAGGCAGAGGCGCTCCTCTTCTCCCCGACAGGACGGCCAGGCAGAGGTCCTCCTCACTTCCCAGAGGAGGCAGCCGGGCAGAAGCGCTCCTCACTTTCCAGACGGGGCGGCCAGGTAGAGGTGCTCCTCACTTCCCCGATGGGGTGGCCGGGCAGAGGCGCTCCTCACATCCCAGACGATGGGCAGCCAGGCAGAGACGCTCCTCACTTCCTATACAGGATGGCGGCCGGGCAGAGGCGCTCCTCACTTCCCAGACGGGGCAGCCAGGCAGAGGGGCTCCTCACATCCCAGACGATGGGCGGCCAGGCAGAGATGCTCCTCACTTCCTAGACTCGGTGGCGGCGGGGCAGAGGCTGTAATCTTAGCACTTTAGGAGGCCAAGGCAGGCGGCTGGGAGGTGGAGGTTGTAGCGAGCTGAGATCATGCCACTGCACTCCAGCCTGAGCAACATTGAGCATTGAGTGAGCGAGACTCCATCTGCAATCCCAGCACCTCGGGAGGCCGAGGTGGGCAGATCACTCCAGGCCTGTTTCCATCACAGGACTCTTTCTCTAAGTGTTTCCTATCCAGTAATCACTGTTTATTTGATTGTCCACCAAGCTCCAGACTTGCTAGGTTCTTTCGCGTGCAATTCTTTGTGGGGATCCAGCTGCCTCATCTGTGATCCCCAGGCAACCTGACATTACAGCCTTCAGTTCTGTTTTCATCCTAAGGCCACACCTGCCTGTTTCTCTATGCCTTTCTCTATATTCACATCATTGCCATAGGCAATCAGCTCTTTCGGACCATTTTCCAGGAATTAATACCTATGAAAGGGAACTTTTCCTGATAGTCTTTCTTAACAGTTTTAGGTTAGTCTTCACAATGTTGCTCCTTTAGACTTAAACAGACAACTGGCCCTCCATGTTCCAGCTCCACGGTGATGGATGTGTTTCTCCGCTTCTCAAGGAACTGCATCTCTGATATCGTTCTACTCCCAAGGCCTGTCACACAGCCTGGTCTGTAGGAAGGGGGTAGCTAGAGCCAGCTCCTCCCACCCAGGTCCCCCAGCCCCAGTCCGGCTACTTCCTAACTTAACCCTGGGCAAGTTTCTTAGCCTCGCTGTGCCTCAGTCTCCTCAGCTCTGATCAGGGGTTGGTGTGAGGATTAACAGAAAGCCCCAAGACAGCACTTGGCAGGTAGCTAGAGCTACCCTTAGTGGTTAGTATTCATGTGGCAGGACTGCAGTACATGCTTATCAGAGGACAGAGCTCAGAAAACTAGTTTGTCTTTGGCAGTAATCTTCTCTTGAACGACATAAGAATCATCTTTTATTTTGAAGACAGCAAGATCCCCGTAGCTTCACTTTGGCAGTGCCATGTTTTTCAGAGCCTGCTTGATTTGTACACTGAGTGCGGCTACTTCTGCAGATGTGCTGTAATGCAGCAGGTTCACTGCACTGATTCCTTAAGTGTTAGATGAAGCACATTGCAACCTGCCATATCTGGGAACGCCAATGGTATCCTGCTAAGAGTCTGGATGCTGAGATTGGACAGAGATAAGTGGCAAAATATTTTATGAAAATAAATGCTGAATATATAACCTTTTGGTAAATCATTTCCAAGTAGATGCTTTATTTTTCTCTATTTTATGGATAAATATGTGTCAACTAGCTTTTTGTTCATAGATGCAGAGCACATTAAAAACCTGAATATTCCATACATATAAATGAGCTGCTATATCCTAGTGATTAGAAGCATAAACTCGGATGCCGAGCAGAGAGAATTTCCATCCCCAGCTCCATTCTGCATAGCTATGTGACTGCACAGTCACCTAACTTCAAGTTACAGTTTCTCCATCTATAAATTGGGAAACCAATATAGTACTTAACTCCTAAGGTGGTTTTTGAAGATTATATATGAAAATGTATGTAAGGCCCTCAGTTCAGTACCTGGCATACTCTAAGTGCTCAGTAATGTTAGACAATATATTTAAAGTTGATGGTGCTACTGGACTGGATCTCAGTGCAGGCAAATGTGAGAGTGAAGAATGATTCATAGATGACCAGTGGCATTTTATAGAGTGAGATAAACACATTGCATGAGGCTGGAGCAGGGCTTCCCCATGCTCCATATGTATCCAAGTTCTCTGTGGAGCTTTCAGAGGAGACTGATGCCCAGTACTATTCCTGGAGATGTAGATTCACTTGAAAAGAGTCTCAGGCACCCACCCAGCCCGGTTGAGAGCCCTCTGGCTCCAGCACAGTGCTCTGCAGTTACTGAGGTCGTAGCTACCAGCTGTTCCTTGGTGTCGTCTAGCACAGAGGTGTTCGTTGTTTGAGAAGAGACAGGCTGGGGATCTGAACATTCATTCAGATCCATCCCCATCTCTGAGAAAAAGATTCCCAACATAGCATCTGTTGATATGGATTTGAGTAGGAAATAAGCCTCACGCATTATTCACATTCATCTTTTACCCCTCAATCCCATATGTGCAGTCCTCATCCCAGTAGACTTTATATTAGTGAGTGGAAGTACAGCTTTGTACATTGTACTGAAGCTGGCCAGCACTTTAACTTTTTGAGGGAAGAGACATTTTGCTCCATTTTTGCATTTGGCCTATCATGTCTTATGTTATAAACATTTCTAGGCCTTTCTCTTTCTCTAAATTTCAAACTCCTCTTGAAGAATACCTACGTCTTACTTATTTTAAATTTCCTAACGGCTCATTGCTATGCACATTGCAAGCTTAGAGTGAAATTCCTGGGAAATGGATTAACCATGAGAAATTACTAAGCAGTCATGGAGATGAGCTGTGAAAATGTATTCTGGTGATATGGTGTAAATTATCCATAGCAATCACATATAAAAACATGTAGATTTAAGAAAATAAGGCCGGGCACGGTAGCTTATGCCTGTAATCCCAGCACTTTGGGAGGCCAAGGCAGGCAGATCATGAGATCAGGAGATCAAGACCATCCTGGCTAACACGGTGAAACCCAGTCTCTACTAAAAATACAAAAAAATTAGCCAGGTGTGGTAGCAGGCGCCTGTAGTCCCAGCTACCCAGGAGGCTGAGGCAGGAGAATGACATGAACCTGGGAGGCATAGCTTGGAGTGAGCCGAGATCATGCCATTGCACTCCAGCCTGGGCGATAGAGTGAGACTTCATCTCAAAAAAAAAAAAAAAAAAGTACATTACACTTTCACAATAAACCCAGACTTCTGTTTATTGGACCTTTGGGAATAGATGAGGGAATCTTTTGGTGTTAATGCCATTGAGTCTTGGATAAGAAAACCATACCTTTTCATCTTTTATGACAAAGTTATCAATTAATTTCCTGGAACTTAGAGAAAAGAATACCATACTTAAATGAAGTTTAGGTATCTGAAAGTCACACTAAGGCCAAGTAACAGCAGGAACAAGGGAAAACACTAGAACCAAGTGGTCCTAGATGAGGTGGTCAGTTTTCTGTATTTGAGAGTTGATTGAATATGAGAAGAAATGTTATGTCCCCTTCACAACTTACATCAGCCTCTCTGAGCACAATTGTGACACTCTGTTGGATTCTGTGGGGAAGATCACAGAAACACAAGACGTGACTTCTGCTCTCACGAGGTTTGCCTCTGGCCTGAACACCTCCTCGAGATATAGGCAATCCAGGTGCCTGCTGGCATGTCCACTGGGATGACCTGTTGTGTTTCACATTTGACATACTAAACCTCATTCATCTATACAATGGCATGTGGAGCTTGAAGGAAACTCAGCTTTACCTCCCAGGGTTTGCTGATGGAATATTGTTGCCAGACCCATTTCTTCTTGCCCTGAGGATCCTTTCCCTTTCCACTCCTGCCATTATACAATCATCAATTCACATAGCCCCTCACTCTGTGATCCTCCCAACAGATCATGATTGCGCTTTGGATTCCTATAGTACTATGTTTGTACTTCATTTCTTAACTTAGTGTAACCGATGTTTAAATTAAATATTTAAATGTATTTAACCCATACTTACTTCCCCATCACTTTGTAAATGTCTTGTGGAAAAAGACTATCTTACTAATCTTGTGTGCCTTTCATGTTTCTTTGCACATAGCGTACTATAAATATTTGTTGAATGAATGAGTGAAGAGAAAAGGAAGACTGTCTAAGATGGGTCAATTGATGCCAAAGTGTTTGCAGACAATACATTTTGTAGATGCTCATATTTTTATATTGCTGCTCTAGCCTTTTAAAATATGCCATATTTGGCCGGGCATGGTGGCTCACACCTGTAATCCCAGCACTTTAGGAGGCCAAGGTGGGAAGACTGCTTGAGCTCAGGAGTTTGAGACCAGCCTGGGCAACATGGAAAAACTCTAAAAAAAAATCTCTAAAAAAAAAATACAAAAATTAGCCAGGCATAGTGGTGTATGCTTGTAGTCCCAGCTACCTGGGAGGCTGAGGTCAGGGAATCACTTGAGCCCAGGGGGTTGAGCCCAGGAGGTTGAGGCTGTAGTGATCCGTGATCCACTACCACTGTACTCCAGCTTGTGTGACAGAGGGAGAGGTTGTCTCCAAAAAAATAGAAAAAAAAAAAAACAAAAAAAACCCACCAAAACAACAACAAGAAAAACAACACTGCCATATTTACTTTGATTGGTTCAAATCTTTAGAGACACAGCCTCTATTATCACTTGTAATATTTTAAATCCCTTGAAAACAGTGGTGTGATCTTACAGTGGAAAATTCACCAACCTGCCAACCCTGAAATAGATTGACCCTCTACCCCAGACTCTTTCTTTGTTTATTGGATTTATCTAGTGCCTTTGCTTTAGAGCTGAGAGGACATATGCTAGTCACCTGGAGAGATCCTGTATTTCAAAACAACCGATAGCCAATAAGAATGGGGAAGACGGCAGACACTGTCTCTGATGTTGACATATCCTGCTTTGTCTCCCCTCGCTTTCCCTTAGCAAGGAAATGTTTCATATTCACAGCACAGTCAGTACTCCTTGCCTGCCACCAGGCCCGGAGCGAGAAAAGCCCAGAAAGGAGGACCTAGCAGGTACCCAGGCCTCTCGAAGTCACAGCTGGTGGCGTGAGGGACCAACCATCCATTACACCAGACCACACAGCGCCTGGTTGCAGCCTGCTCCTGGCCCAGCCTCTTAAGGCGATCGGCTCTTCTCCTCTCTCTGCTTCATCCCACAAATCTTCCCTCTGGCCCTCACCCTCCTCCCATCTCTGCTTTCTGTCTTATCTCCTTGTCACAGTACTAGAAAGGGTGAGCCGACCAAAGCCGTCCTGAGCACTGCCATGGTTCTGGTTCATTAGCAGCACACAGAACAAGTGAGTAGGGGTGGACAGAACAGACAGGATCCTGCCAACCATGAGTGAGTAATAAGCGTATCCATGCAAGGTTTTCCAGCTCACGCGAAGCCGCGTCTCTTGGAAGGTTACCCCCATGGCTCCTCCAGAAAGGAACCGCACCTCCCGCCCCTCAGCCTCTGTTGCCACCTTTCCAAACACAGAGGCGCTCCACCGTAGCCAGCAAACAGTTATCTTGACAGTGCAGGGAAAAAGTGATACCTCTAAGAGAAGGTGTAGCAGAGAAAGCTAGAGAAAATGTTGCAGAGAAACCCCTCCAACTGAAATGATGAGCCAGTAGTCATCTTTTGATGCCTATCCTCTTCCACCTCCCTCTCCACAAAAATAAATAAATTAAAGAAATTCAGCACCTGTGGAAAACTCTGCCAAGAGGAAGTTACCTCCTGTGTGGTTTGTCAGATTCAGGTTCTTCACACTTTCCATGGGAACAAAGAATGTCTACATATTTCCTATCAAGTGAGGACAATGGTGAGGCTCTGCAAACCATTTTGAATCCTTGGGTTATTTGGGTAGGAAGTTATTAAAAAAAATAGTCTGTAGGAAAATGTTTGATTCCATTTTATTCAGGCTCAGGATGAATTTCTTATGGCATTTCAGGGCAATGGAGAAGCCGTGGGGACAAGAGAACAGCGGGAGAGTCCTGTGCCAATCAGAGTGCAGGGCTGTGTTATCTGGCTATTGCCAGGTAACAAACTGTCTCAAAACTTTGTGACATAAAGCACTGATTTTATTATGCTCATGTGTCCCTGTCTCCATTCTGTGATACTGGGGCCTTGTCTGGGAAGACTCAAAGACTGGGAGTGACTGCTTGGCTGGGCTGGGATGAGGCATCTTTACTTACACATCTGGCACTGGACACTGGCTGTCTGCTGGGACCTGCTGGGGTGATGGCTGGAGAACATTTGACCTCTCCAAGCGGCCTGGCCTTCCTCATTGCAGTGACCTCTGAATTGTTAGCTGCCTTATATGACAGCAAGTGTGCGAGTCTGCAGGTGGAAGCTCTGCTGTCTTTGTCACCTAGCCTCAGAAGTCACATAGCCTCACTTCCACTGCCCTCTACTGGTGGGAACAGTCATAAAAGCCCACCCATTTTCAAGGCAAGAGGACATAGCCTGCGCCTCTCAAAGGGAGGATTGTCAAAGCCGCACTGGAAGATCATGTAAGTTGGAAGACAGCATTGCTGCTATATTTGAGAGATTGTGCTGTGCTCTATGTAGTGCTTTCTGTAGGAAATAAACAAGCTAAGTTCTCTGGTGAAAACACATCTGAAAACGTGTTAACAGGAATATAGCTAATCCTTAGCATTTCTTGTAGTAGCTAAGGTCAGTGTACCTAAGCAGTAGTCTTGATGCTAAGTTAACAACAGGTAGCCAAAAGGAGTGTTTTCTAGCTATTTGGAAACTGAAATTCAACCAAAAAAGCTACTGTCGCTCTGCATCAGTTACATCATGATACCTTAGATCTAGGCTACCTTTTTTCCTGAATAATAGAAGGTTACATTGATTAGAAATTATGCGGAAAGTAGATTCCGTCATATAAAAATTGATTAAAGTTTGACTCTATTCTCTGTTAAAGTAAGAAGCTTTTTAAATAATTGGGTTCCTTGAAGGAATTTTTATATTTTTTACCTGTTTAGCCACGATAAATAGAATCAGATAAGAGAACAAGTGTGAATATTCAGCACAACCTTTAACCAGGTGTATGTATGTATTTCTCTCTATGTTCTAAAGGACTCAGCAATGTGTAGTGCTTATGAGTTCTCATTTGACAGAGGAGGACTCCTATGTGGAATGACATGTAATGGCCAGGCGCGGTGGCTCATGCCTATAATCCCAGCCCTTTGGTGGCCTAGGCAGGAGGATCGCTTCAGGCCGGGAGTTTGAGACCAGCCTGGTAACATAGTGAGACCCCTCCCCACACACACACACACCTCTACAAAAAAAAAAAATTAGCCAGACTTGGTGGCACATGTCTGTAGTCCTGGTCACTGGGGAGGCTGAGGTGTGAGGATCGTTTGAGCCCTGGAAGAGTTCGAGTCCGCAGTGAGCTATGATCACACCATTGCATTACAGCTTGGGTGATAGAGCAAGACCCCATCTCTAAAAGAAAAAAACAGATATATATATGTAAGTGCCATGTAATATTTTACACTTTTATTTCTTGTCTCAATTCTGGTTTTTTTTCTTGAGCAATTTCTTTTTTTCATTCTCATGAAAGTTAAGGTGATGATATTTTATAGATATAGGAAATATCTATAAAGATACAAGGGAAATCATTAACAATTATTATCTACTGAGGACTGGAATTGGGGGTATTGTCTACTTTGCAGTTCATACACATACAATTACCCACAAACTGTGTATTCACATAGCCTTCACTGCCATTTGTCCTCAGCCTTTTCAAGAAGCTCAAATCCTAGAATGATTGAAACATCTCTTAGATCCCAAAGTGACTTAAGAACCATGTTAAGAATTAATCCTGCTTTGTAGGAAGTTACACAACAGCAGCATTTGTGGCAGTGCCACAGCAAGCCAGGGACTGGCCCATGGGCGGTACGCTCTCATTCCCAGTGCTCTCTCTGCCTTCCAGAGAAACAGGAATTTGCCACACATCTGTGACTCATTTGCTGGAGCTGTTAAGTGATGATGGTTTAAAATCTCAGGGAAGTAAAGCCACCACTTACTGAACACTTCCTGTGTGCTGTGCACTCACTTGTACACTTGTAACCACATTATTTTATTTCATCTTGACGATAATCCTTTAAAGGAGCTTTTATTATCCCACTTTTACACATGAGGAAATTGAAGTTCTGGGAGGATGAGTAACTTGTAGAAGGTCACACTGTATGTGAGTAATGGACCCAGCCTCTCCAACTACTCTCAGCTGATTATAGAGATTAAATTAGAAGCAGTTCTTCCTTTCTTGGAAAAGTAAACCTAATGGGAAACTCAGAAGCCATAAAGGAAAAGAGTGATTAATTTAGCCACATAAAAATCGAAGGCTTCTGCTCAACAAACTGCACCAAAAACTTGGATCAGGGATGTATAACAAACTAGTGGGGTGGGGAAGGAGACTGCCAAGCTGTGATAAAAGGCCAATTTTTAAAACATAACAAAGAACTTTTTAACAGTCAGTGAGCACGAGACATACAGACTGCTGTGAACATGGGACAGGATGCTCAGCTTCGCTCGTGATTAGAGAAATACAAATTATTTGCTGCAAATTACATTTTCAGCTGTAGGTTTGACAAGGATTTTAGAAGTGGATAATGTTCAGTGCCGTCAAGTGTGCAGGACAACAGGTACCCTCCATCTCCATTATCTGTGGACATGCAAATCGGTACAACTCTATATTAAAATGGAAAATACACATACTCTTTGATTCAGCATTTATTTATCCCACAAGTATTTTAATATAGGTATTCAAAGATAAGGGCACTGCTCTATTCATTGCCATGCCAGAAACTTCATCAATAGAAGACTGATTAAATAAATTGTAGAATGTTTATACTACCGAACACTAGTAGCCATTATTATTATTATTTTTTACTTGAATCTTGTTTTTTATTTTAGCACTTTATACAGCTTGTCTCATTGAGTATCACCCAGCTAAGATTTTTTTTATAGGGCATGGCACATATATTTTCTTTTGTTTCCTTTTATTTTTGCTCTGGATCTCATGTGTAGCAAGTAGAGATATGAAATTAAATATTCCACAGTAGGTATGCCCCCTAAGTAGCCATTATAAAGTGTTCTATACACCTTTAAGTAAAGAAGACAAAGATATGTTGAAAGAACTAAGGTATACAATATTCTATAAATTATTCCATTTTTTGTTTGTATAAACATGTATACTTTTGTGCATAGGAAATATCTATAAAGATACAAGGGAAATCGTTAACAATTATTATCTACTGAGGACTGGAATTGGGGGTATTGTCTACTTTGCAGTTCATATGCATACAATTTAAATTTTTTACCATGAACATGTATCATCTTTTATAATAAAATGCTAATTTCTAAAAATACAGTGTAGAAGACATTCATTTATTAGGGCCCTATTTGCAGGAAGCAGCATAAGTAAATCATCCCATGTTGACAGATAGAACTTATCCAACCATAGAGAACAGATATCAATGACTTAATAAGCAGTAAAGATAATAAAAATTTTAGCAAAACCAACTAGAACCTCTTGGGAGTGAGTTTCTCTAGCTAGATGAGTTCTTCAGCCTAGCAGAAATAGGAGAAAATAGTTTTTTTGGAAAGATAGTTTCTGAAATCTTATCCAATTCTCTGTATATGTTAATACCTTTTTTTTCTATTTACCGAAGTGACACATTCATTGTCAAAATTTGGAAAATACCAGTAAGCTCACATGGGCTTTATTTTTAACAGGCTACAAATTTAAATACAGATAGCAATTGCAAGATTATGTCTAAGCAAAGAGAGGAAATTGATGGCTGAACTGATGATTGATTAGAATGACTTTTGTCTTTTTAAAATTGAGTTATATAAGAGGTAAAGGAAACAGACTGATGGCTGGAGAATTTGACCATGTATAAGAGAATCTGAGAATTCTTTTGAAAAATATTCAAATTTCCAGCCAACATAGAGTCTCATCCACCATTGAAGGGAATCTTAAACCATCATTGCATAAAACTTTGGAGATGAAAGACTTCTTACTCCTTCATTTTACAAAGAAAAATTGGGGTCTAATTTTTTCATTAATTCAATTTTAAAATAACAAGTATCCAATGCAATACTCTTTCCACTTCCTGATCTTGTCTGATACAAGAAGAATATTTTTCTAGGACATTGCTCATTATTCACTTGAGGAATAAGTATGGCTTTCAACAAACAAAGGCAAAATCATGAGATATAACTAAAATTGATGATTCACTTTTGAAGAAGTTTCAGGTCATTATTTTAATACCTTGTTCACACAGAACCTGTTTTACATTCATTTGCAGACTTCAAATAACTCATTTCAGGGTGAAGTTTAGCTGAGTGACAGTAGAGCCCTCTGAACTCTCTTTGGTTTGGCATGAAGTGAGAGGTCTGAAAAGAATATCAAGCTAAATGCTCAACTTAAAAGCAACACTTGTTTTTTTAATTTAAAAAATCCAATATTATTTCAATTTTCTTAATGACAGATTGTGTCATGCTCTTCAGTTAGAACTCAATATAGAAAATGGAGCATGGGTTGAAGTAGACAGCAGAAGTGAAAGCCAAATAAAGATATCCGATTCCAACTCGCTGTGATATGGGAGGACAAGGGAAGAAAAGGTAAAGCACCACAGCCAACAGCACTGATTGAGGAAATATCTTACTCACAAAGTTTATTAGGCTGTTCTTGCATTGCTATAAAGAAATACCTGAGACTAAATAATTTACAAAGAAAGAGGTTTAATTGGCTCTTAGTTCTGCAGGCTGTACAGGAAGCATGATGCTGGCATCTGCTCGGCTTCTAGGGAGGCCTCAGGAAGCTTACAATCGTGGTGGAAGGCAGAGGGGCTGCAGGCAAGTCACGTGGTGAAAGCAGGAGCAAGTGAGAGAGAGTAGGGGGAGGGAGGAGCCACACACACCAGAACTCATGAGAACTCACTGTCCCGAAAACAGCACCGCTCCATGACGGATCCACCCCCATGATCCAAACAGTTCCCACCAGGCCCCACCTCCAGCATTGGGGATTATAATTCAGCATGAGATTTGGGCAGGGACCAGTATCCAAACTGTATCACAAGGAAAGCTTCAGGAGCTGAGGCAACCCTTCTAACATGTGGGGTCTTGCCAAGTTTTGCCAGTGGTCCTGGAGATTAGGTGAGTTACTAGGATCAAGATCCTCAAGCAACATCCCCCATATAAATGGAATCTGGGCAGTTCTCCAGCAGGTTTGCCAGGCCTCAGATCACCTCTGCCAGGTTCCTGGAACAGGCCCACAGGGTGTGGGTCCAGCTGATTAGTGTATCAGTCAAGGTCAGCCAGGCTTGTGTTGCAGTAACAAATCACCTGAGAATCTCTGTGAATTCACCCAACTGAAGTGTGTTTCTCACTCTGGCCATGTGTGGGTGGGGTGCCCTCTGCATCATTCTCACACACAGAGCTGGTCTGTGGGGGATCTACTCTCTCAGTTGTTCCTGGGGCTGCTGGGCTGCAGGGAACGAAGCCACACCACCTGCGTGCCCTGCCAACTGCTAAGGGGCGGGCACAGGCAATTCCCCCATGTGCCTGGAAGCAGAGGGAAGGCACTGTGTTGTGCAGGTAACTCAGACTGCCGGGAAAGACTGTATATCAAAGTAGACTACAGTTCACAGGGTCTTTGGGATCCTGGTAGGGCTTTTTACAAGCCCACCCCATAGCAACAGCCCCCTGTAGAGTGGCGTTGAATGTGATAGGGTTACTTCTCCGCAGGGAGCCTGCTACCAGGAATCATTCAGACTTCTCCAAGCCCATTTCTTGTTCTCTCTCATTAACTTCTTTAATGGTCTCCTACCTCATTCCTTCCCCTTTAAGTCTACTTCTGCTAAGGGATGCTTGATTCTTTGCAGAGTTCAGCTTGGGTTACATCACTCCCTCACACAGAAATGTTTGGAGGTTTCCCATTCTCTACAGTTTTGCAACTCAAACTTGTCCGTAGACCAACAGTATCAACATCAGCTGGGGTCTTGCTAAAATGCAGCCTCTCGGGCCCCACCCGAGAACTGAAGAATCAGAGTCTGCATCTTAACAGGATCACAGGAGATTTCTTTTCTTCCCTTTTCTTTTCTTTTTTGTTGGAGTCTCACTCTGTCACCCAGGCTGGAGTGCAGTGGCACGATCTCAGCTCACTGTAACCCCTGCCTGCCAGGTTCAAGCAATTCTGCCTCAGCCTTCTGAGTAGCTGAGACTTCAGGTGCACGTTACCATACCAGGCTAATTTTTTGTATTTTTAGTCGAGACAAGGTTTCACATGCTGGCCAGGCTGGTCGAGATTTCAAATATTAAAGTTTGAAAAGCACTTATGCCTAGTATTGGGTCTCAAATTTGGCAGCATTTTGAATTATCTGGAAATTCAGTTGAATTATCTGGAAAGCTTTAAAAACTGCTAATTCCCACTTTCCAGGTCTGGAATGGCGCCTTGCACCGAGATCTTTTAAAGCTCTCAGGTGACTATTGTGGGTGAGAATTTGAGAACTCTGGAGTTTGGGAACTCAGGTGACACTCCCAACCACCCATAGTGTGGCTCCCAAACCTTCCCTGTGCCATCTTTCACTCTAACTATATCAGGCTGACCTCCAGTCCCCGAACACCCTATGCTTTTATATAATGTGTTTTAGCCTATTACCAGAAGTCACCAGACATTGTACACACCTTCTTCTCATGACTGGAGAGGGTCTAGGATGACTGCATATAAATTTATCATTGAAAATGCCATGACTACAAGGCACGGAGACATAAATACACGCATTTACTCAATTGTACATTTAGTTTTCCTGATTAATAAAATGTAAGACCTGATTCCTCCAGATGACAGCTTACTATGGTACTAGGTATCTTAACTGTTTTAGTCTTATTGAACATCAACATTATGATGGGTAATTGGAAGAATATGCTTGTTTCATTGAGTTAACTTTGGGGGTTATAAACTGAGGAGCTTTTAAAGATATATATATTGCAGTAGCAGTGGCAACTGTTTTTCTTTTTTTTTTTTTTTTGAGAGAAGTCTTGCTCTGTTGCCCAGGCTGAAGTGCAATGGCGCAATCTCAGCTCACTGCAACCTCCACCTCCCAGGTTCTCCTGCCTCAGCCTCTCGAGTAGCTGGGATTACAGGCACACGCCACCATGCCCAGGATAATTTCTGTGTTTTTAGTAGAGACGGCGTTTCACCAGTTGGCCAGGCTGATCTTGAACTCCTGACCTCGTGGTCTGCCCACCTCTGCCTCCCAAAGTGCTGGGATTATAGGCATGAGCCACTGTGCCTGTCTGCAACTGCTTTTCGTTACTCTCACTGCTTCTCCTCCACTTGTGATCAGTGACATATGTTTGAGAGACACCTGGCTTTGGAGACAGAAGTCAGGATCCTTGACCTCTTTATTACCTTTCCTAATGGAATGAGGTTGCACCCATGGGCCACGCTGCGCTGCACATGTGGGCCGCGCTTTGCTGCTCACTGGCAGTTCACAGAGTCCCATCGTTTTGGGGAGCACTCCTCTGTCACTACAGTGCCTATGTTTGTAAAACCTTACCCACGGGAGTGTTTTTTCCAAACCACCTCAGATAAATACTTACTTGATGTTTTTATTCACGCAAGATGTTAATTTCTAACAAGACTTTTATGAGCACAGCAAACAGGAGTTGCTTTTTCATGTGAACATTAAATAAGACTCAAGGTATGAAAAGCCTGCTGCAAAGTATCCAGAAGCATCTGTGGGATTTGGTGGGCTGCAGCAGACAAATGGCCTGCCAGTCTGTGACAAGTGTGCAGTCACCGTGGGCACCATCCTTGGGAGGCACAGGATCCACTAAGTCGTCGGGATTACTGGGCTCTGCCCCTAGCAGCTCCCAGAGAGTTAGGGCCCTGTGTGCACATCTCTGCAAAGGCTGTTGTTCAAAGACATGAAAAGCCAGTATTAGTGGTGTCTGCCTGAGCCACCGTAAATCACCTCTCCCTCTGGGCTGCCACTGCATTGCCTATGCACAGCCTGGAGGCATGGGACGTGTGTCACTGGGGGAAACATGCAACTCAGGAGTCCTGTTATGTCCATATGAATGTGAATATGAAAGCATGCCCTGGCGCCTCTGTGCTGGGCTATTATTGGGACGGAGGACTCACACACAACAGTGATGTCATCCAGGTGCAGAATAGAAGATTGTGCTGAAACGTCAGATGCCAGATACCAGGTTTTCTCTCACAAACCGTTGTTTTAAGTGCCGATATCAAGGCTTGACAATGCTAGTGCTGGCAGGACTTTTGTTTAGAGATGCAGAGAAATAGTCATTAGAATGAACTAAATTAAAAGCAGAAAGCAGTTAACTTTATGTCGACTCTAAGATAATGTTAGTAAATAAAAAGGCTAATTGGAATTCTCTGTATTCTAATGAGAACTTTTTATTAGTAAGTTATTTGTGCTTTAATGGGCCGCTTGTGGCATGTGGCAGAGTCTTGATGCTTTCCATTACTCATTTTTATTAACACATACAGTAAATATTAAAATAGACCTTGGGAGCGATAACATAGGTAGAAAATGATGGGTGGCTTTTCAGATACAAAATACAGCAGCATACTTACAGATGTGTTCTCATGCCATTTTCAAATTTATATTGGCTATTTTTAAACTTTGTCAAGCCTTTCTCTGACTTCTGTTTTACTGTACTGCTGTTCTTGACATTCCCACCACCCCCGCCCCCGACACCAAATTGAAATTTTGGTGTGGCTTATAAAAGTGCAAAATCCCAAAAGCTAGGACTTTGACAGCCAATGATATGTATCTTTTTAAGATGTTTCATTCAGGGTAAGCAAATGAGCAACAGCAAGGGAAAAACACATTTTAGTATTTTTCTCCCTGTTAGAGATTGTTTTGTGCTTTTTAACTAGGATACCAGAAAGCAAAGTATTTCAAAGTGTTCCTTTAGCAAACTACATATACTCAACCAGATTTCTAGTAGCACTTTTCTTGAATGTTTAAAAAAGGCGACCTTTTTAAACTTTTACTTTCTATTCTTCTTATCCTTCCATAAGTGATTTATGTACTTTTTGCCCTGTTTAGAATAGATAAAATATAGCTTTAATTTTTCTTGGATAATTAAAATGTTTTTCTAATGGGCTGTAATCCATAATGTTTCTAGAATTTGGTGGAAAGTCAATTCACTAATTTAATGGATTAGTGTAGGTCAGTTCTAACTGTAAACTTGAAAAGGTATAAGAACTCCAGGCTAGATTGGAACTTGTCCGTAAGTCATATTTAGGGAGTTTTTGTTTTATTTTGTAAAAACATTCATCTCACATTTCCTAAAAATGAAATAAGGCAGCAAAATAAAACTCATCCAAGGATTCTGGTTACTTGGGTTTTATAGCTAACTAAGACTTTATTTTGGTTTTCCTTTCCCTTTCATGTGGGAAATGTTTAGGACTAAGAGATGTCCCCAAATGTTTAGGACTAAGAGAATGAGGTGGGAGGCCCAGGCTGGAGGGCTCCTGGACAGGGTCTTGAGGGGCACTTGTCTTTCCTGTACTACCTGGGGTGTCACTGTGTTCACCTTTGGGGATACCAGGAAATTTCATATGAAGGGAACTCCCGCAGGCACTGCTTTGATTTTATGGATATCGGCTTTTCAGTGTTATGGGATCCTTCTGCTTCAAAGTGAAACTAGGTCTGAAATTTTCAAGCTCAAAAACTTCCACAGGCAAAACTTTTCATGGAAACAAAATATTTTTTTATCCTCATTAAGTAAAATTCAGACATTTGTCAAAAGCAAATATAGCTTCCAAGCCTTGTGGATTATGTTTTGGTTCCAAAGAATGATGAACCTCTGGTAGCCCCAGGAATGGGAGATTTTCACACTGTTGTGATTCTGAAGTCACCAACTTAACAACTAGAACCAAACAAAATCAGTGCTGTTCAGTGCCTTCTGACTGCTTACTATCCACTGGGTGCTGAAAAGCCCTAGCCTGTGTGTTGCTTAAGATCCAGTATATTATTGTAGAAAATAAGGTTTGTGGGTCCCTAGTGGTCTCTGCGGGCTAACTAGTGGATCTGCTGGCAGCTTGGTAATTTTAGAGGAAATATGAAGTATAAGATCAATTGTGATTTTTGTAGCTATCCCATTGTATTCTTAGCAACAGATTTATAGCAAGTATACATTTTATCCCATAACTCTGGGTGTGAGAAGTGTTGCCACCTTCTATTTGTCTAAATTTGATTTCGTCTACTTCACACTACCTCTTCCTCCCTCCACCCACACACAGACCAGATTTGGGGAAGGCCTTGGGAACATTTGGGAAAACGCCCTCTCAACCTACCATCTTGGCCTGAGAGTCTCTTCAAGGCAGACAGCTCCTCTGCTTCTGTGAAAAGGTGGACACGGGGGCTTTTCACTAGGGCCCCAGAAGCTCCAGCTCTTGATGTTCAGTCAGCCCTGTATCCCAGAGCTCTCCCACAGAGGCCCTGCCACCCCTGGAAAATGCTGTACAGGCCTGGGTTCCTGGCTTCTCCTTCTCTTAGGATCCTCCAACCTCTGTTGCCTTCCCGGCTTGTGCCTCCTAAACTGCCCCTGATCCAGCTGTTTCTCCTCCCTCTCTGAGCTCCTTCCTCCCTCTTCCTGCTTCTTGTGTCACCTCCTCCCTTTAGTGAGCTTTAGAAATATAATGCTGGGTTCTCCTTCCTACGGTGGTGGAGATGGGGTGAGATACCAACGCTGGTCAGCTTAGTTTTCATGATGATCATCTTAGTCCATGCTGGCTGCTGTAACAAAGCACCATAGGCTGGGACAACAGAAACGTATTCCTCACAGTTCTGGAGCCTGGGAAAGCCGAGGTCAAGGCACCAGCAGATTTGGTGTCTGTGAGGGCCCACCTCTTTGCTTGTAGATGGTTTTCTCCTTGCTGCATCTTCACATGTCACAGGGGCAACAGCTCTCCAGGGCCTGTTTATAAGGACACCAATCCCTTCATAAGGGCTCTGCACTCCTGACCTAATCACCTCCCTAAGGACCCACCTCCTCAGACCATCACCTTGGGGGTTAGGTTTTTTTTGTGTGTGTGTGTGTGTTTTTGTTTTCAGATGGAGTCTTACTCTGGTTGCCCAGGTTGGAGTGCAGTGGCATGATCTCGGCTCACCACAACCTCCACCTCCCGGGTTCCAGTGATTCTCCTGACTCAGCCTCCCGAGTAGCTGGGATTACAGGCATGCGCCACCACACCCAGCTAATTTTGTATTTTTAGTAGAGACAGTGTTTCTTCATGTTGGTCAGGCTGGTCTCAAACTCCCGACCTCAGGGGATCCACCGATCTAGGGCTCCCAAAGTGCTAGGATTGCAGACGTGAGCCACTGCGCCTAGCCAGGGGTTAGGATTTTAACATGAATTTGGAGGTAACATAACCACTCACTTCAGAGTAATGATAAAGTATATTGCCCATATGCTACAAGGACTGTCTTGGTCACTTTTCAGCTAACATTTAATTAAAAGAGTGTAATTCTCTGCAACTGTGTTTTGTCTCATTCACGTGTTAATAAATACATGTGCTAGGTTTCCCTTTGCAACAATGATTGGATCAGTTCAAAGTGGTTCATTGATGTCCGAAAAAAAGTGAAAATAATGCATAAATCCTAGAACTCAAGACATACGCAAGTGGTAATAATTAAGCTTCTACTGTGCCTGTGGATTGTGAATCTACAAGTGTGATGATTTTATAAAAGCAGCCCAAAAAGGAAAATACAAATCGGAAGTATAACAAGGAACATCTGAAAATTTGAACTTATTTGCACTCGGAGGCACTGAACTCTGGCCTTTGGTAGTTGTCTGTTATGGAATTCCATTAAATAGTCTCCTCATCTGTAAATGGAGGTGATAATAGAACTTACTTCAGAGTGATTGTGAGGCATAAATGAGGTAACACATGTGGCATGCTTGTGTACATGTCTATGTGCTGTCTGAGCTGTCATTATTATAGTTATCGAAATTATTATTATTAACATAAAACACAGCCATCTCTCTAAACCTATTAGGTTTTTCCAGAGTGAATTACAATAACGGTGCTTTGTTACAGAAATGCTATGTTTTGTCATCAAAGGTGGAGAAATAACCAAAATTGTGGCAGTACCATGAATAGTTGTAAAAGTTGGTCCAAGTTACAATCTGACCAAATAAGCCGTAAAGTAAAAGGAAAATACAGTTCGAACCATGAAATTGCCATCTTTTAATAGTCCCAGGTAGTGAAATACTAGAAAACTCCCATGTTTCTTCTTGACTCCATACTCAGAGGAAAATCAGAGTGAGCTGCTGGCAAAATTCCTCTGCTAAGCGACAGCGTGGAGGCTGTGCGACCTGAGTTGCATGCGCCGTGAAGAGCGGTTCCGGTGCGTGAGTTGGCAGATGGCCTGCTCTGCATTCTGCTGAAGCCACAGAGCATGGTTCTTCACACAGGTGGGTTGAGGGTCTGAAGAGGCGCTCAGTAAGTGCCAGTAACTGGTTTCCTGTGCCTGCCTCCTTACCTAGATTCACCCTGAACTTGCTGTGCAGCCAGCCCCTTCAATGACAGCCTTGACACCTGGCCGCTAAAGAGGGCACAGTGCTTCCCCAGTCTCCCCACTGAAACCCAGGGGCCTCGCCTGTGGCTCACTGCCCTTTTAGTCCCATCTATTCCCAGTGTTATTTCCTCTTGTTTGCCTAGTTGCATAGTCTTTGCTCGAGCCATTTGGCATGTTCCCATTTCTTGAACACCTCCATGCACCCATCCCTCAGCTCACCCCCCCGTGTCTCCCCATCTCCACTTTTTGAGCTCATGCCCGTCTTTCCTTGCCCATCTCCAGTGCAACCGCACACACAAAGCCACCCCTTCTTTCCCAGTTGCCTGTGCTCCCTACCTCCTCTGAACCTCAATCTCAATCTCACTTTGCCATTTTCTCCTCGTTGGTGATCATTATCTCAGTCCTCTGTGTTCAGCAGTGGCATATTTGTTTTACTCCATCTGTTACAGCAGCAGCCCCCAACCTTTTTGGCACCAGGGACCAGTTTCATGGAAGACCATTTTTCCATGGTTGGGGTGGGTAGGGATGGTTTCAGGATGAAACTGTTCCACCTCAGATCATCAGGCATCGGATTCTCATAAGGAGCACACAACCTAGATCCCTTGCCCGCACAGTTCACAATAGGGTTCTCGCTCCTATGAGAATCGAATGCCTCCACTGGTCCGATAGGAGGCAGAGCTCAGGTGGTTATGCTCACTCACCCAGCACTCACTTTCTGCCATGCAGCCTGGTTCCTAACAGGACACAGACTGGTACTGGTCCACTGCCTGGGGGTTGGGGACTTTTGTGTTAGATGACAGCTCTCTGAGGGCAGGGGCTATGTCTTGATCACCATCATGTCTCTCCCACATAGTAGGCTGGTGGGCAGTAGTTCTAAAGTTGAAGTTGGCTGGTGCTATCCCCATTACTCCAGGGCCCCTCCCCGTTCCATGGCAGCATTGCTGACTTCTTATGGACCGGAGGCTCACTGAGCCTGGCTGGCAGGTGCTACTTACCCTGCCTGGGAGTCCTGACAGTAGCCCAGGGAGGTTCTTTTAAACTCATGACTACATCGACTGTTGGGTTCTCTACAAGGAAGACTATATTAGCTTTTGAAGGAGGCCTTTGGCTGCCACCCCGAGCAAGCCAGCTGCGAATCACTGGCCTCATTTTAACTTTCTGTGTTGTTGCTCCTTGTGTTTGGACTGAGAAATGCATTCAGCAACTCCTCCTTTTTTTAATCCTATTGCTACATCTCCAGCCTTGAGATTTGCCAAATGTTGCTCAATGAAACACTCAGAACAGCATTTAGACAAGGCTTTGTAAGACTTTGATGCGGTCTGAGAAATTACGATCTTTCCATCCGTAGATGGGGCTCCTGTCGTTTCCATGTCACAGTCAGCAGAGCTGTGATAGAGTCTGAGCAGCAGCAGCTCAGCTTTCTCCAGTGTGCCTTGATGAACCAAAATGTTTTGTTTTTGTTTTAGCAAAGGCATGATCAGCACAGAACCTGTAAGCACTTGCTTGTTCTCACTCAATTCTATTCTTCTGTATGTGCTTTTCCTGCATTCCTTTATTAGAAACCTATTGGATATCATCATCTTGTTGCCATATTTGCTGAAAGGAATGAATGTGTCCATGCAGTTTCCCGTTGATTCCTGTCTGGAGTTAGCAGCATGGACCTACCCCAAGCTGTGCTGGCGATGCAGGTTTCACCATAAAAACAACTTCTCATTACCAGTTGAGGACCAGCCATTATTCCAATATTACATGGATTTGAAAAACAAATTCAGCACCTGAGAATGAAGTAGCCCCAGGACCTTTCACAAGCTGCTAAGCATCTGAAAACCTTGATGCTAGTTCAGGCGTCACCACTTAGGAACACATGGCCTAAGGGGAGGTGTAGACGATTGCAACTGGATCAGAGATAACGTAGGTAATTCCTTACAGCCCAGGCCCACAGACTTGCTCACAGTCACTCAGAATACCCTGGAGGAAAGCCAAAGCTACAGCCCAAGTCTGTGGGTCTAGTTTAGGTCTCCGGGCAGCATCAGGCTCCCTCTTGTTCCACATTTTCCAACACTCGTGTCCTTGTGAGTGGAGCATGAATAATACTTTTTCTGCCTCCCCAGGAGAGGAAGGGCAAATCAGAGTGCACATGCCAGTCTACTTTGAAAATCCTGAAGCCCTACACTGCCACTGTGGAGCAGCCACGTCCTTCCATCCGTGTGTCCATCCCCTGGTGCACATCTCGCAGAGCCCTTGGGTAGCCTCGGGGCCCCAGACAGGATGAATCTCAGACCCTGCCATCAGGGGGCCTCACAGTCCAAAACAGAAGGCAGGAGTTGGACAAGCAGTGGGGTGCAGCTGTGAGAGCCCAGAGAAGAAAGGCTTGGCTACTAATTCCTTATGGCTGTGGCAAATATCATGGGATCTTAGGGACTGCCTCACACGGAAGGTGCCATTGGAATTGAACCTTGGAGAATAAGCAAGAATTCCCCCAGGTGGAGCAGGTCAGGGGGGCTGTTGTGGGTGGAATGAAAACATTTGGGCCTCAAAGTCGTGGTGTGATTGTAGAACAGTGAATTGTCTGGGTGGTAGAAGGGCCGGGTAGCAGACCTTTGTACCAACATTGTCCTGGAGGTAATGACCAGTTATTGTAGAAAATAGCAGCTTAATTTTGTGAGAAATTTTCATTCCTTAGATTTGCCGGGGAGATGAGATTTCCTTATGGGTTGATCCTAAATTTTGCATTAGATGGATTTTTCTTTTTTCTTTGTTTTGGCTTCATTCTACTCTCTTATCAGGATGTGAGATCCAAGGGGACCTGTCACGGGCCAGCTCACACCATTACTCAGGAAGTCCTACGTGGTCAGTGAGCTCTAGTTTGTCCTGTGGTTCCCTAGGCGGTAGGAGTCCACAGCTATGGCTCCAGGCAGATGTCCTGAAGGGAATCAGGTGAAAAGGGGGTTCGCTCATGGAAACTACTTCAGTTTCATCCAGGACAGATCTGTGAGTGCCAACCGAGTGTAAAGCCTCTGGTCACACCACTCAAAGCAGGCTTCATACTGAAGCTGAGCTCATGCCAATCCCCTCAAATCCTTCTACACCCCCACACACCCTTCCCCCACTTTATGGTTTTTAGAGAGAGAGTTTTGCTCTGTTGCCCAGACTGGAGTACAGTGGCACTATCATAGCTCACTGTAGCTGTGACCTCCTGGGCTCAAGCCATTCTCCCACCTCAGCCTCCTGAGTAGCTGGGACTACAGGCATGTACCACCACACCCAGCTAATTTTTAAATTATTTTTTGTAGAGACAGGGACTCACTATGTTGCCCAGGCTGGTCTTGAAATCCTAACCTCACATGATCATCCTGCCTCATCTTCCCAAATCACTGAGACCCTTTCCCTTTTTAAAGATGAATATATTAATTAACTCTAAAGCCAGGGTTGCTGGCCCTCATCTGTCTTAATGGAACACTTCCTCACTTGTTGTGAATGACAAGAAGCAGGTCTTGAAGAAGCTCCATGTCTGAAACAAGGAGTTCCATGGTCATTTATGGTTGCTTCACTAATTAGGAGTCTTTTTAATGAGAAGAAACATTTTCATTTCTCTAAGGGCTTTCTTGCTTTGTGGTTGGTGGGAGGTGTGGAATGAGACCAAAGGTGGGGGTGAGGCCATAGATGCTGAGAGTGGACCTCACCCTCAGGATAGTTGAGGCCTGGCAGGTGGGCCCGAGCAGAGGAGGGCAGTGCCACTCCTTGGCAGCTTCTCCAACCCAGCTGCACCTGCCCTCACAGCTGGTTGAAAGACAGAGAATGTGGTCTCATTAACTCACTTGGTGATAGCTTTGTGGTTCTTGTTGCAAACTACAGGTAAATCTCCCAGTTGGAGGAACTCTGATGTATACAGTGAGCTGCCTGAAGAAAATTTCCTTTGCACTCACCCGTGGAAAGCATTCTTTCATTTAGTATAAGATTCCTGGATTAAAAAAAAAAAGTGTTGTTTGCAAATCTTTAAAGCCTGCCTCATTGTTTTAGAAGGAAAGTTTCTAAGATCTGAAGACAATGAAATTGAGACCAAGAAGAAAATTATGGTCCCCTGTTGATGTTCCAAGAGGATATGTGTGTGTGTGTGTGTGTGGGTGGGTATGTGTGTGAGTGTGCATGTGGGGGGGTTGTGAGGTGTGTGTGTATGTGTGTGAGTGTGCATGTGGGGGGGTTGTGGGGGATGTGTGTATGTGTGTGAGTATGCATGTGGGGGGGTTGTGGGGTATGTGTGTGTGTGATTCTGATGTAGTGGAGCTGAAGGAAAGATGCTGAGCAGAGGTCCAGGGGGTCATTTGCAGCCCTTTTCTCCACCTTCCACCCTTGTTAGCCAAGTGGGTTTTCAAGCTCTTGGTGAGTGCTCATATTAAGCAGCACTTCTTAGCTTGCCCAGGATGAGGGGAACTCCTGTGAAACCAATCAATCTCCTGGGCTCTTGAGGCCACTTGTGCCACCATGCATACCACTTCTATGGGCCATTTTCATTAAAATGGTGGTGATGGCTGCTGACCAGTGCAGGCCCTTGTCTCCTGAGAAGAGTGGTTGGACCTGCCCAGCAGTCCTCCCTGCAGCCACCTTCTGATGGTCCTGTAGAGCAAGTAGGAAGGCCTTTGGCTTTCAGAGCCTCTCAGTCTAATCCATTCCCATTTTGCACCACCAGCAACCTCATATGTGACAGAGACAGATGAGCGCAGCTGCACTGTCCAAGCTGCGTCCCTCCCTTGGTCAGGTGATTCACTGTGGGTCACTGACTATGATGAGACTACTTAGCATCCCAGGAAAGTCAATCTCCTTGCTAAATGGGACCCTTTGTTTGGTAAATGTTGGGGTCAATTAGAAGTTCTACTCAGGCCAAGATAGAGTCATAAGGACTAGATTTACCTTCCCATCTTAAACAACAAAAAACTAGGCAAAATAAATGCAACAAGGGTTTTCAGACATTGGACATAGAGTCGTGCAGGACGGTGGTCCCTGAGAGGGAGAGCAGTGGAGGTGAGCCCTGCAGCTTCCCCCGCTCACGGCCTTGGGGGCTTCCTAGGCCACAGCATGGGGAGGGGACCCCACACAAAGCCCAGGAGTCTCTAAATTCATGAGACAGAGATAGGAATCTGGGACACCAAAGCAGCTGTAACTCCCAACGCAGAGTGCCAGACGGGCAAGAGCTGCCCAGAGAGAGAGCTCTGGAATTCCGGAGAGGATGCCCCAGTCCTCAGCTGGGCACTGATGGACACATGTGTGTGAGCATAGGGGCTCCCATGGCAGCTGCGGAAAGAACTCCAGAAAGGACAGGCAGAAAAGTCTCTGAGCTCATGTGCATTAGGGAATAGTTTGTGCTCCCAGCAGCCACAGGAGGATAAACTTTGGGTACGATACTCAGAAGGGTATTACTTCAATGGTGGAGAACAAACAGCCCTGGACTGAAAGCTGCTAACAGCTTAAAAAGCAAGTCTACAAGTCTTCTTGGAGACTTGATTGATTCTAGAACTGGGCCAGGAAATACATGAGCCAATAATTAATGCAATAATAATATAATGCCAAATTAGCCGGGTGTGGTGGCGGGCACCTGTAGTCCCAGCTACTTGTGAGGCTGAGGCAGGAGAATGGCATGAACCCCGGGGGGCGGAGCCTGCAGTGAGCCGAGGTCGCACCACTGCATTCTAGCCTGGGCGACAGTGAGACTCGGCCTCAAAAAAAAAAAAAAAAAAAAAAAAATATATATATATATATATAAAATGCCAGAAAATAAGAAAGGGCTCAAAAAAGGCCACAATTTTGGGGGGTGGGGGGATGTCAAAGGGGAACAGGACCCAACTGAAAGAGTTTCAACAGCCAGAGCTGGAACATGTAAGAAGCAAAATAAACAATGGGGTGTTGGATTACAACACAAGGTACAAAATAAAAATCCATTTGTTTATACCGATATAAATGAATCCCAAATGAATGAATGAATGGAGAAATCTTCCATGCAGAGGAATTCCAAGTAATTCATGCTCTTCCCTCAGCGAGGTGGAACATAACTCTCCACCCTTTGGTGTGGGCTGTACGTAGCAGCTTCCTTCCAGAGGATGGGTTGGAAAGGGAGGAAGGAGAATAACTTCACGGTGGAGGAAGCTAATGATCACCACTTCTGCCACGTGACCAAAGCCAACGTCGAGAGTGAAGCCATGCTGACAGCATGTCCCCTTGATATGGTGTGATGAGAATGGTACTCAATCTCTGTGATCTTCCACAGAAAAGAATCCCGTAACCCCTTTCTAATCATGAGGGGAAAAAGTCAGACACATCAATGGAGGGCCATTATGCAACATTCCTGACAAATGCTCCTCAAAGTAGTCAATGCCACCCTAAACAAGAGAAGTCTGAGAAAGTGTCACAGCCAAGGGATTCCGAGGAGGCATGGCAACTAATTGCAGTGTGGGATCCTGGACAGGAAGAGGACAGCAGGGGAAAAGTAAGGAAATCTGAATAAAGTGTGGATGCTGGTGAAAATAATGCAGTGACATTGGTTCACTCCTTGTGACTAACATACTCGTGTACCAGGCTAATGTGTGATGTTAATATCAGGGGAAACTGGGTGGGGGGAATATGAGGACTCTGAAGTATTGTAAATTTTGTACAATTTTTCTGTAAATCTAAAGCTTCTAAAATAAAAAGTTTATTAAAAAGTAATTATATAAACTTAATTACATAATATTTAAAACAAAGGCAATACATATTTTTAAAGCGTTCACTTTACCAGATTATTTTAAATATTAAAAAGGGACCAAAACAAAATATCCAGAACAGCTGAAGTAGCTACTTCCCCCTTCTTCTTTCCCTCCTTCTCCTTCCCATCCTCACTATGACAGCCATTCCTGACATCACCAGTGATGTTAGTGGCTCCATAGAGTAACATAATGTAGTGTATAATTTAGATTTAGAAACCTGAGTTACTTCATTACAAAAATAAATCAGGCCACTCAATGCCTTCAGGTTGAGCTATCCCTTGAGATAAGCCATCAGCCCGTCTAGGACCCTTCTGGTTTCCAGACCTCCCAGTCTCTTGTGAGTGGCAGGTGTCCATGATGGAGTGGGTAGGGCTGGATATGTGGCATGGACCTCCACGGCTTCTGCACCCATCTTTTACAACCACCGTTACCCCTACTGTGCACCTGCTGTTCACTTTCCATCTCCTCGGCAACTCGGAAATGTAGACGGTTCCTGTTTCTCATGTGAGACACGTAGGACTAGGAGAAGTGAATTCACTCCCCTACTCACAAAGCTGGAAAGCGGCAGAGCCAAGCTTCCAACTAAGGCACGTCTGATCATAAAGCCCGCAGTCTTTCTGCTGCAGCACCTGCCTGTCTTCCAGCTCCCTGCCCACCTGTCCCAGTCCTTGCCGTCCTTGCTTTGTAATCCTGAATGGCTTGGCCTAGGGAGCTCCTGCACTCACACTGCCAAATCACTGCTCTGCAGCTGCTGCGGTCACACAGACACACAGTCAGGCATGCACAGAGGAACCTGTAACTAATGCTTAGTCCTGAAGCTCACACAGTAGATGCACCTACCTGTATGTAAAATGGAGTGTACAAAAAGCTTACCTGTAGAACTTTCACTGTCACCATTGTGATCCTTCCATCTGATAAGGTTTCTGGAAGTAAGAGAAAGAGCTGTGTTGCAATGTACAGTGTGTGCCCTAGCTTATCCTGACCTTTGCCTTCAGTGTGCAATCACAAACCTTTAATGGTCCTGGCAATTTGGCATTATGGTGGAGCCGCTGATTAGTGATTTTGTCTTTAAATTTTACTCTCTTCAACTTGGCCTGGAAATGGATACATCTGACAGGGAAGAAGGCAAGTTATACACAGTGTCTGTCAGGTTACACTATGTACCTAGAGGTGGTAGCATTTTGGTTGTAAAACATCAGTGTCAATGTTGTATCTGGGCAAAGTAATACAGTACACAGTTCTATTTCAGTTTCCAAACCAGAGGAATACAAAGAGCCTATGCAAGTCAATTGTAAAAACACTACTTATTTTAGCAAATGCTTAAAAATGTGTGAATTCTGGATATTATAACAGTAAAATGAAGTTCATTTCTGGCTCATTCTTTTGTAGGACATACTTGCTCACCTTACAAAAGGAATAGAGGTCTGGAGACGTTGACACTTAGGAATATAAATTTAATTAACACCACCTTTATTTTTCACTGTAAATGACAATCTCTTCCCCTTGTAGCACAGCAAATGCAGGCACCCACAGAAATTCAGGGCTATGGATTGCTTTGCTAATCCTGGTATTTCCATGGGCAGGTCTTGCATGTGAGTGAGCATTGCTCAAGGTGCAAAGAACACCACTAAGCAGCACCGCAGAGCTTTCAAAGAGGGCTTTGCATATTTGCACAGGCTGTTGCAGACATGAGGGTGGTGCTTTGAGCGGGAGCCCCGGGATGATTTGGCCCAGGTGTAACATGGCCCCTCCCCAGCCAAGTGGCAGCCCCAGAGAGCAGAGTGGAAGAGCATATTGCTGTCTTGCTCTACCATGTTTTCCAAAGACATGAAATTTAGTCCATATGTTTAAATCTCTCTTTGGCTGATTGCCTTGTGCAGTTGATACATACAGTACAACAAAATAAAAATTAGAAAATAAATCTGTTTGGGAGCAAACTTGAAGGGGAGAAAATGATGTAGCCCTGTGCAGAAAGCACATGTGAGCATCTAAACATGCCATTGTGTGTGTGTGTGTGAGCATGTGTGTGTCGAGCTGTGCTCCCACTGATGAGGTTCAAAAAGATCCTTTGTTATTGACAAGGAGCCAAAGCACTTTCCTAATTTAGGAGGCCCTCCTTGGGTTGCAAGAGTGAGGACCCAGGCAGATGGCGATGTTGGGATCCAGGGGAGAGTGGGCAGGTCTGGTAATGTCAGGAACAGCATGCAGCTGCCTCCAGGTTGAGCCAGTCTTCAATGGCATCACCAATGGGAGGGGTCTGGAAGGACCATCCGTGGGATTTATTATCCTTTGCTGTCCCCATATGTGTGGCCCTGGGATGGAGGAGTCAGGCCCTCTGGCACAGAGTCCATGAATGTGGCTCAGTTGGTCTCCTTCTTCCATCTCTTGCTGCTGCTCCTACATTTTCATCTATAGCCTAAAATCAAAGAGAAAACAAACTTACTAAGTCACAAAAAACAGAACCTTTTGAAGATAATGCCTTGGTAAGGAGCATCATAAACACTAAAAAGGTCAGAGCCAACAAAGGAAGACTTTTGTGAGCCCTTACTAGGTGTCCCTCACGACTGTGGTTCTGAGGGAGATGCTGAAGAAATGGGCACTCCTGAAGGAGCCGAGCCAAAGCAAGCAGATGAGAGTAACAAAACTTCACATCTGGCCAGGTGTGGTGGCTCATGCCTGTAATCCCAACACTTTGGGAGGCCGAAGTGGGTGGATCACCTGAGGTCAGGAGCTCAAGACCACTCTGGCTAACATCATGGTAAAACCCTGTGTCTACTAAAAATACAAAAATTAGCTGGGTGTGGTGGTGGGCACCTGTAATCCCAGCTGCTGGGGAGGCTGAGATGGGAGAGTCGCTTGAACCCAAGAGGTAGAGTTTGCAGTGAGCCGAGATCACGCCACTGCACTCTAGCCTGGGCGACAGAGTGAGATTTTGTCTCAAAAATAGAAAAATAAAAACAACGTGATGTCCAGTGGACATTTTACATGTGCAGGGCACTGTTCTATGTGCATTAAATATATCAACTTCATTTAACTTGTGCACGCCTATATTACTATCCTCATGTTACATTTGAGGGAACTAAGGTTCAAACTCGTTAAATATCTTGCCCAAGGTCACACGGCTCATAAGTTTGAGAGTGAGGATTTGATCCGGGGGGTCTGATGATAAAGCCTACACATTTAAAAACTTTCAACACATGGCATGTTATATTTCACCTGTACCCCTGCCCACACCCTCCCCAGCATGCTTTTTTCAAAGCATACAATTCACTGGCTTTTCGTATAGTCACAGAGTTGTGCATTCATCACCACGGCTGATTTTAAAATGTTTTCATTACCCCCAAAAGAAACCCAAGACCCCTTAGCAATCACCGTCCTTTCCCTGCCACTGCCCCCAGTCTCCTTTTTCCTGACACCGCAGCCCTAGGAAACCCTGATCTACTTTCTGTTTCTACAACTTACCTGTTCTGGACATTCATATATAAGGAATCATATAATATGTGGTGTCTTGTGACTGGTTTCTTTTACTCAGCATAATGATGTCAAGGTTCATTTATATTACAGCGTGTATCAATATGTCATTTCTTTATATTGTGGTGTAGTAGTTTATTGTATGAATAAGCCATACTTATCCATTCATTATTTGATGGACATTTGGACTGCTTTCACATTTTGGCCATTTATAATTCTGCTATGAACATTTATATGTGTTTTTCTGTAGACTCATTTTAATTTCTCTTGGGTGTACACCTAGGAGTGCAATTGCTGAGTTACACATGATAACTGTGTTTAACCATTTAAGGAATTACCAAACTGTTTTCCAAAGTGGCCACAGCGTTGTACATTTGTACTAGAGTGTATGAGGGTTCAAATTTCTCCACATCCTCACCAACACTTGTTATTATCTCTTTTTTTTATAGCCATCCTTGTTGGTACAAAGTGCTACCTCATTCTAATTTTGATTTGCATTTCCCTGATGGCCAGTAATATTGAGCATTTTTCATGTGCTTATTTTTCCAGCTATTCTTTTGAAACTAATTTGGGATGTCATTTCATCAATAAATACTCATATAGTATACCTATAGCAGGATAAAGACACTTTTAAAGAACATAACCACAATATTGCTATCACTACCTAAAAAATGTCTTTAATTATTACATATAGAGTCCTCAGATTTTCTTGTTTTCCGTGTTTGTCTCATGCTTAAAAAAATTAATTGGTTTAATCTAGATCCAAAGAAGGCCCACACTTACATTTGGTTAATATTTCTCTTGGGGGTCTTGTTTGTTTTTTTCCAGCTCAGGGAAATGGATGATGGGGGGACCCATTCCCCTGAGCTGGAAAAAAAGAAAACAAATCCCGAAATGTTGTTCCTCTGCTCTCATTCCACAACAATCAACACAGAAGACTTCTGTGGCTAGATGTGCAGGGATTTCTCCTCACCAACAAGCAAGGAATCAGTTCTGCAGCAGACACCAGCAGGTGTCCTCCAATTCAGTTCTGACACTGTCTACCTGGAGAGCCCACAGGTTGAGGGCTCCATCTCACCAGACTGCTTCCACTTAAGATGCTTTCACAAGCCTCAGCCAGCTATAATTCAGGGAACCCACAACTCCCTCCTTGGGTTTGATTAATTTGCTAGAGCAGCTCACAGAACTCAGAAACATGTGCCGACATCTACCGATTTATTATGAAGGATATAACAAAGGATACAGATGAAGAAGTGCAGAGGGAAAAATATGGGGGAGGGGGAATGGGGCTTCCATGCCCTTCCTGGGTGCACTACCCTCCAGGAGCCTCCACATGCTCAGCTCTCTGGAGGCTCTCTATACACTGTTCTCCTAAAGCTTGTATGGAGACTTCATTGGATAGGCATTTTGAAGCATGGACAACCATGTAGATATGTGTTTGGACAAAAAGGGTATGATCTAATACTAATAGACTGAGTGGGGAACCCAGCAAGTCCTGTCTCTTCAGATTCTTCTTGGTCTCTCTGTACAGCATTCCTTCCTCCTGGGATGAGGCAGGGCCCCTTCAGAAATGGGGAACTTAGGACCTACCGTCAGACAAGGTAGATCAGAGAAACGTGGGGGAAGATTAGAGTCCTGCATTGGGGACAAAAAGGAGCAGGGGAAAAGAAGGTAGGAGAAGGTCAGAAAGAGATTCTGTTTTCTGAGGCCTGCTTCTGAGACCTAAAGTGCCCCCAAAGTTGTAACAAAAGAGTGTAACAAAGGTCATGGGAGTTATGAGCCAGGAACTGTGGATAGAAACATACATATGTACATATGTGTATGTGTGTGTGTCTATGTATATCTCTCTCACAACCCCCTCTCTGGTCATTCTGTTGTTTTTGAAGAAACTGGGTTGTTGGCCCTGTGCAATTTCCCATGTTTGGAATTTTGCCAGTTGTATCCCCATGGTGTCATTTAACATGTTCTTCTGTCCTCTGTATTTCCTGAAAACTAGTAGCTGAATCTAGAGGATTGATCAGATTTAAGTTCATTTGGTTTGGGTTTTGGCAAGACTACTTCATGAGTGGTGCCTCTACTTACTTCCACATGTCTCTCCTTTCATGCTATTGAGATTGATCAATAGATTCAGGTGTTGTTAACTGAATATATATAATTATAAAATTCCCCCATCAGCTTTTTACCTAATACATTCCATAGCCATTGATGAGCACTGCCTAAGTCCATTATCCATCAAGGAGCTGGCTTTCCTCATAACTCTAGTAAATGCCTCTTAAGAGTGCAACAGTGCTTCTTCTATCACGCCCTACTTCCCTCATGTTGCAAAGTCATGAAAATGAGAAGGTATCGGCTATTTTTTTTTTTGAGACGGAGTCTCACTCTGTCACCCAGGCTGGAGTGCAGTGATGCGATTTCTGCTCACTGCAACCTCCATCTCCCAGGTTCAAGTGATTCTCACACCTCAGCCTCCCCAGTAATGGGATTACAAGCGTGTGCCACCACGCCTGGCTAATTTTTGTATTTTTAGTAAAGATGAGGTTTCACCATGTTGGCGAGGTTGGTCTTGAACTCCTGACCTCAAGAGATCCTCCTGCCTCAGCCTCCCAAAGTGCTGGGATTACAGGTGTGAGCCACCCTGCCTGGCCAGTATCAGCTATTAAAGGGCCATTTTATTTTTGTATTAATTATGTAATAAGGTACTTAATCCTTCCATGCTAGACTGAAAACTTCCCAAGGGCAGGCACTAAGTCTATTTTGCTAGTTCTCAGTGCCCCCCCACCCCCAACTGGGTCCATGGTAGGATCTTGGTAAGCAGTTGTTCAGTAAGTGAATGACTATCAGGAACTTGTTACAGTATACACTCTTTGAAGATTTCCTGTGATACAAGTGTTGGTGGCATTTTTGCTTATAGCTTTTCAACAACTTCCCTATTTTCAGACGATGCCACTGTTCAACAGTAAACTAGGTGAAACAGGCCGTAACTTAGATATACACACAAGAGACATTTGAAATATCAAATTCAAGCCTGGCAATTCAGAATGCAAGCTCATTTTTTTTTTTTTTTAAACAAAGCCTCTTTTCCCTAATTGAACCAGAAAATATGTGGCCCTTTTCCCTCCCAATGTGTAGCTCCAGTTCTCCTTGACTAACTGAGTAGCTAATGGAAGATGGGGCCTGTTCCTGCTCAGCTTGTGAAATCTGACTCTCAGTCCAAGGCTGTGTGGCTTCATATTTTGGATCTGAAAAGAAAATGCTTTTATTTAATCCTGATTTATTAAATTCAGGTTAGATGTGTTGCAAAACAGGGAAATGTTATCTAGCATCTTCCTGCTAATACTGAATCTTTGGTTCTTCTGAGCCACTGTGTCTCACCAGTCTTCCTATGGAAGATGGCGGGAATGTTTCTAATCCCATTTTGAGCCTGAGTGCTTGCAGCTTTTGCAGAAAAAATCACAATTCATATCATAGTCACCATCTGAGATTCACCTCTCATCTCACTCCCTCTCCTACTGATTTAGTTATGCTCATCTGAAGTAAAGCCTGCCTGACTGGGTGCAGTGGCTCATGCCTATAATCCCAGCACTTTGGGAGGCTGAGGCAAGAGGACGGCTTGAGCCCAGGAGTTCAAGACCAGCCCCGGCAACAAGATGAGATCCCCTCTCTACAAAAAACTTAAAAATTAGCTGGGCCTGGAGGCACACACCTATGGTCCCAGCTACTTGGGAGGCTGAGGTGGGGGGATCTCTTGAGCTGAATTGTCAAGGCTGCAGTGAGCTGTCATCACACCACTGCACTACAGCCTGGGTGACAGAGTGAGGCAAGATCATGTCTCAGAAAAAGAAAAAAGAAGAAAGAAGAAAGAAAAAGAAAGGAAAGAGAGAGAAAGGAAGCAAAAGAGAAAGAAAGAAGAGAAAGAAAGAGAAGAAAGAAAGAAAGGAAGAAAGGAAGAAAGAAAGAAAGAAAAGAAAAGAAAGGAAGAAGGAAAGAAAAGAAAAGAAAGGAAGAAGGAAAGAAAAGAAAAGAGCTGCCCGCTGTAGCTGAAAGATAGCACTTAGATGCTAACGTGGAATTTTGAAAGCAGGAGACCTTTTTTCAGAAAACTCAGGCAAGGCAGTTGCGAGGGCACAACTCAATGCCCTCGTGAGGCCTCAAATCTCTGGGGCCTCACACAAAGATGAGCTTTATGTGGACTTTACCAGAAGTTCTGGGGATGTGGCCAGCTAAGAGCTGTGGCTGTCACCAATTTGTCATTGATGTGACACTAACAGAGAGAATGTACATCTTACCAAGACAAGGTAGTTCCAAGTTCAGGTTCTGTAGCATCATTCAGCTCATCTGAAAGCTTGTAGTTGATTTTATATATTGCAGCCCATTCAAAAATAATCTTGTAAAGCATAGTGTTTGCTTAAACATGAGACAGCTTCCAATGTGGCTTCCGTTTAGTGTGACACAAACCCGTTGTGGACTCTCTATTATACCACAGAAATTGTTATAACCATGTCTATTGTCTTCCAGAAGGACACTTAAGAGTCACTTTTAAAACTTGGCCTGTGCTTTCCTATTAAAAACCGCTGTTTAAATGGTGGTTTAGGCTCCTGTTTGGTATGCAGTGCAGCTAGATCACCCTGCATTCACAATGCTTAACAGTTAAAAAAAAAAAAAAAAAAAAAAAACACTGCTGCAATACCAACAGTTAAAATAAAAGCAATTGCATGAAACACACTGCAAACTAGTTTTAAATTTTTATCTTGATGTAGGCACTTAAGAAAAAGGAAAGGATAAAAAATAGTTGGAGACACAGTGATTCTGAGGGTAACGTCTGAGTTCTGGGGCTTGCACTCTAGTCATTAGGTCTTTATCTAAGCAGCGCTACTCGAACATGTATGAACCACAGTTAAAGCACTATGGCTCCCAAGAAAATAAAACAAACAGATCAGTTTTCCAGATGTTAATTGGAGATGTTTTGAAAGACAGAAGCTTCAGAAGGCAGACAAATGTTAAAGGGAATGTGTCTTTACAACATTCATTCAGCATTTAGTGAGTACCTAGCATGCACTAGGCACTACAGCAGCATTCTCAGACCACTAGTTTTCTAGATCCCCTTTCCATTCATAATAGTCTCAAGATTATTAAATTTAAATAGCCTCAAGATCCCCTTTACATTCTTAAAAATTATTGAGGACCCCAGAGAGTTTTTGTTTATTTGGGGTTATATCTACTGATATTGACCATATTAAAAATTAAAACTGTATATAAATGTTTAAATGTTTTGGCTAGGCATAGTAGCTCATGCCTATAATCCCAGAACTTTGGGAGGTGGAGGCAGAAGAACTGCTTGAGGCTAGGAGTTCAAGACCAGCCTGGGCGACATAGCAAGACCCCCATATCAACAAAACAAATTTTTTTAATTAGCTGAACATGGTAGCACACGCCTGTAGTCCCAGTCACTCAGGAGGCTGAGGTGAAAGGATTGGTTGAGCCTAGGAGGTCAAGGCTGCAGTGAGCTGTGATTATACCACTACACTCCAGCCTGGGTGACATAGTGAAACCTGTCTCTTTAAAAAAAAAAATAAAGGTTAAATGTTTTAAGTAAAACATTTTAAAAGATTTTATTAATTTATTGAAACACATCAATAATAAAACCATTGTATGTTAACCTAATATAATTTTATGAAAAATAGCTATAAAAACTTTTATGAAAGGAACGGCATTGATTTACGTTTTTGCAAATCTTTTGTCGGGTCTGGTCTAAGAAGACAGCTAGCTTCTTATATCAGCTTCTGTATTCAATCTGATGCTCTAAGTTGTTTCGGTTACCCCAGATATTTTGTTAGAAAAGGAAAAAGTGTGTTAATAGCCTTTGGAGAAAATCGTGCCTATTCATTCTTTGACATTCTACCAAAACTGGACCAGTAGTAGTTTTTTAAAAGTTAGTTGCATTGTGAAATCTGAAATTATATCAATGACTGATATAATTTTTCACTTGTTACATTGAAATCCATTAGTCTTACTCTTGCATGATTGTGTGAAATCATGCATCATTCAATTAGAACTATTGGTTCACTGAGTTATGTAACTCTTTTGAGCGTTGACACATTTCATTATCTAAAATAAAAAAACCACATTCATTAGTGTCATCACCAATCCTATCAGGAATGCCTTAAGTACTGGGAAATATGTAGACACATTTTCCAACGCTGAGAATTTTCCAAATTTGCTTGAATTTTATCATTGGCCAAAAATACTGTCAGTTCTTGAACCGTCAGGCCCACTGCATTTATTACCTCTGCCATCTTTGCTGTGTCAGCACTTCTTTCATGTAAAGATAACGTTCCATGAAAAAGAGTTGCTGGTTCAGCTCACAGTTGAATCTCAGATGCACATTTCATTGAGAAAACCTTGTGCTTCAGTGTGTACCATGGGTTCTCTGTGTGTGTTTCCCACTGAGTCACACAGAATATAAAAAAGACATACTCAAGGGTTGAAATTTAGTAACGGTAATAACTTTTAGTGCTTTTTAATGACTTTTTAAATATTCTCTTTTTTTCCAGCTTTAATGGATGAAACAAATTATTGCTTTTTTCCCTGCAAGTGTGAGATGGTAAAGAAAATGCAGTGACTACCAGTATAAGCTGATGCCACTACCTTGATCCCGGCTAAGGCACCTGCAGTTTTACCCACTGTTGCTTTTGCACCAAAGGTATAAGTGTCAATACAACAAAGAGGGGCAAATAAAGTCTTAATAGTATGAAAATGATTTGACCTTACAAATCCCTGAAGGAGTTTGGGAGACCCCCACAGGTCTGTAGAACAGTCTTTTAAAACTCCCCACTAGATACACAGTTTGACATAGACCAGACTTTTTTCTTGCAAAGGTGGAAGACAGATAATAAATAAAATACACCGGGGGTGCTGTAACCAAAATAAAGCAGTGCACTGTGACAGAGGGGCTATTTCAGGTTGGATGGCCATGAAAGGCTGTGGAGGCAGTGACGTTGAAGCTGAAACTTAAGAGCAGGTCGACTGGGATAGCCAGCCCAGGCTTGACGGCAAGAGCTCACAGGGAATGTTCTGGGGACGGCAGGAGAAGCCCCTTGCTGGGCATAGTGAGGAGGGGGAGTGCAGGGAAAGAAAAGGTCAGTGAGGCCGTCAAGGTGGGAGCTGGATTTTATTCAAAGTGCAACGAGGATGCCTCTGTAGGGGTGTGAACCAAGGTGAAAGGTGATGTCCATCTTGTAGCCTTAGGACGTCTCCCCTCACCCCACTTCCACCTCCATTCTTCTCTAGGGGGCCACAACTGGGTTTGAAATTCTAAACCCTAGTTGTAAATATAAGTGAAAAAGAAAATCCCAAAAGATTATATACAGCATGAACCTGGGGGGCGGAGCTTGCAGTGAGCTGAGATAGCGCCACTGCACTCCAGCCTGGGCGACAGAGCGAGACTGTCTCAAAAAGAAAAGAAAAGAAAAGAAAAAAGAAAAGAAAAGAAATGCTAATTTTAAATTTTGGGTGAAAAACAGTGGCAACTAGGATAGAGAAGCCCAGTGATTTGAGGGGAAGCATAGAATTAATATACAGAAAATTGGCTGGGCACAGTGGCTCATGCCTGTAATCCCAGCATTTTGGGAGGCCGAGGTGGGCAGATCACTTGAAGTCAGGAGTTCGAGACCAGCCTGGCCAACATGGTGAAACCCTGTCTTTACTCAAAATACAGAAATTAGCCAGCCATGGTGGTGCATGTCTGTAATCCCAGCTACTCAGAGAGGCTGACATGAGAATCGCTTGAACCCAAGAGATGCAGGTTGCAGTGAGCTGAGATCACATCACTTCACTCCAGCCTGGGTGACAGCACAAGACTTCATCTCAAAAAAGAAATATATATATACACACACATATACACATGCATATATATATATACATACACACACACGATTTATATTTATATATATATGATTTGATTTCAAGATAATCATTTCACAACCTAGACTAACTCACGATTCTGACCTTGCTGACGGGATTGCTGTGAAGATCAAATAAAAATGCACATCAAAGTGCCTGGTCTACAAATACTGGCTGCTGAAGTCCACCGCTTAAGAGCCATGGCAGTCCTTCAAAAATCTTATCTCCACCCTTACAATCAAATCCAAGTTGACTATCACAATGAATTTTCATATGCGAGTGACCACTATAGTAAACACACCCAAGAGGCCTTTTCTTCAGCCCTAATTAGATGTTAAAAGCGTGAATAGCAGGTGCAGCCAGATGACAGGCACTGGCTCAGCATTCCACCCCATTCTCTGACCAATCCTCACAACAACCCCTTGAATAGGTACCACTGCCCTTCCATTCGCCAAAAACACCCTCACTGGTGATCCCTGGCCAGTTCTTTGTATGGCCAGTTTAAGCCCCTGGACCTAACGGTAAATGAATATAGTTCTTTTTTTTTTTTTCTTTTTATTATTATTATTTTTTAATTTTTTATTATTATACTTTAGGTTTTATGGTACATGTGCGCAATGTGCAGGTAAGTTACATATGTATACATGTGCCATGCTGGTGCGCTGCACCCACTAACTCGTCATCTAGCATTAGGTATATCTCCCAATGCTATCCCTCCCCCCTCCCCCCACCCCACAACAGTCCCCGAAGTGTGATGTTCCCCTTCCTGTGTCCATGTGTTCTCATTGTTCAATTCCCACCTATGAGTGAGAATATGAGGTGTTTGGTTTTTTGTTCTTGCGATAGTTTACTGAGAATGATGCTTTCCAATTTCATCCATGTCCCTACAAAGGACATGAACTTATCATTTTTGATGGCTGCATAGTATTCCATGGTGTATATGTGCCACATTTTCTTAATCCAGTCTATCATTGTTGGACATTTGGGTTGGTTCCAAGTCTTTGCTATTGTGAATAATGCCGCAATAAACATACGTGTGCATGTGTCTTTATAGCAGCATGATTTATAGTCCTTTGGGTATATACCCAGCAATGGGATGGCTGGGTTGAATGGAATTTCTAGTTCCAGATCCCTGAGGAATCGCCACACTGACTTCCACAAGGGCTGAACTAGTTTACAGTCCCACCAACAGTGTAAAAGTGTTCCTATTTCTCCACATCCTCTCCAGCACCTGTTGTTTCCTGACTTTTTAATGATTGCCATTCTAACTGGTGTGAGATGGTATCTCATTGTGGTTTTGATTTGCATTTCTCTGATGGCCAGTGATGGTGAGCATTTTTTCATGTGTTTTTTGGCTGCATAAATGTCTTCTTTTGAGAAGTGTCTGTTCATGTCCTTCGCCCACTTTTTGATGGGGTTGTTTGTTTTTTTCTTGTAAATTTGTTGGAGTTCATTGTAGATTCTGGATATTAGCCCTTTTTCAGATGAGGAGGTTGCGAAAATTTTCTCCCATTTTGTAGGTTGCCTGTTCACTCTGATGGTAGTTTCCTTTGCTGTGCAGAAGCTCTTTAGTTTAATTAGATCCCATTTGTCAATTTTGGCTTTTGTTGCCATTGCTTTTGGTGTTTTAGACATGAAGTCCTTGCCCATGCCTATGTCCTGAATGGTAATGCCTAGGTTTTCTTCTAGGGTTTTTATGGTTTTAGGTCTAACATTTAAGTCTTTAATCCATCTTGAATTGATTTTTGTATGAGGTGTAAGGAAGGGATCCAGTTTCAGCTTTCTCCATATGGCTAGCCAGTTTTCCCAGCACCATTTATTAAATAGGGAATCCTTTCCCTATTTCTTGTTTTTCTCAGGTTTGTCAAAGATCAGATAGTTGTAGATATGTGGCATTATTTCTGACGGCTCTGTTCTGTTCCATTGATCTATATCTCTGTTTTGGTACCAGTATCATGCTGTTTTGGTTACTGTAGCCTTGTAGTATAGTTTGAAGTCAGGTAGTGTGATGCCTCCAGCTTTGTTCTTTTGGCTTAGGATTGACTTGGCGATGCGGGCTCTTTTTTGGTTCCATATGAACTTTAAAGTAGTTTTTTCCAATTCTGTGAAGAAAGTCATTGGTAGCTTGATGGGGATGGCATTGAATCTGTAAATTACCTTGGGAAGGATGGCCATTTTCACGATATTGATTCTTCCTACCCATGAGCATGGAATGTTCTTCCATTTCTTTGTATCCTCTTTTATTTCATTGAGTAGTGGTTTGTAGTTCTCCTTGAAGAGGTCCTTCACATCCCTTGTAAGTTGGATTCCTAGGTATTTTATTCTCTTTGAAGCAATTGTGAATGGGAGTTCACTCATGATTTGGCTCTCTGTTTGTCTGTTATTGATTTATAAGAATGCTTGTGATTTTTGTACATTGATTTTGTATCCTGAGACTTTGCTGAAGTTGCTTATCAGCTTAAGGAGATTTTGGGCTGAGACAATGGGGTTTTCTAGATATACAATCATGTCGTCTGCAAACAGGGACAATTTGACTTCCTTTTTTCCTAATTGAATACCCTTGATTTCCTTCTCCTGCCTGATTGCCCTGGCCAGAACTTCCAACACTATGTTGAATAGGAGTGGTGAGAGAGGGCATCCCTGTCTCGTGCCAGTTTTCAAAGGGAATGCTTCCAGTTTTTGCCCATTCAGTATGATATTGGCTGTGGGTTTGTCAGAGATAGCTCTTATTATTTTGAGATACGTCCCATCAATACCTAATTTATTGAGAGTTTTTAGCATGAAGGGTTGTTGAATTTTGTCAAAGGCCTTTTCTGCATCTATTGAGATAATCATGTGGTTTTTGTCTTTGGTTCTGTTTATATGCTGGATTACATTGATTGATTTGCGTATATTGAACCAGCCTTGCATCCCAGGGATGAAGCCCACTTGATCATGGTGGATAAGCTTTTTGATGTGCTGCTGGATTCTGTTTGCCAGTATTTTATTGAGGATTTTTGCATCAATGTTCATCAAGGATATTGGTCTAAAATTCTCTTTTTTTGTTGTGTCTCTGCCAGGCTTTGGTATCAGGATGATGCTGGCCTCATAAAATGAGTTAGGGAGGATTCCCTCTTTTTCTATTGATTGGAATAGTTTCAGAAGGAATGGTACCAGCTCCTCCTTGCACCTCTGGTAGAATTCGGCTGTGAACCCATCTGGTCCTGGACTTTTTTTGGTTGGTAAGCTATTGATTATTGCCACAATTTCAGCTCCTGTTATTGGTCTATTCAGAGATTCAACTTCTTCCTGGTTTAGTCTTGGGAGGGTGTATGTGCTGAGGAATTTATCCATTTCTTCTAGATTTTCTAGTTTATTTGCATAGAGGTGTTTGTAATATTCTCTGATGGTAGTTTGTATTTCTGTGGGATCGGTGGTGATATCCCCTTTATCATTTTTTATTGCGTCTATTTGATTCTTCTCTCTTTTTTTCTTTATTAATCTTGCTAGCAGTCTATCAATTTTGTTGATCCTTTCAAAAAGCCAGCTCCTGGATTCATTAATTTTTTGAAGGGTTTTTTGTGTCTCTATTTCCTTCAGTTCTGCTCTGATTTTAGTTATTTCTTGCCTTCTGCTAGCTTTTGAATGTGTTTGCTCTTGCTTTTCTAGTTCTTTTAATTGTGATGTTAGGGTGTCAATTTTGGATCTTTCCTGCTTTCTCTTGTGGGCATTTAGTGCTATAAATTTCCCTCTACACACTGCTTTGAATGCATCCCAGAGATTCTGGTATGTTGTGTCTTGGTTCTCGTTGGTTTCAAAGAACATCTTTATTTCTGCCTTCATTTCGTTATGTACCCAGTAGTCATTCAGGAGCAGGTTGTTCAGTTTCCATGTAGTTGAGTGGTTTTGAGTGAGATTCTTAATCCTGAGTTCTAGCTTGATTGCACTGTGATCTGAGAGATAGTTTGTTATAATTTCTGTTCTTTTACATTTCCTGAGGAGAGCTTTACTTCCAAGTATGTGGTCAATTTTGGAATAGGTGTGGTGTGGTGCTGAAAAAAATGTATATTCTGTTGATTTGGGGTGGAGAGTTCTGTAGATGTCTATTAGGTCTGCTTGGTGCAGAGCTGAGTTCAATTCCTGGGTATCCTTGTTGACTTTCTGTCTCGTTGATCTGTCTAATGTTGACAGTGGGGTGTTAAAGTCTCCCATTATTAATATGTGGGAGTCTAAGTCTCTTTGTAGGTCACTCAGGACTTGCTTTATGAATCTGGGTGTTCCTGTATTGGGTGCATATATATTTAGGATAGTTAGCTCTTCTTGTTGAATTAATCCCTTTACCATTATGTAATGGCCTTCTTTGTCTCTTTTGGTCTTTGTTGGTTTAAAGTCTGTTTTATCAGAGACTAGGATTGCACCCCCTGCCTTTTTTTGTTTTCCATTTTCTTGGTAGATCTTCCTCCATCCTTTTATTTTGAGCCTATGTGTGTCTCTGCACGTGAGATGGGTTTCCTGAATACAGCACACTGATGGGTCTTGAGTCTTTATCCAATTTGCCAGTCTGTGTCTTTTAATTGGAGCATTTAGTCCATTTACATTTAAACTTAATATTGTTATGTGTGAATTTGATCCTGTCATTATGATGTTAGCTGGTTATTTTGCTCATTAGTTGATGCAGTCTCTTCCTAGTCTCGATGGTCTTTACATTTTGGCATGATTTTGCAGTGGCTGGTACCGGTTGTGCCTTTCCATGTTTAGAGCTTCCTTCAGGAGCTCTTTTAGGGCAGATCTGGTGGTGACAAAATCTCTCAGCATTTGCTTGTCTGTAAAGGATTTTATTTCTCCTTCACTTATGAAGCTTAGTTTGGCTGGATATGAAATTCTGGATTGAAAATTCTTTTCTTTAAGAATGTTGAATATTGGCCCCCACTCTCTTCTGGCTTGTAGGGTTTCTGCCGAGAGATCCGCTGTTAGTCTGATGGGCTTCCCTTTGATGGTAACCTGACCTTTCTCTCTGGCTGCCCTTAACATTTTTTCCTTCATTTCAACTTTGGTGAATCTGACAATTATGTGTCTTGGAGTTGCTCTTCTCGAGGAGTATCTTTGTGGCGTTCTCTGTATTTCCTGAATCTGAATGTTGGCCTGCCTTGCTAGATTGGGGAAGTTCTCCTGGATAATATCCTGCAGAGTGTTTTCCAACTTGTTTCCATTCTCCCCTTCACTTTCAGGTACACCAATCAGACGTAGATTTGGTCTTTTCACATAGTCCCACATTTCTTGGAGGCTTTGCTCGTTTCTTTCTATTCTTTTCTCTCTAAACTTCCCTTCTTGCTTCATTTCATTCATTTCATCTTCCAGGGCTGACACCCTTTCTTCCATTTGATCGCATGGGCTCCTGAGGCTTCTGCATTCTTCACGTAGTTCTCGAGCCTTGGTTTTCAGCTCCATCAGCTCCTTTAAGCACTTCTCTGTATTGGTTATTCTAGTTATACAATCTTCTAAATTTTTTTCAAGGTTTTCAACTTCTTTGCCTTTGGTTTGAATATCCTCCCGTAGCTCGGAGTAATTTGATCGTCTGAAGCCTTCTTCTCTCAGCTCGTCAAAGTCATTCTTCGTCCAGCTTTGTTCCGTTGCTGGTGAGGAACTGCGTTCCTTTGGAGGAGGAGAGGTACTCTGCTTTTTAGAGTTTCCAGTTTTTCTGCTCTGTTTTTTCCCCATCTTTGTGGTTTTATCTACTTTTGGTCTTTGATGATGGTGATGTACAGATGGGTTTTTGGTGTGAATGTCCTTTCTGTTAGTTTTCCTTCTAACAGACAGGATCTTCAGCTGCAGGTCTGTTGGAGTACCTGGCCGGCCGTGTGAGGTGTCAGTCTGCCCCTGCTGGGGGGTGCCTCCCAGTTAGGCTGCTTGGGGGTCAGGGGTCAGGGACCCACTTGAAGAGGCAGTCTGCCCGTTCTCAGATCTCCAGCTGTGTGCTGGGAGAACCACTGCTCTCCTCAAAGCTGTCAGACAGGGACATTTAAGTCTGCAGAGGTTACTGCTGTCTTTTTGTTTGTCTGTGCCCTGCCCCCAGAGGTGGAGCCTACAGAGGCAGGCAGGCCTCCTTGAGCTGTGGTGGGCTCCACCCAGTTCAAGCTTCCCGGCTGCTTTGTTTACCTAAGTGAGCCTGGGCAATGGCGGGCGCCCCTCCCCCAGCCTCGCTGCCGACTTGCTGTTTGATCTCAGACTGCTGTGCTAGCAAACAGGGAGACCCCGTGGGCGTAGGACCGTCTGAGCCAGATGCGGGCTATACTCTCCTGGGGCACCGTTTCCTAAGCCCGTCGGAAAAGCACAGTATTTGGGTGGGAGTGGCTCGATTTTCCAGGTGCCGTCTGTCACCCCTGGAAAGGGAACTCCCTGACCCCTTGCGCTTCCCGAGTGAGGCAATGCCTCGCCCCTGCTTTGGCTGGCGCACGGTGCACTCACCCACTGACCTGCGCCCACTGTCTGCTACTCCCTAGTGAGATGAACACGGTACCTCAGATGGAAATGCAGAAATCACCCGTCTTCTGCGTCGCTCACGCGGGGAGCTGTAGACCGGAGCTGTTCCTATTCGGCCATCTTGGCTCCTCCCCCCGAATATAGTTCTTTTTTGAGCACTCAATTAAATGCCAAAGGCTCTGAAATAGCATTGGAAAATAGTGATTCAACTCGCTTTAATACTCACCCAGTTTATGAAAAGGGCTTGGGTATACTTCACAACCTCAAGAGTCACCAGCAGACTGATGGGAATAAGATTGTTGTATAAGATGATGAACGTCAGCAGGTTGTATCCAAAATTATCTGAGGTGGTGTCTGTGGAAGGAAACCAGAGTATCTGAAAGGTGTTCACAACCAAAGTCTATTGGCTCATTTAGAGATTCATGTTAAAATAGTTATTGAGCACCTCCTGTATGTCAGGAACTGTGAGTTCAAAGGCTGCTTTCTGTAGGAGGCACACAGGCCCCACAATGCAACTGCACAGCAGGATGCATCTACTAAAGAGAGGCTCACAAGACGTAGCGGGAACCAACACAGAAGGCTTTCTAACGGGAAAGTATGGTCATTGAAGGCAATCCAGAAGAAGAAATGCTGGTTTCAAGTTTTGAAGAACAGAGAAAAGAAGCAAACTTTAAAGAATGTAGAAAAGAAGACAGGCCTTTGAAATGGTTGTAAGGAACACTTACAAGCTCACTAAGGTAACATGTATATTGGGGATACTCCAAAGAGCTGGAAAGATGGACAAAAGTGTGAACAAGAGAAGCAGACCAAGACAGAGAAGGCTTGAGCCCAACTAAAGATAAGAGAAGGGTTATCTGGAGGGAACAAGATCCCTAAGGATGGAACAGGACCCTAGGGGATGAAATCCACAGCAGAGGAAGCATCAGCTCCAGGAGGAACAGAGAATGGGGGAGGGAGAGGGGGACAAGGTCTGGGGGTATCAAAGGGAAAGTTCTTTCCTTGACAGCCATGATCTTCTGCTTGAAGGGTAAAGTAGTGAGATCTTCTTAACTCAGCAAGAGGCTTAAGGAGAAGGCTGCAACAGGGTTTAACTGATATTAAAGCTGTCTGTGAAGGGAACTAGAATGAGAATAAAGATAGCAGAAGGCTAGGATTGGAGGGAGATTGAGAATTTGTAATGGCTCCAAACCATAGTTATTAGGTTTTTTCCCAGGAAATTACATCAAATGGTGGTAGTCTGATTCCGATTTAGAGTTCTGAAGCGTGGCTGTGATGGAAAGACAAGAAGCAGGGAACGTACAGGGGGAGCAGGCATATGCTGGCCAGTAATTTTACCTTTCCACAATCCCTTCACTTCCTACTCACTACCAACCCTTCCACTTTTCCTGTTGGTTGCTTTTCTTCCTGACATATTACTTTGCTCTCCTGTTCTCCTGTAGAATTAAGGAGTTTCTACATAGGATCTCTAAGTTCCAATAGTTACAAATATCTCTAAGGTACAAACAAATATCTACCTGACAATTACAAATACAAGAAATACTAAAGAAGTTCTCCAGGATGAAAGAGATACCAGACAGTAATTAAAATCCACATAAACAAAGGACACTAGTAATAATTCTGTAGGATTTATAAAAGATAGTATAATTATATATTCTCAATTTTAAAAAAGCAATTGCTAAAAGCATCATAAAATTGCATTGTTGAACTTATATACTTGTAATATATACGACAGTGGAAAGGAGTGAGGAGAGAATGAAGATACATGAAGCAAAGAAATGACACTGCTGTTAAATCCAAAGGAAGAAATGAAGAGCAAGACCTGGAAATGGTAAGTAAATATGTTAATATAAAACAACCCTGGCCAGGCGTGGTGACTCACGCCTGTAATCCTAGCACTTCGGGAGGCCAAGGCGGGTGGATTGCCTGAGGTCAGGAGTTCGAGGCTAGCCTGTCCAGCATGGTGAAACCCCGTCTCTACTAAATATACAAAAATTAGCCAGGCATGTTAGCACATACCTGTAGTCCCAGCTACTCAGGAGGCTGAGGCAGGAGAATTGCTTGAACCCAGAAGGTGGAGGGTGCAGTGAGCCGAGATCACGCCACTGCACTCCAGCCTGGGCGACAGAGCAAGACTCCATCTCAAAACAACAACGACAACAACAAAAAACACTATCAATATACTTTTTTTCTTTTTTCCTTTAGCTTCTTTAAGAGACACAGATTATTATAACACTGTATTTTGGAGCTGACAACACAGATAAATGGAATGTAACAATGACAGCACCAAGCAGGAGACGAAATGGAGGTACACTGGAGTGACATTTCTGTGTTTGACTAGAATTGTTAGTATTAATCAAAAGTAGATTTGGATAAATTGGGAAATACATTGTAATTCCTAGGGCAACCACTAAGAAAATACTTTAACAAAGAGTTTAAAAATAACTATTTGAGTATAAAACAATTCCCAAATGTTCCCATCTTCGCTTGATCACATGATCCTAATCTCAATTCTCCTTGAGAAGCTGGCATTATGTACAGTAACCAAAGGGAACAGAAGGACGACAGGGACACCACACATCAACCATGCCTGCAAGAACGTATCAAGAATGGTTTTCTTCCACTGGAACAAGCAACTCACCCCGACACTTACCCATCTTCTTGATGTACCAGTTCTTTTCGCCGTGAGACCTGTTCCAGTACAGGGCCCCCGCCGAGCTCACCAAGGCCATGACCAAGAGGATGACGTAACACCAGGATCTGCACGTTAGTCACCTTGTCAACGTTTGATCTCTTGAGAGGCGCTTTGGTTGAATTCTACACAACAGCATTGAAAGTCAGTAAGGGTCACAGAACAGATTTGGGGCAAGGGGTTGGGGGGAAGGAGGTAAAACAACCATATTTAACAACCAACAAGTAAAAGACTATTTTTTTTGCCAAATAATCAATGCAATTCAAAAGTGTACCATGCTCCTGAATCAATAGCTAGTTTTAAGTAATGAAGAAAGATGACACACTCTACCAGTTTAAAGAACACATTCCAACATTACATGATTCATTCTGTCCTTCTTATGATTATATCTTAGCATAAAATTGTCACTCTCCTTATCTTAGAACACAACAGGTTCTAAATATAGTCCAGTTTCAAAGAAATCAGAACACTCGTAATCCAAGAGAAACTTAGACATTCCATACCATAAAAATCTAGAGAAGACCTTCACGGTAATAGCACAGCTCTACAATAAATATACAGAGATATTTCTAAAGCACATATTTTTCCTCCTGGAGCTTAGAATTTGAGGAATAAAAAAGACATACACAAACACATACATATCAATAATGCAAAACAGAACATTAATGGGTTTCAAAATAAGTGGATGGACAAAAAGTTCATTTGGAGAACTGTGAACAAGAAGCAGGACCAGGAAGAGTCAGGAAGGGCCTGGGCAGGAGAAAGCTGAGTGGCATCCTGAATGATGGAGACAGCAAAGGAGAAATGGAAGGAGAACGGCAACCTTATCACAGGCTTAGCACCTGCCTTCTCACTGCTGGGGGGAAACCAGCCCAGCTGGAGCCGAGGCCAGTGTTAGCAGGAGAGTATAGAAAGATTCATTAAAGCTGGATTCAAGAATCACTCCAGTTCAGGTGGAACATTTGGGACTAGATCCTCTCAGCCATGGGAAAGTCAACAGAACTGTCTGAGCAAGACAGTTATGCACCTGAAGTCATTTTATTAAAAAATATCTGAAGGTACTTATGGTGGGCAAACTAATGACTACCCCTCCCCCCAACCAGTAATGCCCACATCCTACTTGTGGGGCACTGTAAGTATGTTATTTTATTTTTTGAGATGGAGTCTCACTCTCTCGCCCAGGCTGGAGTCCAGTGGTGTGATCTCAGCTCACTGCAACCTCCGCCCGGGTTCAAGCAATTCTCGTGCCTCGCCTCCCAAGTAGCTGGGACTACAGGTGCCCACCATCACGCCTGGCTAATTTTTTGTATTTTTAGTAGAGATGGGGTTTCACCATGTTGGCCAGGCTGGTCTCAAACTCCTGACCTCAGGTGATCCACCCTCCTCGGCCTCCCAAAGTGCTGGGATTACAGGCGTGAGCCACCATGCCTGGCCTGAGTGTGCTATTTTATACAGCAAAAGGGACTTTGCGGATGGGATTAAATTAAATTAACAACTGTGAGACAGGGAGAGATTATTCTGGATTACCCAAATGGACCCAATCTAACCACAAGGGTCATCAAAAGGGAGAACCTTTCCGAATTGTGCTCAGAGGGAGAGGTGGAGACAGAGAAATGATCAGAGTCCCCTCTGAAGCCTGCAGAAAAGAGCAGCCAACATCTCGAGTTTTAGTGTAGGGAGTCTACCACTCATAGTAGACTTCTCACCTATAGAACTGCAGCATAATAACTCATGTTTTTTTAAGTCACTAAAACTGTGGAAATCTGTCCCAGCAGCCAGAGGAAACCAGTACAGTAATAACAGCAGGTGGGGGAAGGAGACACTGAAGAGGGGAAAGCCACAGGGGAATTATTTGTAATCCATTCCTGGAGGTGAAATAATTCCTGACTTAAATCAGAAGTCAGGAATTGGACAGGGAGAGGCTCACACAGGAGTGTCAGCCTGCAGGTCTCCTTCCATGAGTCATGGGCCCAGGCTTTTTTTTTTTCAGACGGAGTCTCACTGTGTTGCCCAGGCTGGAGTGCAGTGGCACGATCTCAGCTCACTGCAACCTCTGCCTCCTGGATTCAAGTGATTCTCCTGCCTCAGCCTCCCGAGTAGCTGGGATTACAAGTGTGTGCCACCATGCCTGACTAATTTTTTTGTATTTTTAGTAGAGATGGGGTTTCACCATGTTAGCCAGGATGGTCTCAATCTCCTGACCTCGTGATCTGCCCATCTTGGCCTCCCAAAGTGGGAGGATTACAGGCGTGAGCCACCATGCCCGGCTGGGCCCGGACTTTTAAGAGACAACACTGATTTGCCAAGTTTGGATAATCTGAGAGTTTGTAAGGCACTAACCATAAAAATGGTACCTTGTGCCAAACTTAAGTCAGCATTCTCCTTCACTAGTCTCCATTGATCTGATCATTAAAAGAGCTAGGATGAAAATGTCTCCAAAGATAAGAATACAAATAAAGTCACAATGTGAAAATAAAACTGAGATGAAAACATAAGGCAATTCACTCCTAAGCTCCAAGAAAAATTTATACCACATCACTGAAATTGTTATTTGAATTCTATTGGCAAACCAAAAATACTATTTCCCCACAGTTTTCTTTGGGGGCAGAGGAGTTGGGGGATTGTACTGGTGATTTTGAAAAGCTAAGTCCTTTAAATATCTAAACAACACAGCAGCTTTTTCCTTTATTTCCATTTTTTTCCCTTTTACTTTATTTCTCTAAATTATTCATCCTTTATGGACTTAAAAATCCTCAGGAGTCTAAATGGAAATCCATTAGTAAAGGCCAGCTTATCATCAATCAAATACTGTATCAAGGACAACTGAGACGACACATCCAGGTCTGGCCTCATCGTAAGGGCCAGCAGGCCAGGTCCAGGACTGGTCATCCTAACTCTTAAAAACTAAGCATGATCTCATCATTCTTAATAAATATTCACTAAATGTACAGGCAGGAAAAAAATTATCATAAACCTCATTTCTATACCCCATTTGTTATTGACTTCTGATCTTTTTCAGTGGCTGAATTCTGGCCAATTAGGAGGATTAGAAAACTTTATCTTTCATCTAACAGAGGAGGAACAATCCCAAAACTTCAAACTTCAACATGTGCACTTTGTGGAAAGCCAACCTTGGCCTACTGACTCCCACCCCCTGAACATTTTTACTTGCAATGATCAATGATGAGTTTTCTTTTGTTTTGTTTGTTTGTTTGTTTGTTTTTTGGAGACAGAGTCTCACTCTGTCACCTGGGCTGGAGTGCAGTGGCATGATCTTGGTTTACTGCAACCTCCGACTCCCAGGTTCAAGTGATTCTTGTGCCTCAGCCTCCATAGTAGCTGGAACCACAGGTGCACACCACCACGCCCAGCTAATTTTTTGTATTTTTAGTAGAGACAGGGGTCTCACCATGTTGCCCAGGGTGGTCCTGAACTCCTGAGGTCAGGCAATCTGCCCACCTCGGCCTCCCAATGTGCTAGGATTACAGGTGTGAGCCACCACACCAGGCCCAATGATGAGCTTTTAATGTTAAATTCCTACAGGCATTATAAATTCTTCCATTAAATTCTTAATGGAATTTAATGGAATAAAACCCTTTAATGGAATAAAACCCAGCTACTTCAGTGTAATGGACTTATAAATAGAAACAGGTCAAAATGTCAGATTTTGAAAAAGCTGAAATCAGACCTGTATCTTAGATATTTTATTCCCTCCTGAGAAAACAGGCCATGGAATTCTAGTTAGAGCAGCTGTGCCTAACCTTTTTGGCACCAGGTAATGGTTTCGTGGAAGACAATTTTTCCACAGACTTGAGTGGGGATGGTTTTGGGGTGACTCAAGTGCATTACATTTATTGTGTACTTTAATTCTATTACTCTTACATTGTAGTGTGTAATGAAATAATTATACAACTCACCATAATGTAGAATCAGTGGGAGCCCTGACCTTGTTTTCCTGCAACTAGACAGTCCCATCTGCGGGTGATGGGAGACAGTGGCAGATCACTGGGCATTAGATTCTCATAAGGAATGAGCAACCTACATCCGTTGTATGCGCAGTTCACAACTGAGTTCACGCTCCTATGAGAATCTAATGCCACCGCTGATTGACAGGAGGCGGAGCTCAGGCAGTAATGTGAGGGATGAGGAGCTGTTGTAAATACAGATGAAGCTTCACTAGCTTGCTTGGCTCTCTCCTCCTGCTGTAGGGCCTGGTTCTTCACAGCCACAGACTGGTACCAGTCTGTGGCTTGGGGCTTGGGGACCCCTGGGTTACATTGACTCTGGAGTTTGACTGCCTGTGTTTTGTTTATTTGTTCTTTTTTTTTATTTTTAATTAATTAATTTATTTATTTTGAGACGGAGTCTGGCTCTGTCACCCAGGCTGGAGGGCAGCAGCACAATCTTGGCTCACTGCAACTTCTGCCTCCTGGGTTCAGGCAATTCTCCTGCCTCAGCCTCCTGAGTAGCTGGGATTACAGGCGTGCATCACCATGCTCAGCTAATTTTTGTAGTTTTAGTAGAGATGGGGTTTCACCATGTTGGCCAGGCTGGTCTCAAACTCCTGGCCTCAAGTGATCCACCCGCCTCGGCCTCCCAGAGTGCTGGGATTACAGGCGTGAGCCACTGCCCCTGGCCGGACTGGCTGTGTTTTGAATCCTACTGGTTTTGTAAGCTTGGGTTACTAGGACACTCTACGCCGCAAGCCTCCTCATCCGTAAAATGAGCACACACTACCCAGCCGTTGTGAGGAATCATGAGTTGATACATGTGCATCACTCAGAATAGTGCATGATTTGTTGTAATTATGTTTGCTGTAATTAGTGTGATAATCTCTCTTTTTCCCATTAAATCAACCAATAGAAATAATAGACATAAATATTTCTACAAGCAAGTAAACTAAACATGAACTGAAGGAACCTTGAAGGGCAAAAGGCATTGAGGTGAGAGACTTTAAAAAAAAAAAAAAAAAAGGTAGAAGAACCCGACAGCAATTGAGTCTCCTCTCTGTGGTCAAGCAGCACAAGCACAGACAAACAATGTTATTTCACAAACAGGATGGCTTCCAGCTATGTGTGTTATATTCCTTTTGAAAGCTCATTATTTTTACCTGTTGTTTCAGCCCTAAAGGCACAGCAGGTCTAGCACAGATGTTTCTGGGGTTTTCCATCATTTTACACGTGAGCAGTCAACAAGCAAGAAGCCTTGCAAAGAGGTTTCTCACACCTAGGGGCAAGGAAAAGTGCCTCTCACACTCACATAATGCAAACTCAGTGCATGCCTTACTCACTGAAGAGAAGACTGGAGCGTTTTAAAGGATAGTTTAATTAACTCATGTAATATTGGTTTTCTAGAGCAAAAGCTATATTACCAATGTATGCTCTAGAAAAACAATATTACAATCTGTAAAAAAAAAAAAAAAAAAAAAAAACCCAGTGTATAAGAAACATTGGAAAGTGCTTAAATTTATAATATGCACAATCTTAAAACTAGTTTTGGGGCCTTGACCAAATGTGAGCTAGCTACCCATGATCTGTCTGCCACTTCATCATAAAAAACAGAAGTAGGCTGGGAACTGTGGCTCATGCCTGTAATCCCAACACTTTGGGAAGCCGAGGTGGGTGGATCGCTTGAGTTCAGAAGTTCAAGACCACCCTGGGCAACATGGTGAAACCCCGTCTCTACAAAAAATACAAAAATTAGCCGGGCATGGTGGCATGTGACTACAGTCCCAGCTACTCAGGAGGCTGAGGTGGGAGGATGGCTTGAGCCTGGGAGGCTGAGGTTGCAGTGAGCCAAGAGTTCACCACCACACTCCAGCCTGGGCAACAAAGCCAGACCCTGTCTCAAAAAAAAAAAAAAAAAAAAAAGCCAGAAGTAGTGATTTGTGGTTAGTGGAGCTCCCAAAGCGTTCAACAAGGGTTACTGACACTGCACTATGGGAGTTAAAGGATACTTTCTAGGTGGCAGGGTACTAAACTATTTTTTTTTTTTGAAATGGGGTCTCACTATGTCACCCAGGCTGGTCTCAAACTCCTGGTCCCAAGTGATCCACCCATCTCAGCCTCCTGAGTTCTTGCATGGCTAGAGCACTAAACTATTCATCAAGATAAAGTCTTCATATGCAGGCTGCTCAGAAACAATAAACTTACAGCATTCCAGTCAGCCCTTGTGAATGGATAAGGACCTAGCAGGGGGGATGGATAAGGCACACCTCAGATACACTAAATAATCCTGATCCACCCAAGACCTGCCTCTCAGCATTCACCAACTCTTCATTTTTCTAGCTGCCATGGAGCCCTCCCACCTTGCTTCAACACACAAGCTCTGCAACAGGCCACTGCACCTGGGCCCCTACCTTTCCAGCTCCTGACCTTCCCTCTGTACTCCCACTCCCTCAAGAGCTCTCTCCTCCTTGCCTCACAGAGTCAAGGACACAACTCCCTTGAGTACCCCCAAGCAGAGGGTGCGCCAGTAGACATCTGCATCCTTTGGCCTCTGAAGGTAGCATTACTGGATGTATATTCAAGACCTGGTAATACTTCTGGACCTTTATTCCTTGGATGCCATGTTAAAAAAAAAAAAAAACTCACTCATAAAATTCACGCCTTTTGGCTACACTACCTTCTGTCCCTCCCCTGTAGCCAGGCCACCGACCTCTCGGTTGCTCCCTGTCACTCACTGAAGACTTGACAACTGGCTCATGGCATTCCTCTCTGGCCCAGCCTCACCATTATGGTATCTTCAAAATCACAGCGCTGGCCCATCAAATGCCTTAATCTCTCAGTTCCTTACTTGTCAACGTCGAATGGCCTTCAACAGCTCTGCCTTTGTCTTCCTACTCGCACGGGTCACTCCCAGGTCTCCCATGCTAGAAACTCTCTACCCCAGAAATACAAAGACGAGACTCCACCCACTGATCAGCCTGTCACTCAGCAACTCCAACAATCCTCTTCAACTTCAGGGAGTCTCTCAACCCTTCTAATCCCATCTCTCCTCTCTGTCTCCAATGTGTTTACTAGCTGGGATGGCCACCAAGGTCTACTGCTTCAACTCCTCTAATACTTACCTCTTTCATCTGACTATCATTTGACCTCAAAGAGGAGACCAACACAACAGTCTCCTTTCCCTAGCTCAATATCTAAAATGTGCTTCTGCCAGGGGAATCATTCTTAGCATGTAGTCGACCGGCTTCCAGCCTAGGTTGAATGACCCTCCTATAGACACTGACAGCACTTAGTAATGACACACATTCCAGTATCTCTCTCTCTCTATTTTGTCATTCTATATTACTCCTTAGCCTGACTGGCTCCCTGAGGATAAGCCTGGGCCTTTCACTATTGCAACCATGTGGTCTAGCACTAGACTTGGTACGTGGTCACTAAATATTTTTAAATCAAGAAATACAGCCAAATGTGCATTTTAGAAGTTATACAAAAGAACAGACAAGCTGAAAATCCAATTCTCATTAATAGCCACCATTAGCAAAAATAAGATGCCAAGTGATACCAAACAAATGTAAGAAATGACATACAGGCACACTGATTTCTGTAGAATTTCAAAAGCTGTCTGGCAAAATATGTCATAATAGCAATGTGACTTATAAATTCACAAACAATTATTTAAAAAACATTAACAGGAAAAAGAGCAAAATCATTTTAACTTCACTTTTTTCTTCAGTCTATGAAAACTAAACAGTTCAAAAATAACTGATTTTAAAGTGTCTAAAGTTCAGTTAAATAAGATAATTTGTTATAAAATCCTAATTAATGGGATAAAGAGGAGAAGTAGAAAGAGAAATTTAAAAGTTAGAACTAATTCCCGCTTAAGTCCAGAAGATAGAATAAGTTAGAATTGATTGTTCCCCTAATCCAGAAAACAAAGGCCATTTGTAGTTCAGGCATACGGTAACAAATATCAGATAACAGAACAGAAATCTAGAAAAAACTACCTAAGGAACTAAAATAAAGGCAGTTCTTTCCAAATTTAGGTTCACAGACAAACTTGAACTTCCTAAATGCAACATCTGCATTTTCCACCTTCTAGTCAATAAAAGCAGAAAGAAAAAAAAGACTGAAATCAGCATAGAAATGTTTTACCTGCATGAGTTTGGTGTCATGTCCAGTATAAACAACTATGCCAAAGACCCACTGAGTATTTCTAAGCTGTGTACCTCTTAATAAGATCTGGTCAGGCCCAAGGGCAAAAAGGCTAAAAATAAAAAACAACAATGATATTTAATGATAGTCTGGAAAATAAGCATGAGTTTTTCCCTTAAACACGAACCCACAATAAATCAAATGTTCCCTTTCCTCCAATTTGAACTACTTCACTGAGAAACACAGACAACAAAGGTTACCATTGGCTTAATCTACCCCAAAAGAACCCACAGAAAGCTTTATTTTACACTCATCACTACAGAAAAAAATGCTTTTTCTATAAAATGTTACAGGGGATTATATCTCTCATGATCCTGTTATGAAAATACCCAGAAAGGAAGTTGCTAAAATAACAACCGAAGCTTACTCATTTGTAGTAAGTATTATTATTGGAAGTATTATTATTATTGTTATTTGTAAAATAAATCTAGTGTATTTTACAGACTATTAGAAAGGAATAAAATTTTAAAAAGCAGCAACGTATTATATGAATTTTTTTAAGGATGACTTAATGAGTAAATAAAGACCTGAGTGACAATTTAGAAATTCAAAATGGGGAGCCTGTAGTATAGCTATGTATGCTAAATGAAACCAAGAAGCAGTCACACTTAGTTGTCATATTTATAATAATTTGGGTTGATTCCTATGATCAGGTCCTTCCAAGCCTTGGGTCGTCAAAATATAAAGGACATTGCAAGAGGCTGGGTTACAGGGTTGGAGGGGGCATTGGCAAGAGGCTCAAGACAAACATGGCCAGAAGGTAGAAACTGCTCTCCAACATCAGAACAAAAGACAACTCCAGAACAACATAATAAATGCCAGAAGAACAAAGATAACAGAATATAGACAGGAGGGCACTGAATATTCTAAAGGAAGAATAAGTGTTCATTTCATTCAACTTTCTAAAAACAAACAAATGCTTCTTAGAAGTAGGTTAGCAAAAAAAAAAAAAAAACATACACACGCACACATTTCTGTAACAAGTGTATTAGCTTGTATACACCTCAGATTACTCTCCTCTGCTTTTCTGGACAATTTTATGCAGCTAAAACCATTTCTCCTGCCTGGCAGAGAGTAGGCACAGAAAGAATATGCCACATGCTTTGAGCCTCATCTGAGGCCCTTGGGCTCAGGGTTTTTTTCTTAAATCTAAGGAAGGCTTTAAATTAATTGAAAGGGTATGAAATTTCACTGTTTTAAAATATTACAAAACTAGGAAACAAACATATTTTCCAAAGCTCCAGTAATTCTTAGTCACATAGTTTAAAAGACAGTGAAGAAAAGGCATATAATACCTTTTCCCATCTAAGTTCAAGTTTCCAGTGAAGTCATAGAGGTGGCGGTTGGGCCCTTCACACTCTATAGTTCCAGATAACTTCATCAGAACTTCACGTGTTTGCATGTCAGCAGTGTGACTCAAACCCTGAAAGATTAAACCAAAAGAGGAAGTCAAACACAATCTTCTGTGCTTAGGGACACCATTCAGCATCCCTATGGTTAATCAAAAGGAAAAATAAGGCATCTCTAGTACAATAATTTGGGGGGCTAACAAGTCAAACTGTCAGCCCCTCAAGGCAGACTTTTCCAGTAGCTTTTGCCACAACGATCTAATGCGAAAGTGGCAAAAGAATGTAATGAAGCTAAAAGTTAAGATTCCACCACTGTACTGGAAACATCCGTGCATAAGTAATAATTAACATACCCCAGCACCTTACAGCAAGCATAATCCACTAGCTGTACTCTAACACTGGTCATAAAGATAGAATAGAGTAGCCCTTCAATATTTTACATTATCTAGCGCTCTTCACTTTTTCTTTAAGAGACAGGGTCTTACTCCGTCCTCCAGGCTGGAGTGCAGTGGTGCAATCATGGTTCACTGAAGCCTCAAAATCCTGAGCTCAAGTGATCCTCCCACCTCAGCCTCCTAAGTAGCTGGGACTACAGGTATGTGCCATCATGCCCAGCTATTTTTTAAGTTTTTTGTAGAGATAGGGTCTTGCTATGTTGCCCAGGCTGTAACTGTTCTTTTAATGGAAAAAAAGTCTAAAGCAAATATCTACAGTAGAAAAGAAAGAATACGGACAGAATTGCTGAATTCAACTTTAAGCAGCAAAAATTTTTTTAAGTGTCAAAATGCTTAAAATGTTTATATGTTAAAGACCATTCTTCATTCTTGGCCGGGTGCAGTGACTCATGCCTGTAATCCCAGCACTTTGGGAGGCCAAAGCAAGCAGATAACTTGAGTTCAGGAGTTCGAGACCAGCCTGGCCAACATGGTGAAACCCCATCTCTACTTTAAAAATATAAAAATTAAGCCAGGTGTAGTAGCATGCACCTGTAGTCCCAGCTACTCGGGAGGCTAAGGTGGGAGAATCGCCTGAACCCGGGAGGCAGAGGTTGTAGTGAGCTGAGATCGCATCACTGCACTCCAGCCTGGGCAACAGAGCAAGGCTCCATCTCAAAAAAAAAAAAAAAAACCAAAAAAACAAAAAAGACTATTCTTCATCCTAGAATTAAATATATGGTAAGAATAGTTTTCTTTAAGGCATGGAAGTTTTGTGTCTAATTATATCACCCTCTAGGATTAGAATCTTTATTACAACAATGATGTAAACTGGGGTACCTGGAGCTTTTCTGCTCCATTTGTCCGCTAAGCTGTGTCCTTCCCAGCCACTCAGCTTCATCAAGATGTCCCCTCTCTCCAGCATCACAGCAGAGAGCACAATAAGATGCTATATGAAGGCCTGGCACCCTGCATGACCTAGAGTTTGCTGCAGCCTGCTTTTTCCAGATACATTCTCCCTCATCATAAATGGCATATTCTTCCCACAGATTCCATTAGGGCTAAGGCATAACCCTTTGTGGCTGAATATTTTATTTCTCTAGAAAAAGATATGTGGGGACCACATTTGCAGTTGTGTCTACCGTAACAACACAAGTCATCAGAGGTGACTTTACCTGACGTATTTTAAGGTTCGTCTCCCCATCCAGATTAGCTGTTTCAACATAACACATTGCCTGAGGTTCACTAAGGAGAGAGAAAAAAAGAGCCAAGTTTCATAAGGTCCTTTCCACAAGTTCACAGCTTAGAAAATCTCTATTATGGAATCTGTGTCTGCTGATTGGCCCTTCAAAATAAATTGTTATAAATAACCACGATAGTAGAGTAGTGGATGAAAAAGGAAACACACACTCATCTTTGGGACTCAGCACCAGTAGAGAGTGATTTGCCCAGATGATCTGCCTTTGTAAGCCCCACATAATGACTGCTGAACCTCAAGAAGACAGGAATGAACTGAAGATGAAAGAGAAGGGGAAACATGTGATGTCCCCACTCAGACCCAACTACTGGGTTCAGGCAGTCCTTCAAGTCTGGGGCTGGGCCTGACCAAAAAGGCTGCCCAAGGCATGGCCAGTAGAAACACACATTTTTTGAAGAAAACAACAGCCAGAGGAGTTGAAGGATCAAGGCACAGGCTTGGCAAGGCTTTAATTCTCTGCCATTTTTACAATCTCAAGGCCAACTTTCTAATCAAAACACCTAGCATTAAGGACAGAAAACTCGAAGAATAAAAATAAGCATAACAGATATTATAATCCTATTTCTAATCTTTGAGTTTAGCTAAGTACACACAGTTAGTGATTAACCGCCCCCTGACTCTTCCAACTAAAAAACCACTAGTTTAGGTAAAAATCCCCTAGCACTACCTTTATGGGCTATATGGCCTTGGCAAATTGTTTAGTCTCTCCGTATCTCAATCTTGTCATGTACAAAGGAAGGCTATCCAGGGTTATTGGGAAGATTAAGTGGGACAACCTCCTCAACACGTTGTTCGGCACACAGCACACACTCAGACACTAATAATGAGCACGCTGGAAACATGATGTCAGCTAAAGCAATCCGGTATTAAGACCAAGTTAAAAAAAAAAACTGGCTGGGCACTGTGGCTCACGCTTGTAACCCCAGCACTTTGAGACGCCGAGGCGGGAGGATTGCTTGAGGCCAGGAGTTCCAGAACCAGCTTGGGCAACATCTACAAAAAAATTTTAAAAATTAGCCTCTACAAAAAAATTTTAAAAATTAGCCAGGCATGGTGGCATGCACCTGTAGTCCCAGCTACTCAGGAGGCTGAGATGGGAGGATCACTTGAGCCCAGGAGTTTGAACTTACAGTGAGCTATGATTGAGCCACTGCACTCCAGCCTGGGTGACAGAGTAAGACCTTGTCTCCAAAACAACTCACACACACACACACACACACACACACACACTCAATTTTCTAGGGTCACAGCCAAGACTTAAAGCCTGAACTATCAAGTGATCAATATTTTAATATTTCTAAGAGTTTCTTTGTTGTCAATCAATATGGACAAACATAAATCTTGCCCTGTGTTATTGGTTCTTTTTCCCCCTCCATAGGCCTGGAGTCCTATTTTTAAATCTATTATCTCAAGCAGAAAATTAATGCTTAGGCTTAAAATCCAATGAGTGATTAACTTCAATACAAGAAACGCTGTCTGCAATCAAAGAAAATGCAAACAGCATGCATATCTATGATTCCCAACAGTGTATAAATATAGGAAGTTATAGTCCTAACGTCATACAATTTAATCTTGAATTCAAGAATAGATGTCAATTCTTGCCCTAATTTTGGTTTTCTTTCCTAGCTATGTACTTTCGTGTACCAAGCCCAAAAAAAGTCAAGAACTGCACTGAGTGATGATTCCTTCCTAGAATAAAACTACCTAGAGAATGTGAAAATGATACTTGGACAGAAAAGGGGCAAAACATGGGTGGATGAAGAGCAAACACCATCTGCTGGTCACGATTACGCTGAGAAAACACCTGTGGTTCTTGAACAGCTATCAACGTGTAGCACTGGGTTCTGCAGGACAGACTGCTGGCAGGGCCCATCAGGATACAGATTCTGAAATCTCAGATATTCTGCAACCTGACATTAATGAATGGACCACTCCACTGCTCTTGACTCAGTATCCCTATAAATAAGAAAAACCCCCCAAATAGCCAGGAGAGTAAGTGGAGTCAATACACATAAAAGAGTTCAGAAAAAGCACAAAGGAATGAATGTGAGAAAGAAACCAAGGGTCACGGCAGGAGAAGGCAAATGACAAGAAATGGAAGAATGGGACAGAGAGAAGATGGTAGAAGGGAAGAGGCTGCTCAAGATTGCCCCAGGCGCTGCTTAATATTTTATTGTTCTTAACATTGATTGCAAAAAAGGTGCCCACTAGCACAGCTAACCTGGAGGACAGCAGGACCACATCTGCTGGAAGATACTGCCCATTGACGACCTTCACAATGTCTCCCACTGCCACCTAGAGAGACAGGGACGAGGACAGAGGGGCACGAAAGAAAAGAAACAAAACACACATGGTGAAAAAGGTGCTTAAATATTTGGAGAAAAAATTATTATATAACTAAGCCATGAAGTTTAAGATGGAGAAGCCCAAATTATTTTCCTTGACAAGAACAAAAGGAAAGTGCTTCCATGCAGACACTGGTAATGTTGCCTTTTTTTGCAATGATGTTTAATAAAAAAGGAAAGGGAGAGGGAGAAAAGGGCTAAGTCAGAACAGCTACAGAGATCTCGTTTTCTTACAGTTATCCATCCATTTACAAATACTTGAGCATTTCCATAGCTGCACACAGTAGGGTAGAAGGGTCATGCACACACCACCAGAGCCAGCCTAATGCCTGGGCTCAATCCCCACTGCACCCCTGACGAGCTGTGTAACGATGAACGTTATGTAAACTCTGTGTGCCTCAGTTTCCTCATCTATATAATGAGGATAAAGGCACATATTTCATAGAGTGACTACAAGGATCAACTGAGTTAACACACATAAATTTTTCTCTGTTTCACAAATTGAGGTGCAGAAAACAAAATAACTTGATCACAGTAATACAGCCACTGAGTGTTAGAACCAGGATTCAAAACTGGGCAAGCTGCACAGAAGGCCAATCCTCTGATTAAAAGGCAACAGTAAATTCACACATGAAAAGTGCACCTAAAAGTCCCCCTGGAAATATACCACATAAAATGGAGAAGATTTGTACAGCCTCAAGAAATTCCCAGAAAAAGGATCATGGCCAAAGTCAGAGAGCACCTTGGGGAACAGACTCCACTAGACAGAAGATCTCAAGCCAAGGAAAAGGGCTGTAGTCTCCAAAATGGCACCATGGCCAAGTGTCCACAGATCCTTTCAGTAACATCACAGAAAGCACTAGGGTGGAAAGAACGGGGGCTTTCAAATCAGGCAAGCCTAACTCCAATCCTAGCTTTATAGCCGTGTACTAGCTTTGTGATCTCGGCAAGCTGCTTCGCCTCTCAGCGCCCCAGCGTCTCACGTCTGAAACAGGAAAACAGTGCCACCGGCCTTGTAAGGTGAATGCAGTGACTAAGGAAGTATACATGGCACCTGGCATAAAACAGGGCCATATAAATGTCAGTCTCCATCAGTGGGAGTATAATTGAAAGGACATCATGAGTGTGAAGGTCAAGGACATTAGAATTCTCTGATGATACCAGAAGACCATTCCTAGTACAGTAATAATTGCAAAGTTCAAAGTGGGCATTTATGCTTTCTATTTCCTATTCTAACCATGTTACTGTTCTCTTAGAAACCAGGAATTTCAAGTGATACGATACTTGTGAAAAACTGCCGGATCTTATAAGCTAGCAGGTGCCCATGTTTAATTTTCTGTTGGGAAAAAGGTAAATCTACTGAAAAGTATCCTATTGGTGCTTTACGTTGTTTATTAAAGTGTCTGGGGAAAATGCCACAAAGCTGTTTTAACAACCACCAGTACAAAAGCAATGGATGTTATGTGAATTGAAAGTGTTTTTTAAAAGTAAAAAATATTTTGGCCAGGTGCAGTGGCTCATGCCTATAATCCCAACACTTTGGGAGGCCAAAGCAGGCAGATCACTTGAGGTCAGGAGTTCAAGACCAGCCTGGCCAACATGGTGAAATTCCCAACTCACTAAAAAAAAAAAAAAAAAATTAACGGGGCGTGGTGGTGGGTACCTGTAGTCCCAGCTACTTGGGAGGCTGAGGCAGGAGAATCGCTTGAACCCAGGAGGCAGAGGTTGCAGTGAGCCAAGATGGCACCACTGCACTCCAGCCTGGGCAACAGAGCGAGACTCCATCTAAAAAGAATAAAATTAAATTAAAACTATTTCATATGAATAGTTTAATTACATATAAAAATCAGAAGAAGTAATTAGTAAAGAAAAAACACTAGACAAGAAAATTTGTCATGTTTTCAAATTAAAAAAGGCAGTGGATTTTTTTAAATTCAAAGTGGGAGGAGAAGAGAAATTATGGCTTTCTCTCATCTTTACTCTCTAAATAAAGAAACATTCCTATCCCAGTAACCAAGTACTGAGAAGTTTTGTGTACATAAGAAACGACTTACTTGGATTTTGCTTGAAAAAAAAAATTTTTTTTTTGGTTGTTTGTTTTCTGTTTTTGAGACAGGGTCTCGCTCTGTCACCCAGGCTGGAGTGCAGTGGCGCGATCAAGGCTCACTGCAACCTCCACCTCCCACGCTCAAGTGATCCTCCCACCTCATCCTCCTGAGTAGCTGGGATTACAGACATGCACCACCACGCCCGGCTGATTTTTGTATTTTTTTGTAGAGATGGGGTTTGGCCATGTTGCCCAGGCTGATCTTGAGCTACTTGAGCTAAAGTGATCCAGCCGCCTCAGCCTCCCAAAGTGCTAGGATTGCAGGCATGAGCGTGCCCGGCCTGGAAATGGTTTTAATGTTCTTACATGATTGTTCCTTGTGTGTGCAATACTCCCTCAAAGAATTAGTACAGTGGGAACAGAAATTCTCCAGATCCCTGAATCCACTCTAGCCTCAGAGAGTTCCTCAAGTCTCTTAATTTTGAAGAAGTAGCTGAAAGATCTTCTCGAAGTCAATCAAAGCCACCGAGATCCACCTGAGAGCTGCCTCTTGGTGCTCACCAGTGACTCAGCTACAGCCCAGGGGACAGCAGATCTGAGCTTCAGCACTTCAGATTAGATTATTATCATTTTGGGGACCTTAAGGACAGCCAGCTTCCCCTTGCCTGACATCTCTGCCCTCTCCTGTATTCTCATCCTCACACTGAACTACTCACAGTTCCGCAGCTAGTTACCCCCGATTCACCCTTCAAGAGAGCAATAGAGCATCTCTGGAGGGCAGACTTTCCTGATCCGAACCACTGGGTCTAGGTAGGTGGCCCCTCCCAGTTCTTCCCAAAGTGGAAGCTTTCTCCTACACAAAGCTCAGCAACTGCACTGTATTAGGTTAGTTGCCTCTCTCTCCCAGGACAACTGTGGTTCTTGAGAGTGCTCCCTACACCATCGGCATCAGCCTCAACTAATAATTTGCTTAAACGTGCAAATTCTAGGGCCCCCACCTGAGACCCAGTGAATCAGATAGCCTGGGAGTGGGCCCAGCCATCTGGGTTCTAGCAGCCCTGTGGACGGTGACTGGGATGCCCACTGAAGTTTGAAACTCCTTCAGGGAAGTGCTGCGCTTCATTCTTCCCATGCCTAGCACAATCCCTGGCACATGCCAGGAGCTCCACTGAAATAAACCAAGTAAATACATTTTAAATGGAAATAAAAATGCGTGTGGTACAGTATATAACCGGTGTTTCTTTGTTATTGTTGTTTTTCTCCCAAATGAACAATGGAAACAGTCATGAGTTTTAGGAGTCTGCAAAGCCGTCAGCTCCTGGTCCACAGAAGACCATCAATCAGAGACCATCACTCCATTTTCTGCTGTTTCAAGTAACGTCAGGCCCTCTGAATCCAAATCATTCTTCACTCTAGCTGATACTGATACCTTTCTGGGGAGTGAGTAACAAGAGGAACCCTAGAGAAATAGAGGGGCAATTTCCCACTGGGAGAACCCCTGAATTCCTTCAGCATTGGGACCATTTCTCCCACTGTGAGTCAAGAATTCCCAACCTCCTGACCAAGAACCATGACCTTTCCAAACGTGCAGTTGATGAACGTTTGCAGCATAGGACTTCAAGATTGCGGCAAAGGTTAAGGTGTTACTGTAAAACACTGTAAAGGAGAAATTTCTTTAAAGGGTGGCGGATTCTCCTAAAACAAAGTAAAGTAAAATGAAAACTAAAGCAAATGCTGCAGTTACCATATCACAGGCATTTTTCAGATGTAAAAGACTGCAAGAGGCATTTAAAAACATTGTTTACTAAATGTTTAGCAAGAAAAGCTATTTCAAGTTACCCTTCTAAAAAGCCGTTTTCTTTTAAAATCATATTAATCAGCTTTGAATGCTGGACTAATGAGAGTCATCCCCCAACACATCTTGTGTCCATTAAGAAGGTCCAGCTAAAACACTCATTTAAAAAGCTAATTTTATCAGATATAAAATACCTAGATGGTATGGCAGATCTCTTCTAAATTTTCTACTCATCACCATAAACAACCAAAAAACCACACCATTCTTCAAACTTCTAAACCTCATACTTCCAGGGACGTGGAAGCAAAGCTTTCCTTGCTACTATTAAGAGCAGCTAACTGCTGTGCTAGAACAGAAAGAAACGGGGTGGTTTCTTACCCCCTTTCCACCACTCTGTAGTTAATGACCTTTCCACCCAAAAATGTTAAAAGTGAGAATCACAAATGCTAAAAACAAAAATAAACTTTAACTTAGGTTAAGACAACAGAGGACCAGGGAAAATGTTTCTCAAATTGGATTTAGAAACTAGAAAATACTTTGAGATTTCAGAAATGTCAATCAGGAGCAATGAAGTTCATAGCTTGAAGTGACACATTGGGCCCTTACTAGAAGGGGCAAGGGACAGAATAAACATGCATCAGGTCTCAGCAGACCTCATAGAAAACTCTACTATGACTAACACAAACTTTATACTGCAATCAAGACCAGCAATTCATTACACGTCTTCAAACCAATAGTACTGGTACATCTTTAAAATTAGTTTTTACCTCTTTCCACATAATGGTATGCCACATACCATTTCTTAACACTGAAAAAGAGAAAAATAAAATATTCGTTAATACTGGTAATAAATTGAATCAGCTTCCTAAAATCCAAAAGCTTTCTTTTAGAATTCCATTTATTAATTCTAACATACCCTATCTTTAGCCACGATGGCATAACATCAGCACCCCTACCTCAAAATGGAACACCAATGTATGGTATGTACCTCTGTAACATATATACATTAATGCATACACATAAATGTTTATGTATGTATGTAAGTGAAATCTACTTATTTTCAGTCCAGAAGAAAAAAAAAGCCTGCTGTTCCACAATTTAAAAAAAACTGAACAGCTGGGAGCAGTGGCTCATACCTGTAATCCTAACATTTTGGGAAGCCAAGGCAGGCAGATTGCTTGAGCCCAGAAGTTTGAGACTAGCCTGGGCAACAAGGTGAAACCTATCTTTACCAAAAATACAAAAATTAGTCGGGGGTGGTGGTGCGTGCCTGTAGCCCCAGCTACTCAAGAGCCTGAGGTGGGAGGATCACCTGAGCCTGGGAGGTCAAAGCTACAGTGAGCCATGATCATGCCACTGCACTCCAGCCTGGGCAACAGGAGTGAGACCCTGTCTCAAAAAATTAAACAAACAAACAAAAAATTGATGTTGTAGAAATAAAACAATGAAAACTAAAAGAGGGAAGTAAGGAGAGATTATAAATGAAGGACGTGAATGCTTAGACTTTCTATGGACATAAAAACTGTCTAGTTCCTGAAAATTACAACCTTTTCTAACATTCTAAAATGCACAAATGCTGTTCAAACTTAATTATTAGAACTAAAATTACGTTCAATTTTTTTGTTATTTTACTATTTCTTTAAAGTATTTTATAGATCATCTTGCCAATTTATCTCAATACCATTCACTACTTATTTAAAATTCCTTAAATGCAGGCCTTATTCTTAAGTTTTCCACTGGAAAAAGTGATTCAACCTGGGAGCTTACCTATTGTTTTCTTTTTGTTAACTGCATTGTCTGCCTTGTGTCGCTTCTGTTACAGAAAGAAAAAAAAGTTCTAACATTCAAAAGTTCCACATGAATAATTGAAATAGCAAACAAAACAATCAGGAAATTACAGGGGACAAGGAAACTAACTGCCAATAATGCTCATGCTGTAAAATTCAGTTAGATAATTTTGTGATCTATCAGCACTCCCTAAGTTTAGAAGTGGTCTCCTCCAGTTTCAATTATTTTATTTTGGTTCTAGCACTTGGAAGTACAAAACTTTTTACTCCTTGCTTTAGATCAGACTGAAATGATTATTCAGTGTGATAAACCCAGCAAAAAACAGCCAACTTCATTTTACTGATAAAGTAAATTCGCTTTGACGTGTACAGGTTGAAGATCCCTTATCTGACATGCTCAGGACCAGAAGTGTTTCATATTTCAGATTGTTTCAGATCTTGGAGTATTTGCATATACCCAATGAGGTATCTCCAGGATGGGACCGAAGTCTAAACATGAAATTTATTTATGTTTCATATTCACTTTATGCACATAACCTGAAGGTAACTTCATACAGTGTTTATAATAATTTTGTGCAGCCATCACATGAGGTCAGGTGTGGAGTTTTCCACTTGTGGCATCATGTCGGCATGTAAAAAGTTTTGGATTTTGAAGCATTTCAGATTTGGGGTTTTTGGATTTAGGGATGCTTAACTTGTATTATATTTATTTACATACCTATTCCCAGAAAGATGCATATATGTTTGTGAAATCAAGGTGTGTGTGTATGTAAGGGAGGAGAGGAAGATCCAGAGACAGAGAGACAGCACACGCAAACATATATATATATACACACACACATATACACACAAATATATATGGGGAGACAGAGCAAGAAAGAGAGGGAAAAGGAATATAGTTGTTGAAGCCAGTGAACATGGAGATACACTAGGATGATTGTGAGGGGAGAAGATTCTTGTAAAGTTGCCTCAGGCAGAGCGAGACAATGCTGCCATCCTAGACAACATAGCAATCCTTCATTTGCTGCCCAAATTGGCAAGCTCTAAAGCAGGCTATAAGGAACATCAGTGATAAAAATCAATGGGCCTCCAGAGACCTAATATTTGAAAACAAAGTTTGAACTGTTTAGTGTCACTGTACAGGTATTTAGGACACTCTTGAGTATACATTCCCTCCCCACAAAAATACCATCAGGCATCTAAAGAGGCTGGTTAAACTATAGCCCAATTTCCTGCCTTGAGTATATCACCCGAGGCAACACATAAGTTATTATCTACTGCATACAATGATTTCATTATCCAAAAGCAAAAACTTACAAAATCTTCTACAATCTCTTTGATGCCTGCAATTGTTAAAATAATGATCAATGGCACCAGGGTGGTATATCTTCCTATTGGAGATACATCTGGAATTTGCTGGAAGATAAGAGACCACAAGTAGGAAGTTGGCACATTAAAAATCCTCTCCATGAACAGAAAATTATGGCAGTCACGCACGGTTCACACTTTTGCAGTTCTGTTCCATTTCTGTTACTCAAAAATAATTACCTTACTTTAAAAACTAGCTATATATTTTACATATTTTTAAAAATTTTATCCAACATTGGTTATGTGTTTGGAACAGAAAAAGGCTTAAAAGTATGGCCCTAAGGCCACTTTTCAATGCCTCTTTCAGTCACTGCAATCATCCTTAAGGCCATACCAAAAGAAATCTCCCTGTATACAAAGTCAGGCTTGTTCACTCTATCAAACAATGACTGGAGGAGGGAAACAAACTATATTCCAAGATTATAACACTTTAGCAGTTAAGGAACTTTTAGCAAAATCTCATTTTACATGTAATTAAAGTGAATTCCAAGGAACTGTTAAAAAACCATTACCTGTAATAAGGCAATGAAGAGAAAGAAGGCATTAGCAGCTCTTCTAATCTGCTCATACAAGAATCGAGGTAGAAATGTCAACACGCTGTACTTGGCCGTACTGTAAGTGCAAATAAAAATAATACTATCAGTTATAGATGTAAACTCTAAAACACAAAAACAAGACAAGAAGTTTAGAAAGTTTTACAAATGGTTTAAAAAAAAAATGTTTCAAAACTCGAGACAAGGAAATTGCTGTGTCTCTTCTCCTAAAGAGCTTTAGTTTGTAAAATGGCGCCCCGATGAGAAAATCTTCCAATGTGGTCTTTGTTTTCCACATTGGAAGATATACATGTGCTTCTTTAATTTTCACACAACATAAGCAGAGACATCTACCCACCTTCTAGGAGCTATATGCTATGAACAGCAGGCATGTGAATAACAATTCGATGTTCCCTCTGGGTACCCACCACAGACGTTTCATGCTTCAACCACACCCAAATAAATTCCATTCCTTCCACACACCCTTTATTTGATCATGTTTGCTCACACTTTTGCTTCCACCTAGGACATCCTCTCCCTTACACCCTACCTGTCTCTCCATGACTAAAGTGTCCTTCTTTCCACCCAATCTTACATCTTTCAGTAAGTCTGGTCAAATTTATAATGACATTCCTCATGCAAGCCTACAGTACAGTGTTTACACCTATATCATATAGGTGTAATGCTTTGCTTAGTATTTTATCTATCCCCAGAACAGATTATGGGAACAACAAGAATGTTTACTTCAATTCCATATGTTCCTAGCACATAGCAGATAGTGAGTGAACAGTGAAATAACCCAAAGGCAAAATGAACCAAACCAGCTGTGGCTGCTCACACGTTTCATTCAAGTTTGCACCATAAAAGTACCTATATGATTCCTAGCTCACCCTCTGAAGACATCACTCTGAGCCTATTCTTAATTATAATATATTGTAGCAAGATTATCCAGCAGGTTTTCATCATTCTGAGCAAACTATAGCAAGGACAGAAAACCAAACACCGCATGTTCTCACTCATAGGTGGGAATTGAACAATGAGAACACATGGACACAGGAAGGGGAACATCACACACTGGGGCCTATTGTGGGGTGGGGGAAGGGGGGAGGGATAGCATTAGGAGATACACCTAATATAAATGATGAGTTAATGGGTGCAGCACACTACATATGTATACATATGTATACACCTTCTACCTAAGGTGCTAAAAATGTATGTGATATTATACAAAGACCACTTTTTAAAGAGTCAAAACTTAAACAATATATAACTTGAAAGACTATCCCTGAATTAGCTAGAAATTTGCTGACATGGATCTCCTCCTTGTTTACATGGACCTGTGGCATAACAGGATGTCACTGTGAAATTTGGCCAGAATCAACAGCTGACATTAAGCTCATTAAAAAGTAGGGAAAATACACAAAACTCATGTATGTGATAGCTCACAATACAAAGTCTTCTTAACTATGGCTTAGAGGACAAAATCAAATGGAATATCATGCATACCTCTACAGCAATCCTGACCACTGAAATAAAGCAATCAACATTTGTCAGCAAAAAACAAAAAGAAAGTTCACATACTGTAAAATAAGAGTGTAGAAACTATCTTGCAAGATAGCTTGATTATAAAATTTGAACCTGAGATTCCATCTGTATAAACCAGATACACATGCACACAGTTGGCACATTACCCCAGCTATATATGAACATTTTCCACTTGAGCAAAATGCTGACTGTGCTTAAGGACCTACATATCCCTGAGAACCATGAAGATGGAGAGTTGAGGAGGAAAGGAATCTTGCTTGTGGCAAGAAATGAAATATAAGAGGGTAGAAGTGTAGAGGGAAATGCATGCTAACTTTTACTCTACTAGAACTAGAAAAATGAGCCCAAATGCTTGCATCCTGAGATAGAGTAAGCATGATCAATAATTCAGAGAAATTAACATTCATCCAGGAAAAGGTTATTGTGTGGCATTAAAATAATTGCCAAAATATATAGCCATTAGCTGTCATGTTACAGAATTAAAGATATAACACTACAAACAGCTAAAGGCAGCACCTATCAAAATGAGTCTACCAGAATATTGCAGGACAGTACTTCTCGAACACACCAGTCTCCTGGAGAGCTTATTAAAATGCAGATTCTGATTCAGTAGGTCTGGGGTGGGCCTGAGATTCCACATTTCTAACAAGTTCCCAGGTGAGTTCAATGCTACTGGTACAATGACCACACTTTGAGTAGCAGGGATTTAGGATAATTGCTGAGGAGGTAAATTTGTTCAAACTTCCTATTTGAATTTAATTCAGCAGAGCACTATAAGGTGTAATACAATGAGGTTTCTGGTTCCAAAATGGTGGCATGGAAGCAAGCTGGCTTCATTCCCCACACAGAAAACAAAAACCAAATTTACAGCACTAAGGTTATCACCACAAATATTCCGAAACTAAAATATGAGGATGAGACAGTTCTCAGTGCCACAGAGAAGTAAAAAAGCTCCAAGTAGATGGTAAGAGAAGGGGACATCCACAGCCAAGACACCCCTCTCCCCAATCTGCCGGCACCAAACATGTGGAAAATCTCCCCCGACTCTTAGTTTAACACTGGAAAAAGGGAAATCAAGGTGACAGGCAGCTTCCCCATCATCTTGAGTTCCCTGGCAGGATACCTGTTCCTACCTCAACTCACAAGAAGCATGGGGAGTGCCTGAAGGAAGAAATATCCCTGGGGACAGCCAGAGCCAAAGTGAGGAGGCAGGACTACTATCCCCAACTCTGGAAACTTTGCTCTATAAGTTGGCCAAAAGAGATACCAAATTGGAGTGTCTGCTTAGCAGCACCATGCTGTAGGAGGTTCATCCCACAGGTCCCCTGAGCACAAACCCCTAATTCACCTTCCCACACTGCTAGGCTATCCCCTTTGGCACCATTTCTATTTGGGATGGGCAGTGCTCCAATCGTTTATTAGAGTGGAGACAAACCTGGGCTTAAGGCACCATCTAATGCTGAAAAGGAGGCAGTGACCTAATGGGAAAAGAAAGAAATTCAACAGGTAAATTACAATGAATCTCTAAGCAAACATATCCAATAAAAAACAAAAGAATCCAGACAGAGAAGACTGAAATAACTAATTCTCCAATGCAAACATATATACATACATTCATAAGTGACAGCAGCAAACAGGGAACCATGACTTCCCTGAACAAATGAAGCAAGGATCCAGTGACTAACCCTAACAAGATGTTGATATGTGAGCTCTCTGAACAAGAATTCAAAATAGCAGTTTTAAGGGAACTCAGTGATTTTCAAGATAACACAGAAAAGCAACTCAAAAATGTATCAGAGAAATTTCATGAAGAGATTGAAATAATAATAAAAACAAACAGAAATCTTCAAACTGAGAAATGTATTTGAGGAACTGAAAAACTCATTAGAGGCTGTCAGTAGGAGAATGAATCAAGCAGAAGTAAGAATAAATGAGCTCAAAGACAGGCAATTTGAAAATACACAGAGAAGAAAAAAGAATAAAAAGGAACAAAGATTGTCAACAAGATAAAGGAAATTACCTCAAAAGACAAAGTCTAAGAATCACTGGTGTTCAAGAGGGAGTTAAACAAGAGCAAGGAGTAGACAGCTTACTCAAAAAAATAACAGAAAACTTTCCAAAACTTGAGAAAGAGATAAACATCCAGGTACAGGAATGTCAGAGAACAACAAACAGATCTGACCCAAATAAGACTTCCCGAAGGCATGTAATAATCACATTCTCAAAGATCAAAGACAAAGAGGATCCTAAAAGCAGCAAAAGAAAAGAAGCAAATAACGTATAAAGAACCTCCAATTCATCTGGCAACAGACTTATCAATGGAAACCAAACAGGCCAGAAGGGAGTGGAACAAAATTTTCAAAGTGCTAAAAGAAAAAAATTTTCATCCAAGAATACTGTATCCAGCAAAGCTGTCCTTCAACTATGAAGGAGAAATAAAGGCTTTCCCAGAAAAACAAAAGCTGAGAGAATTTACCATCACCAGATCCATCTTACAAGAAATACCAAAAGAGGTTCTTCAATTTGAAAGAAAAAAAAAAACACTAACATGCAAATAGAAAACATTTGAAGGTATAAAATCCACGAGTAAAATTAAGCATATAGACATACCCAGAATACTCTAATACTGTAATTGTGGTGTGCAATCCACTCATAACTCTAGTATGAAGCCCAAAAGACAAATCTATCAAAAACAAAAACACATACAGCAACCTGCTAAGAAATAGGCAGTATAAATATATCCAAATTGAAGTAACAAAAAAATCAATATGTAGGGGAGATGGAGTTAAAACACAGAGGTTTTTTCAGTTTATTGTTTCTATTCCTTTCTGTGATCTAAGATAAGTTGTCATCTCTTTAAAAATAACTTGTTATATCTACAAGATGTTTTTGCAAGCCTTGTGATGACCACAATGCAAAAACCTATAATAGATACACTAAAAATAAAAAACAACAAATTAAAACCTATTACCTGAGAAAATCACTTAACCACAAAGGAAGATGGAAAAAAGAAAAGAAGGACTGAAAGAAGGAAGGCAAGAAGGAAGGAAGTTACCAAACAATGAGAAAACAAGCAGAAAAATGGCAGTAGTAAGTCCTTACTTATCAATGATAATGCTGCATGTAAATGAACTTAATTCTCTAATTAAAAAATATATATAGCTGAATGGATAAAGAAACAAGACTCAGCTATATGCTGCCTACAAGAAACTGATATCACCTATACAGACACACATAGAATGAAAGAGATGGAAGAAGATATTCCATGCAAGTGAAAACCAAAAAATAGTAGGATTGTCTATTCTTATACTACACAAAACAGACTACAAGTCAAAGACAAAGAAGGTCATTTTATAATGATAAAGGCAATTATAAATATCTATGCACTCAACACCAGAGCACCCAAAAATATAAAGCAAATATTAATATATCTAAAGCAAGAGATAGACTGCAATACAATAGTAGTAGGGGACCTCAGCTTCCCACTGTCAGTAATGGACAGATCATCTAGACAGAAAATCAGCAAAGGAACACCGGAGTTAAATTGTATACTAGACAAAACAAGACTAACTCACATTTACAGAATATTTCACCCAACTGCTACAGAATGCATGTTCTTTTCATTGGTATACAGAACATTCTTTAGAATAGACCATATCTTAGGCTATAAATCAAGTCCCAGCACATTCAAAAAGGTAGAAATCATATCAACTATTTTTTTCTGACCACAATGAAATAAACTAGAAATCAATAACAATAAGAACCCTGGAAACTACACAAACCCATGGAAATTAAATAATATGTTCCTCAACAACTGATAGGTCAATGAAGAAATTAAGAAGGAAAATTTTAAATTTCTTGAAACAAATGGATATGGAAATATAACATACCAAAATCTATGGGATACAGCAAAAGCAATGGTAAGAGGGAAAGTTTGTAGTAATAAACACCTACATCAAAAAAGTAGAAAGACTTCAAATAACTTAATAAAGCACCTTAAGAGATCAGAAAAACAAGAACAAATGAAACCCAAAATTAGTAGAAGAAAAGAAATAATAAAGGTAAGAGCAGAAATAAAATTGAGACTAAAAAAAGTACAAAAGATCAATGAAACAAAAACTTGAATTTTTGAAAAGATAAGCAAAATTGGCAAACCCTTAGCTAACTAGGAAGAAAAGAGAAGACTCAAATAAAACCAGAAATGAAAATGCAACATAAAAACTAAGACCACAGAAATACAAAAAAAAAAAAATCATTAGAGACTACTATGAACAATTATGCACCAACAAATTGGAAACCAAGAAGAAATGAAAAAATTCTCGGGCACATAAAACCTACCAAGACTGAACCGTAAAGAGACAGAAAACCTCAACCAATCAATAACAAGTAACTAAATCAAAGCCATAATAAGAAGCCTCCCATTAAAGAAAAGTCCAGGACCAGATGGTTTCACTGCTGATTTCTATGAAACATTTAAAGAAGAACTAATACCTAGCCAGGCAAGGTGGTGTGTACCTGAAGTCTTAGCTACTCAGGACATTGCTGAGGTGGGAGAATCTAAGCCCCAGAAGTCAAGGTTGCCGTGAGCCAAGATTGCGGCACTGCACTCCAGCCTGGGCAATGAGAGTGAAACTCTGGCTCAAAAAAAAAAAAAAAAAAGTTCCCCTAAAGCCTTGAGAAAAAATTGAAGATCACGGAATACTTCCAAACTCATTCTATGAGGCCAGCATTACCCTGATAATAAAACCAGGCAAGAAAATTATAGGCCAATATCACTGATGAACATAGATAAAAAAATTCTTTTTTTTTTTGAGACAGAGTCTAGCCCTGTTGCCCAGGCTGGAGGGCAGTACTGTGATCTCAGCTCACCACAACTTGCGCCTCTTGGGTTCAAGGTAGTCTCAGCCTCCAGAGTAACTGGGATTACAGGCATGTGCCACTACGCCTGGCTATCTTTTTGTATTTTTAGTAGAGATGGGGTTTCACCATGTTGGCCAAGCTGGTCTTGAACTCCTGACCTCAAGTGATTCATCCACCTTGGCCTCCCAAAGTGCTGGGATTACAGGCATGAGCCACCATGCCCAGCTAGTAGATGCAAAAATTCTTAACCAAATACTAGCAAAATGAATTCACCAACATATTAAAAAGATCATTCACCATGATCAAGTGGAATTCTTCTCAGGGATGTAAGGATGGTTCAACATATACAAATCTATAAATGTGATATATGACATTAACAGAATCAAGAACAAAAACCATGTGATCATTTTAGTAGACGCTGAAAAAAGTATTTGACAAAATTCAATATCTCTTTATGATAAAGATCCTCAACAAACTAGATATAGATGGAACGTACTTCAAAATAATAATGGCCATACATGACAAACCCACAACCAACATCATACTCAATTGGGAAAAATTGAAAGCCTTTCCTCTAAGATCTGGAACATGATAAGGATGCCCACTTTCACCACTGTTATTAAACATAGTATTGGAAGTCCTGGATAGTGAAATTAGGCAAGAGAAATAAATAAAGGGCATCCAAACTGGAAAGGAAAAAGTCAAATTAGCCTTGTTCACAAAGGACATGATTGTAAGTTGCAGGATACAAAATCAACATATAAAAATCAGTAGCATTTCTATATGCCAACAGCAAACAATCTGAAAAAAGAAATCAAGAAAACAATCTCATTTACAATAGCTACAAAGAACGTAAAATACCTAGGAATCAATTTCACCAGAGAAGTGAAAGATCTATATAAGAAAAACTATTAATACACTGATGAAATAAATTGAAGAGGACACCAAAGAATGGAAAGATATTCCATGCTCATGGATTAGAATTAATATTATTCAAGTGACAACACTACCCAAAGCAAATTACAGATTCAATATAATCCCTATAAAAATACCAATGATATTCTTCACAGAAACAGAAAAAGTTTATATGGAACCACAAATCTTGAATAGCCAAAGCAATCCCGAGCAAAAAGAACAAAGCTGGAGGCATTACACTACCTGACTTCAAAACACACTACAAAGCTGTAGTAATCAAATCAGCATGGTACTGGCATAAAAATAGACACACAGACCAATGGAACAGAATAGAGAAGTCATTGGGAGGCCAAGGTGGGAGAACCACTTGAAGCCTGGAGTTTGAGATCAGCAACATTGTGAGACCCCTATCTCTTAAAAAAAAAAAGAAATAGAGAGAACCCAGATATAAAGCCATGCATTTATAGTCAATTCATTTTAACAAAGGCGCTAAGAACATACAGTGGGGAAAGGACAGTTTCTTCAATAAATGATGCTGGGAAAACTGGTAATTACATATCAAAGAATAAATGTAGACCCCTATCTCTCATTATACAAAAATCAAATAAAAATAGATTAAAGGCTCAAATCTAAGACCTGAAACTGGGAATTACTAAAATAAGACATTGGGGAAATACTCCAGGACATTGGTCTAGACAAAGATTTTTTTGTATAAGACCTTAAAAGCATAGGCAACCAAAGCAAGAATAGACAAATAAGGTTACATCAAGCTAAAAACCTTCTGCAGAATGAAGAAAACATCAACAAAGAGACAACCCAGAGAATGGGAGAAAATACTTACAAGCTATCCATCTGACAAGGGATATATAAGGAGAATATAACCAGAATATAATAAGGATCTCAAACAACTCAACAGCAAAAATAAATAAATAAATAAAATAATATGTTTTAAAAACGCATAAAATATCTGAATAGACATTTCTCAAAAGAGACATACAAATGGCCAACAGGAAAATGCGCAACATAACTAATTATCAGAAAAATGTAAATCAAAACCATAATGAGATATCATCTCACTGCAGTGTAAATGGCTATTATAAAAAAGACAGGAAAGATTGAATGTTGGCAAGGATATGCAAAAAGCAGAACCCTTGTACACTGATGGTGGGAAAGTAAATTAGTACAGCCAGTATAGAAAACAGCATGGAGGTTCCTCAAAAAATTAAAAATAGGGCCAGCACGGTGGCTCATGCCTGTGATCCCAACACTTTGGGAGGCCGAGGTGGGTAAATCATGAGGTCAGGAGATCGAGACCATCCTGGCTAACATGGTGAAACCTCATCTCTACTAAAAAAAAAAAAATATATATATATATATATATATATACACACACAAAAAAAATTAGCCAGGCGTGGTGGCGGGCACCTGTAGTCCCAGCTACTTGGGAGACTGAGGCAGGAGAATGGTGTGGAACCTGAGAGGTGGAGCTTGCAGTGAGCCGAGATCGTGCCACTGCACTCCAGCCTGGGAGACAGAGCAAGACTCCATCCCCCCAAAAAAAAAAACAAACTAAAAATAGGAATGCCATATAATCCAGCAATTTCACTGCTGGCTATAGATCCAAAAGAAAGAAAATCAATATGTCAAAGAGATATCTGTCTGCACTGTCATATTTATTGCAGCACTATTCAGAATATTTACAATAGCCAAAATATAGAATCAACCTAAGTGGCCATCAGTGAATGAATGGATAAAGAAAATGTGTCATATATACACAATGGAGTACTTATTCAGCCACAAAAAATGAATGAGATTCTGTCATTTGCAGCAACATAAATGGAACTGGAGGTCATTATATTAAGTGAAATAAGCCAGGCATAAAAAGACTAATATCACATGTTCTCACTCATATGTGAGAGCCAGAAAAGTGGATCTCATGAAGAGAGAGGGCAGACTGGTGGTTACCAGAGGCTAGGAGTGGTAGCACGGAGGAAGAGATGAAGAGAGGTTGATTAATGGGTACAAATACACAGTTAGGTAGAGAAAATAAGAGCTGGTATTTGAAAGATCAGCAGGGTGACTATAGTTTACAATAATCTGTTGTACACTTCAAAATATCTAGAAGAGATTTAAGGCATTGGATAGCCCAATTACCTTGATTTGACCCTTACACATTATATGAATGTATCAAATTATCACATGTACCTTTAAAATATGTGTTAATACAACTATTATGTAGCAACTTTTTAAAAATGTAATAAGATGGGAGATGTTTTACCATTCACTCTGCCAGGGGAAAAACATCTCCAGGGGTAAATGGGTGAATGACAGAACTTTCCAACAGGAGAGTTTATTCACCCAAGTAAATAAGCCACCCCTCCCCTAAAGACATTCCTACTCATGGGATGAAATGCATGTGCCAGCATCACTGTCCTCCTGGCTAGTCACAGCAAGGAGGGGCTTTAGCTGCATGGAAACCGAAGACCTTAGAGCTTGGGTGCTGGAGATAAGTGACCAGGAACAAACAGGAACATTTCTCTATGATTCACTCAGTCTTCCTCTAAACATGAGGCCAGTGTTTTCTGAAACTGGGTGACAGGAAGATGACTGGGATTTATCAAAAATCCATCCATCCATCCATCCACCCATCCATCCATCCATCCATCCATCCATCATGTGCAATAGATACTTCCTCAGCCCTAATTATGCACTAGGGCAGTGTGCCAGGCCCTGGAGATACTGAAGGGAACCAGGTGGTCAAAAACGCACACCCTCAAGGAAATTGCACTCTAGAGGAGAAACGAGATTAAAAAAAAAAATAGAACACATACCAGCATAGATGGTGATGAACACTGCAGAGGAAAACAGATCAGGGAAGGAGGATACAGAAGGGTACACTGGCTGGGGCTGGGAGAAGGATTATTTTCAACAGAGTGGCGAGGGAAAGTTTCACTGAGAAGGTGACCTGTGAACTAAGCCCTAAAGGAGGTGAAGGAGCAGGAGCAAGTCTCACGGATACACAGGGGAAGAGCTTTGCAGAGGGAGGGGACAGCAAGTGCAGAAACGCCCAGGTGGGAGAGCTCCTGTTGCTCCACCTGTAGGAGGGACAGTAAAGAGCCCAATTTGGGCAAACAGAGGTGGAGAAGTATGAAGAGAACTGAAATGAACATGGCAAAGGGCCAACGCATTGGCCTTGTCACTCATGTTGACACACTGGCCTTTTTCCTTTCGAGAGATGGGAAGATCTGGAGGCTTCCCAGGAGAGGACAAAACCTGACAATAATATCTATTCGCAAACGCTCCTCTGAGGAGCCCGACTCACGGGGTGGATCTTGTTACATGTATGTTGGACACGCTCCACTCCATAACTCATAATTAGGCGCATACGGGAAACAATCCATTAGAAAATAGGGTCTGGCAAAATATGGATCTGGGTCTACCTGATCCTCACAAATCACAAGGCACCACAGGAGTCTGACCTCCAGAAATGTGGCAGAAAGCAAGAACCCACAGACAACGCCAGAGTCTGATTTTCCAGCTATGAGAAAAATTGAAGTTGACAGCTCTTCTCCAGAGACCGATCTAAAAGAGGCAAAGTTCAGTAGCTGCTCAAAGTGTAACTTCCCCTTCAAGCAAGCCTCCAGAAACACAGAAATTAAGCTAAAGCTTAACACTCATCACCAAAATGGAAACAGTAAATCCATGTTAAGGTGTAAAGACAGTTAAAAACAATTGCCTTATTCTACTGCTTTCCATGGAAAAACAAATTTCTTATATCTTCCCAACATACAGTAAGCGTTCAATATTTACTGAAAGAATAAAGGAGGCTTTAAGCCTCCCCACTGGAAGCTGACTTTGTGAACAGGGCCAGCATTCCATGACCATGTTCTGGAAGCCTTCCATCCTAGCAGGCTCCCAATAGGATATCATTCACCTTCCTCCTCCCAAATAGTCACTCAGCAAGGAGTTCTAGATGATTGGAAGTTGAGGACAAGATGATAACACTAAACATTAAGCAGTTTAATTCACTGATTCCTTAGCAGTGCATTCAACCAATCAAGGGAAAGAACAAGAGCAACACCACCAAATTCAAAAGCCCTCCCCAGTGGCCCTCTGCCATTTCTCTTGATGGACATCATTGCATACCTGGGAGCCACCCCAGAGGACATTCCAATGGATGGCAAAGCCCATGGCCTTCCACATCTGGCATCAATTCCTGAGGCTTTGCCAACCATCCCTCCCAAATTGTATTCTGGAAATAACCTTAAATACAAGAATTCCCACTGATAAATAGAGCCTGTCAGTGGTAACATATGAGCACCTTACAAGAAATTTTCACTTCATTTTATTAATGCTAAACTACTGAAATCTCACCAGTTACAAATAAAAGGTCAATAAGTTCATTTTAAAACACTGCCATTTATATTTTAAACATGTTCCTAATTCTTAGTCTACAGCAGGAAAAATGGGTGTCAGATACTGCTTTATCTCATAGCCTGTTCCCAGAATGTAGTAATTGGACCAGGAGAGGTATTAGTGCTATAACTCTATACAGCCCTTTATTATGGCTCACATAGGCTCTTTTAGACTATCTGTCACAAAACACATCCAAGGAGTGAAATAGAAGTTGACTGCTGACCAATCAACTTACAATACACCTTTGAAGGTAAGTTCATAAATTAGAGTCTACCTATAATTCCTATTAAATAGTGCAACTGTCCTGCTCCTATCAGATTTCCAAATCTGTTCTATTACTCAATGCATTATTCAATAAATAACTATGGACATGAAACACTTTATCTCAACACCTAAATGGAAACATGAGCTGAGGAGAAGATAACATTTTGACCACTGAGCATGCTGCCAGGAAGATCTTCTAGTGAGAACAACTCTTAGATAACCAATTCCAAATGCAAGACATCAGATATTTATGGCTAATATAATTAAATGTGACATTATTGAAAAGCAGGTTTTACCCAAGTGATTTATTCTTTCTTTTTTTTAACTTTAAAAACATAGAACACTTCATGAATGTGTGTGTCATCCTTGCGGAGGGATCATCCTAACTTTCTCTGTATCATTCCAATTGTAGTCTGTGTGCTGCCAAAGTGAGCATGCCCAGGTGCTTCATGAAAAAAAAAAAAAAAAATGTGGCCAGGCACGGTGGCTCATGCCTGTAATCCCAGAACTTTGGGAGGGCGAGGTGGGTGGATTGCTTGAGGTCAGCAGTTCGATGCCAGCCTGACCAACATGGTGAAACCCTGTCTTTATTAAAAATACAAAAATTGGCCAGGCATGGTGGCTCACGCCTGTAATCCCAGTACTTTGGGAGGCCGAGGCAGGCGGATCACGAGGTCAGGAGATCGAGACCATGGTGAAACTCCGTCTCTACTAAAAATACAAAAAATTAGCCGGGCGTGGTGGCGGGCGCCTGTAGTCGCAGCTACTCGGGAGGCTGAGGCAAGAGAATGGCGTGAACCCAGGAGGCGGAGCTTTCAGTGAGCCGAGGTCGTGCCACTGCACTCCAGCCTGGGTGACAGAGCAAGACTCCGTCTCAAAATAAATAAATAAATAAATAAATAAAATACAAAAATTAGCTGAGCGTGGTAGCAGGCACCCGTAATCCGAGCTACCTGGAAGGCTGAGGCGGGAGAATCTCTTGAACCCAGAAAGCGGAGGTTGCAGTGAGCTGAGATTGCTCCACTGCACTTCAGCCTGGGCGAGAGAGTGAAACTCCATCTCAAAAAAAAAAAAAAAAAAAAGAAAGAAAAAATGATGTGAACTTTATGGTACAAAAACAAAAAAAAATGAGTTATGAGATTTATTTAATTTTGCACTGCAAGGGAAGGATCATTTTTAATGAGATTCTTCTCAATTTTCAATTAAAAGAAACAACTATTTGTTATAAAAATATCTGGCCTCAACAAGTACAGGAATCATTACAATTCAGGCCCCATGCAGCCATTGCCCCAAAAGAAATGCAACAGGTCAGTGTGTGAAACTCTAATACTAAAACGTATTGCATTTAAGTATACCACATTTGGCCTTTCATTCAGAACTCAGTATATTCTTTCCAAACAGAGGGAAATAATCCCTACTACAAGGAAAGGTTTAAGGCTGTCCTAAGTGTTGGCATGCTGCAAACCAAGTAAGGAGCAGCAGCCACCCTGAGATCGAGTTATCCAAATGCAAGGGCCTAAACCCATCCTTTTCGGGTCCCAAACGCCTCTGCCCTCAGTCAAGGGTGCACTGGCTCTTGGGGAGGACATACCTTGTCAGAAAAGACACTTCCCAAGGAGACAGGTTCAGGAACTACAACATCAAACATCTGGATGGAAAGCTAAACCGAAGTAGTCAAGCTGGGAGAACATCGGGAGCTGAGATGATTGGTACACAGAGATTTCTAGTATGGAAAACACAAATGTTTGATTTAGGTCTGGGTAGAAAGCCATATCTATCCGTCCCTCATGTTGTAGAGTTAAAAGTCTGGGGCGAGCTATATTATTCTATCTTTCTGGATTTCTCACATAATTGTCAAACTTTATTCAAGTGTTTAATTCTAACTGACATTTTTATGTTTATCACACATATAGAGCAAAGTGCACAAAACCAAAGTGTACAGCTCACATTTTCATCAAGTGGACCCATCCCTGTAGGTGTCTAACTGAAATCCAACATAGAGACATGAGTTAAATAGGTCTGTTATGTGGAGGATTCTAACAGCAGTAAAGACCCGATCTAAAGGCTGCCTAGCTTCAGACGACAATTGTAAAATGTAAACACATTTACCGCTTCTGCCTACAGGGACACCACTACCATACTAGAAAGGAATGTAAAAATATGCAGTCAGTTTAAAACACACACACACACACACAACTAGGAATTGAATCATTAGCTAAGATGTGGGGTTGTCTTTTTTCTAAAATAGACTTCTTTCTGCTTTCGCCAGACAAGTTGAACGTGCCTCCAAGACGCCTTCCGAGTATGAGCTGCAGCGAGAGAGAAGCCCACAAGAGGGGCTGCCGCCTAAGCAAGGGCCCTGGCCTGCGAGGCAGGAAGAACGGGCTCTACCTTCACAAATGGTATCTCAGAAGATATGTCAATCCATTTTTAAAATAATAATGCAGTTGTAATAAGTGTCATTGTGTCAAAGAAACAGAGCCACTAGGTGACATATTTATGATAAGGAATTGGCTCACACAACTATGGAGTCTGGCAAACCCCAACACCAGCAGTGGGAATGGGCAAGAGGGCCAATGGTATGGTTCCAGTCCAAAGGCTGGCGGGTTGGAAACTCAGGAAGAAACATTGCTTCAGTACCTCTGAAGGCGGGAAAAGCTAATGTGCCAGTTTGAAGCTTGTCGGGCAGGAGGAGCTACCTCTTACTCGGCAGAGGGTTGTTCTGGTCAGGACTTCAACTGTTTGATGGGGCCGCCCACACTAGGAAGGCCACCTGCTTTCCTCACTCTACTGATACAGATGCTAACCTCATCCAGAAATGCCCTCGCAGACACTCAGAATAATGTTCAACCGGATGCTTGGGCACCCCATAGCCCTGTCGAGTTGACACATTAACTTGACTATCACAATCATATATTAGGCAGGGCAGAGGCAGGCACAAGCCCAGTGCATTGGAGACAGGGGAGCCTGTGGACAGGAGGGGAACAGTTTCAGCCTGCAGAGTTCAGGAGACTCATGAGACACCAATGATGGAAAAGGGTCTGCGGCAAGCATAGAAAGCAAAAGGAGGTATTTGAAGTCCATACACAGAGGAACTCACACAGGAAATCAGGGCTAGGAGTCTGGAGGAACCACACAGGATAAACTATAAAGAGTTCAAAGCAAAAGGCTTCATAAAAGAAACATGGTTCCTCTCTCACAAGCCCCCTTCTTCTGGTTACACCAAAATCTTACACAGCCAGGCTGCTACACCCACAGCCAAGGAGTATTCCCAGGGCACCCATACAAACCTCATACACTCATGTCTAAAAGTCCTTCACTGAGAAGTGAGTCTTGCTATCTGGCCTGCACTCACAGAGCACCCCATCATCCTGCTACACTTCCTCTTTGAAAAATTACCAAATATGTGTAGAAAGCCTCCACCACGAAAAAGAGACTTTAAATGAATACAGAAGAAAGGGGAGACCTGAGGAAACAGTACAGCAAACTTTAAAAGAATATTTTAGAGTTTGGAGTAATGCTAATGCTAATATCCTCAGAGTCATAAGATGATAACACATTCACATGAAACAAGAATAAGATGGTATTTCTAAAAAGGAAACGGAATAAAATAGCTATTGGCAATTGAAAGTATGCTAGCCTAACTAAAATATTGCAAAAAAAAAGGAAGTGAAGAATAAAGCTAAGCAAATTTCCCAAAAAGTAAAACCAAAAACACAAGATGCAAAATAAAAGAGACTTAATAGTACAAATACAAGACCAAAATATAAGACTATTAAGAGTTCCACAGAAACCAGAGAAAGATAATATTAACAAGTTATACAGAAAAAGTTGCTAGAACTCTAAGAACAAAGATTTCTGATTGAAAGGGTACACCAAGTACCCAAAACAATGAGACACATACCAAAATTTTTCATTATAGAATACTAAATATTTTTCATTATAGAATGCTAGCTATTTCTAAACCATAAAGATATTAAAAAGAGCCTATTTATAAAGAGAAAAAAATCAAGATGAAATTGAGCCTCTTAATAGCAACACAGACCACTAAAGTGACACTTTAGATTTCTATACCCAGCCAAGCTATCAGACACTCAAATCTACTTTTCACATAAGCTTTTCTAGGAAGCCTCTTACTGCAAGACGTTCTTCAACAATACAAAACAGTAATCAAGAAAGCAACCCCCCACCCCACTCCCCGACAGTGTCTAAATATCAGGGAATACAACTCAAGAAAGCAGTGAGAAAGTTCTGGGATGACCACTTTACAGCAACACATCTACAAGGCAGCCAGTTTATCTGGCAACAAGATGGCGGGGTGTGGAGGGGAAGGGGTAAAACCAAGAGATTATTCTGGGATATTTATTTTAAAATATATAGAGAGGTTATATAATATAAATGTGTATTGATCTAACGGAAACGATAAAAATTAATATGCAAAAAAATTATTTAAGGAGAAGAACAAGGCAGGAAAAGCAAGTTATACTAGAAAAGAGGCAAACATGATATACTGCCTCACTACTTGGACCTGAAGTAAATAACTGAAATTTCACTGCATCTATAAGAGAGTTCAGAGAGATCATTTCTAAACTGTATTTCACAATGTCGAGAAAACCACATTTCTAAACTTAATTTTGAAATATGGTAGAAACCTCCAAAGAATGAAAAACACACAGAGTTGAAAGTAGTTGCCTTTGGTGGAACAGGACTGGGATGGGAGAGAGGGGCAGAAGAGTATTGATTTTCACGAGAAGCAACTTCTAAACTATTTGAACTTTTAACTACCTACATGTGTTGTTGTAATAATACTTTAATATAAAAAAGTAGTATCCAGATATAACTGTCAAGGGACAGCTGATTATTTTAGCTAAGTTTAGGACTGGTCATACATAAGGAGCTTTTTTTTAGAACATGAAATCAGACTAAAGACCCAGTTTGTTTCTATACTGCTTCCACCACAAAAGAGCTAGTAACTGCTCATATCTGATATCACTCCCCACGATCACTTCCTTTTGCCAGCGGCAATTGACACCTAGATCATGGATAAAAGAAGGGGAAACTGTCATCTGCCCCGTAAGAGTCTAACAAGAAACAAACATGAGTACAGCACTCAGAGTGCAACATTTGTATGTATTCCTTTGAGATGAGCAGGCTGGCTTTCAGCACAGGAGTCTTTACCCTAAAACTCACCCCACAGGGAAATCGAACAGTCCAGTTCTCCCCCTTTAAATGGAAATCACTTTATTCTAAAAAGTATTTGCTCTTATTAAGTTCTCTTGCTTCCTTTCATCCTCTGCCAAATTCCTAGAACATCTTTCTTTCTTCTTTTCATCAAACCACATCCTTCTCCTTTTCTGAGCCAATAGCCCAAGGGGTCATCTTCTTTAACAAGCTTTTCTCTATTCATGTCTACCCAAAGTGTACAATCTGTAATCCATCCATTTATTTCAACATTCTGTGTGTGTGTGTGTGTGTGTGTGTGTGTGTGTGTGTGTGTGTTTGTGAGAGAGACAGAGAGTGTGTTAGAGACAGAGAGACGGGGACAGACAAAGGCAGGGAGTCAGAGAGAGAAAGAAATTTCTTGTCTTGTACTGTGAGCTCTAGGCTGGTCACATAAAATATTTATTATCTTAACCACCTCTCCACGCCTTGCAGGTTGAACGCTCGTTGTACAACTCACACCAACAACACAGTGCCCTCTACTGGCCAGCCAGCATAGCAGTGTTTTCTGCAAAGTAAACAACATTTGGGGCGTGTGCCAGATGAAGTTCAAGTTCTTCATCAATTATCTAATAAGAATCCTCAGAGAACCGATGTCTAAGGAAGAACTGTAATAGCCGTATTGCATTTGGTTCTTGCATATTCACTTATATCCATTTAATATAAAAACACAAAGTACTAGTATTCATTCCTAAGCAATTCTAAAATGTTTAGTCATCTTTTCATTTAATTTACTCATTAGTTTACCCAGAAATCAGAGAAGGAGAATATTAAATTTTGTGGGGACTGGATGCAATTTGTATACAACATGTATACAATTTGGGAATCTTGCTTTAAGAAAAATACAGTATTACGAAAACAAAATTGGGCACAGAAGTGAAGTTTACTTATAATGAAGAAAACACAACATATTACAAATTCATGAAGGCTGAAAAATACATCATGTTATTCAGAAAACATACTATTTTTATTAAATACTATAATATTAATATTAACAGTCTATAATACTTTCCCCCCCATATTTTTAATTTTATTTGTGTGGATAGTTTCTTAGAAAATTTTGTAAATAGTTTGTATAGAAAGAACAGATAATTTATTTTTCCTCTAGCTATAATTGATCAATTATTTTTAATTGATCTTTTGGTAAAGCTTCTTTCAGCTCCACAACTTATCAATATATGTCATGTAAATTTTTATGATGGTTGTCAAATTTAGAGGAATTGCCATGAAATTTCCTTCATAAGTGAAACTTAAAATCTAGCTTCTGGCTCCACACATTTCAAACACTGTCTCTCCAATATGACTCACATACTTCAAGCATAATATACCACACTGATATTTTGATACTTCTAGAAATGCTACACCATATCATAACCTCAGGTGCAGAGGTGGCCAGGAAGAATATTTCTGGTCCTTATTTCTATGCTGGGAGAGCTAAAAATTTACCTGTTCACAAAAGTGACTGCACACCATGTAAATACATCTCTATTATTTCCAACTCAACTTTCCCTTACCCAGGTCCCCAAAACATGCCTCCTAACAGAAGAAGGGCGAGAGGGTGGAAGTTTGGGTGAAAAGACATTGTGTTCTTACCCCAAGCAAGGCTCAAGTCTATTAAATTATGCAAAAATAATTGGCCATGTCTACATTGGTAGGGTCCTCCCTGGGGCCCTGGGGCAGACGTTCTGAAGCGTAAATACCATTAGCTCCCAGAAAATCTGCTTCTGTGGATATATGCATCATCTAATACAAATATGTAAGTGATTTACACATGGTTGTTTTAATAACAACCTATATACGTTTCCAAACTTTTCTCCAAGTTTATACAATCTTACATAGATGTCTCAACACACATATTCACAATCAGAGGGTTGCCAAAGTTCCACAAGTATTAGACATTATGCCATTTTCTGAATTTTTTTTCTTTCTCAATAATATTGCAAAATCCTTGCAACCCAATTGTATAATTCTAATTCATCCTTTTTAATGGTGATATAATATTCCATAATTTATTCAGCCATTCTTCTATGATAAGCATTTACTTTATTTCCAGGCTTTGTATGCTATGAGACATGTCACAATAAAGACCCATGTTCATATGTCCATGAATACTGGTGAGTTTAATTCTAGGAGATCGATTGCCTGAAGTGGAATTAATGAGTCTAAGGGTCACGTGGTTGTTAAAAATTAAACTAAAGTCCACACTGCATTCAGATTTCCTAAGTTCCTACCTAATGTCTTGTTTCTGTTCCTAGAGGAGCATAAATTTTAATATATAGTAGACAACATGCTAAAAGGATTTTCAAACTTCACATTCCAACCAGCAATGTGTTGGTGTATTATTTGCATGCATATTCCTGCCAGCAACAGATATTAACAGTTTTTTTTTTTACAGTACTCAGTCTTATGTCAAGTAAGACATCACTGTCACATTAATTTGCATTTCCTTGACTGCTAATCAAGTTAAATATATTTTCATACATTTGTGAGCCATATCATCTCCTCATATACTTTGCCCATTTTCCTACTGGTTTGTTGATCTTTCCAGTGTCCCTTTGCAAAGCCTCTTGGAATTGTCTGTTAACTCTATTTTATATTATGTAGTTTACATTTAGTAGTTTTCTAGACTATTCATTTGTATAGCAAGTTTTTAATGGCACCTTTGACATACAAAGAGGTCCTGGACATTGGAAATGTTCCAAAATATTTATAGCACCTTGGTTTAGTATTAAGAAGTTCTTCACCAACCTCATTATATATGTAATGGCTAAGATTGTCTTTACTGACTTTTTTATGTCAGTCTTTAATTTCTGCAATCAGAATTTATTTTCACATGTGATAAAGGATAGAGTTCAGTTCTGTGTTCATCCTGACACATAGCCACTTATTTAAAAATGGTACCAGCATAGCCGGGCGCAGTGGCTGACACCTGTAATCCTAGCACTTTGGGAGGCCAAGGAGGGAGGATCACCTCAGGTCAGGAGTTCGTGACCAGCCTGGCCAACATGGTGAAACTCTGTCTCTACTAAAAATACAAAAATTAGCCGGGCATGGTGGCACATGCCTGTAATCCCAGCTACCCAGGAGGCTGGAGCAGGAGAATCACTGGAACCTGGGAGGCAGAAGCTGCAGTGAGCCAAGATCACACCACTACACTCCAGCCTGGGTAACAGAACAAAACTCCTTCTCAAAAAAACAACAACAGCAAAACACACACACACACACACACACACAAAGAATGGTACCAGCACAATTATCCACTCCACTTAACTGAGATATCACTCTTCAATATATTGGCATATATTTAGTTCTATGTCAATTCCCAACCAATTGATTTACAGTAGTTTTATACCTGTTCTGACTCTTGGTAAGGTAATATCTCCCTCTACACAGTATTATTCCTTACCAAAATTTATATAGAGATATATAGATATACAGATATACACACTCACATTTAGTTTCCTATTTATAAGTTTTATATGTAAAATAAGATATATATATATATATATATATATATATATATATATATATATATATACTGTACTGTATATATACACACGCAGGTTAAATATCCCTAATCCAAAAATCTGAAATTTGAAATGCTCTAAAATCCAAACCTTTTTGAGCACTGACATGACACCTCTGCTTTCTGATGGTTCAATGTACACAAACTTTGTTTTATGTACAAAATTATTGAAAATATTGTATAAAATAACCTTCAGGCCAGGCATGGTGGCTCACACCTATAATCCCAGCATTTTGGGATTATAGCGTCACAGTGTCACAGATGCTGCTCCCCTTCAGATCCACAGCCGTGTTCCACACGAGGAGAAACAGAGAACTAGGCACCTCAATACGGGAAGTGGGGCTTCCTCAGATGCCCTCAGCTCCTGTCTCATTGGCCAGAACTCTATCTCATGAATGTTTCTAGTTTCAAGGGTTTCCAACTGGGCACATCTGGAACAAAATTGGTGGGCAATATCTGCCTTGATGGCTTTTTCTGAAATAAGCAAATGTCCAAGACATGGCCTCCTGGTTCCCATACGGGAGGTCGGCCAGATGGTACATTTGGCCCTAATCCACCCCTGTAAGGGAGTCAAACTGGGACTATTCTATACCTTGCATAAATAGGAAAGAGCAGAAATATTAATGGTTTGTGTCTGAGGCATGACAAAAAAAGCATGTACCCATTATAGCATCCATAGAAATGAATGACCTAGAATCAGGAGCTAAAAATCCATCAGCTCCCCTCAAATGAGCCCCGCTCAACTAGAAAATCAACAACTTTCAGCAGGGAGAGCGGAAGAGCTCTCTCATCATTCGGTATTATCTAGGAGAAATATAAAATTGGATTTTCAACAAAGCTAAACATAACGGTCTTTATAGGAAGCTGTAACCAAACACTTGTTAGATCCAATTTCCTCAGAATAACCAAAGCCTGGTCAGGGACACAGAAAGCTGGTTTGTAATCCCAGTGTCAGCTTGGAGAAGCTGCTTGACCTTTCCACACCTCTAGCTCTACACTCTGCAGTGGAGGCCATCATTTTCCTTTCTCTATCGCAGATCTTGCGAAGTTGCAGTTAATTTATAATTCTAGAGCAAGAAAGAATGCCTGTATAGGAGAATATAAAGGAAGGCAAGAATATGTCGGATATTAATAATACCTCGTTAATATTTAATATTATCATAGAATATGATATAGCATATATTGTATATAATAATAATGTTAAGTCATGTAGAGACATCAACATGGTAGCCAGCTGGCAACAGTTTTGAAAGGGAAATAAGTGAGCAGGCTCTCCTGGTAATGTCCACCAGACCTGCGGAGCGAAACAGGGATGTGTATGTCTTTCTGGATACAGATTCAGAACTATAATATCTCTAGAGAGATAGAGTCTCTAGGTCAGATACACTGAGAATAAAAAATATAAAGGGTTGAGGATGTGATAAAAAGTGAAGGCACTTATAGCAGGTCGTGTTTTAAGAAGTCTATGAAGTTAAATTATACATGTGAAGGTGACTTTAACACGTATAACCGTTATAAAACACAAAATGATTTTACTAATCAGACTTTAAAACTAATATCAGACATTAAGGTTATATGAAAAGCAAGAAAGAAAATAATGGTCTTATAAAAGGAAAAATATATCAAGGGGGTTTATGTGGTTTTGAGAAAAGAAACTGGAAGAATAAAGGGTATATGTCAATAGATCTCTTGAGAGAGAGAGAGAGAGAGAGAGACTGATTAACAGGTATTTCCAATGAGTTGTGACCACCAACCCCCCCCCCGAAAAAACAAATCCTACTTAACAAGTCTAATAGAAGTTTTATCATCAGCAAACTTGAGACTGGAGTCAAAGCAATTTCAGACCCATTCAATCCAATAATTCTAAAACCAACACATACACTATTTTTGGTAAAGTGACTACTATCAAGATATCTCACATAAGAAAGAGGAAGACAGGTAAGAGCAGTAATTTCCCCAACAACTAAACAATAACTGTAAATTCTCACTAAAAAAATACAATTCTGAGAATACAAACCAAAGTTAATAGCATCCGATGGCCTCAAGCCCGCTGACCCAAGCAAAGATTTAGAAGTAATGAGAACAACAGCCTGGTTTAGGGGTATGCACTCACTAGCAAGGGGACCATAGATCATTATATGTGACCTTTCCCATCACGCTATAAAGTGACTCTGTCTGAGAACTGTATACTTTTTTTTTTAAAAAAAAAAAAAAAAAAGGAAAGGAAAGATTTTTAAAAATTGTTCTCAATAAACAATCTAACTACAACTTCTGAAAAAAACATACGAAATAGATGTTAGATGAAAAACGATTTTAAAATAATAGGGTACCAATCAGTTCTATCTCTTCAAAATCCTATACCAATTACCAATCCACAAATAATTCTATCAACATAATACCTAATCCTCATACCATTTATATAGACAATACTGAATACTAACGGTATTCAATGCAAAACTGAACTGGGGTAGCAGGGTAGTGGGGCACAAAAATACCAATGTGCAACTTTCCACTGGAATGAGGCAGAGGGAAGTGGACTGCAAGCCCCCACTAGATTCCTTCCAACGTGCTCTCCAGTGCACTGCATACCCATGTACATGACAGAATCATCTCTTGCAGCTCGAGGAGTTCAGACATAGAATGTTACTTCACAGTGCTTGTAAACATTTGGATAACCATTAGCAAAGGACAATCTCCAAATCCTACTGGAGAAGTTTTATTTAAAGATCTACATACCTTGTTTGGCTCTGAGCTGCTATCTTGCACCCAGTGTGTGTGCACACACATCTTTATGCCTCTACCTACCGAATGCCGGCAACAGGCTCAGAGTCACATGCCACACCAAACTTGCCATTAAGGATTCAGGCTTTATCCTGTGGCTTGTTTTTTTAACCCAAGGACCTTAATTTTCTTCACAAATGACTGTATGACTATCCTTTTCAGCATCAGAGTGTATGGCATCTAATCAAACTGAAAGATCCATAAGATAAAATATACAGAGTGTTTAATTATTTTTCCAACATCTTACTCCTTCCAAGAAGGAGTTATTTCTTTCTACTGAGCACATGAGGTCTTGTCCTGGCCCCATGTGCAAATGGAGGCTGAGTTCTTGTGGATTTGGATCCTCCAAATGCCCAAGGGTAGCACCAGTGCCAAGCGTCTCACCCAGAATGCAAATTCCCATCTCAGCACAACTTCTGCAGCTGGAAAGTTCTGTATGAACGCCGCTTCATGGCTTTGTTCCTTGTCAGCATGCCAACCACCCTTTCCAACCTCACAAATAGTAGGGCTATTTCCCTTTTCATTCAGCTCTCTAATAGGCTTCTCTGCTTGGGTATGTCATTGATTTCTTCTCAACCAGTACCCATTTCCACAGAAGGAGACTTGGACTAGGTCTCGATGCTGCACAGGGCAACCAGCAGTCACCAACTCATCACACAACTTTGCATAAGTCCCTGTTTCAACTATACAGTGAGGGGTGAGGAGCGAAGCCAAGTGGCAGCTCATGTCTCTTCTAGACCCAATATCAGAGAGGCGCTTCCACCCAAGCAGCACACTGATCCCACCTGCCTAGTCCTGGACATTCTGCCCCCGCTTGGACACCTCCACGACAGCACTCTCACCTGGACAGCTCTCAATGCCCAAAAGCTCGGTCAAGTCTTCCCCAAGTGGTCTCTTCTCAAGCTAATAAACAAAACCACCACTCGGGTTTGACAATGCCTCTTAAAATACATAGCAAAACAACATCCATGAAACACCCACCATACCTACAGACTAGAAACCAGAACCCACACAATGCCAGCCTCCAGGTGTGTCAGTCTAGAGCACGGCACACAGACCATGACACCGTGCAGTGCCAAGCACGACAGCCATAACAAGCAGGTGATACGACACGTGCACACAGTCATATCTGAGTCCAAAGGACAAGTAGGAGTGAATTCGTCAGTGTTCTAGGTAGAGGATCCACCTGCTACCACTGTTCTTCTGAATATTATCATAGCAGTTACTATTTGTAGCTTACTATTAGCAGCTTAAAAAGTTAACTTGCCCTGTATCACCCAAAAAGCAAGTGACAGAGGCATGCTTCACACTCCTGTTTGCCCTACCCCAGACTCTAAATCACTTTCGTTGGGTTCTAGTACCCTGTGGGAATCAGATGACAATAATGGACACTCTCCACAGAAGAAATGAACATATGCCCACTGGCAGCATTCTAAGCTTCAATACTTGACAGTAAATTCATTTTCCCAATGACATGATGATGAGGTTATAATGAGGCTCAATGAGGATTTTTCTGAATTAAACTACATAGCCAAATAGCTCCCGTTTATTTCTCCTTTTTCATTGCCAGTGCCATCATGGCTTATTGGAAATCCTCACCACATCACACCTCCTAATTGCCTGAATCTATCCACAATGACACATGACTGCTGTCTGACATGCCACACACCCCGTGATCCAAATCATAGCCAGCATTTGAGAATTTATTTTTGAGGCACTTGACATTACTTCAGAGGGTTGCTTTCTAACTAAGAGTTAGGAAGCGAAGACAGGGTATGGGATCTGAACTTGCATTGTTAATAAATTCATAATGCCTCTCTTGAGCTCCCCAGCCTGTAATTAAAGGGTTCAACATTTGCTTCCACGCATGTCTTTCCAATGGTTGCTCCCCCTCCAGTGCAAACCTCTGCTTCAGACACGCATGTCTTTCTGTGTCCTGAACTCACCCTCCTTTCTTCTAGTCCTACTCCTTTCTGGAAAACCTGGGCTGTTCTACCATCCACTAAGACATCTCCTCAGAGCTCCAGGGGACAAACCCTCCCTTCCCTGAAGTCTGGGAAAATTACCTCGCCCTTCAGCATTGAGCTTTATGCTACCTTCCATTACAAGTTAACCATGGATGTGTGTCTTGTCTGCATTTGATTATAAATAACAGAAGACTTCCCATAACATATTATAGTGTAATAACTATGTTTTCTTATTTTCCCTACCCTACACTCTGGCCCCTGGGGCTTCACTGACCCTGGGAGGGCACTGCCCCTTCTAGGGCTAATTCCTAGAAATAGCAAACAACTTGCCAGGGAATATGTCTTTCACATGCAAACCAAACAATCCAGTCTGTGCTGTGCCTCCCAGCTGCCTCCCTTAAGAAACTCTCACTCATCAAGCCTGCCCTGATCATTCCAGAGCCAGATGCCAGACAACCAGAGAAGCCCTTATGTCCAGAGCTCACTGAAATTATCCATACCAGCCAATTCTAAACCTGCTCATCCCGCCTTGCCCTTCTCATGGAAACCACAGGGAAGGCCACCGTCCACGCTTCCTAAGCCACCTGGAGCTTCCGTGTGTGGCCCTGGGTGGTGTGCCAGCCTCCTGTTTCTAGGGAACTGTGAATACAAACTTCTTGATGATGCTCCTTTCTGTGTCTGCAGGTCTTACCATCCTTGATTAAAACCAATCCCAGGTACATTTTTAAACACATGACCTCTGCATCTCTTTCATGCCTCCCGCTTTCTGCCCAACCATACTTCTAAAATAGTATTACATCATCGAGTAGAAGTCAAGTATGTCAAAGAAATACAAACATGGGTTGAAGAAGACAGGCATTCAGGTTTAGTTTTTCAAAAGTGAAAAAATACATAAGGCGTAGAAATAAAAAAATGCACAGGGAATATATTTACATGCCTCAAAAATGTAAAAATACACAAAAAAGTTTTAACTTAAAATTATATATATTGGTGCCAGGTGGCTCATGCCTGTAATCCCAGCACTTTGAGAGGTTAGGGCAGGTGGATCACTTGAGTCCAGGAGTTTGAGGACAGCTGGTGCAATGTGGCAAAACCCCACCTCTACAAAAAGGACAAAAAAAATTAGTCGAGTGTGGTGATGCATGCCTGTGGTCCCAGCTACTCGGGAGGCTGAGGTGGGAGGATCACCTGAGCCGTGGAGGTTGTGGTAAGCCAAGATCGCACCACTGCACTCCAGACTGGGCAACAAGTGAGACCCTGTCTCAAAAAAAAAATTATATATTGGGCCTCAGTTTACCACTGTTATTAATCTCATGGTCTTTATATTCTGCTTTAATTTCATTTCACTTTAGTTCATTTCTCTAACACTGTATGAGCACTCCACACAATATTATGGAGTTAATCCATGTCTGCAGTGTAACACTAATGCATTGTTTTAATTGACTAAGACATTTAAAACCTTCAGTAAGTTTAAAGGTGTTATTTTAATGAGACAAATCTTACCTGCATATCCTATGATGTTACACCTGAATGTTTCAATTACACCTTCAGAAAAGCTCTACAATAACATAATTGAGTTCACTTGAATTCTCTAGGGCAAACAAGAGCCCTCTCTCCCCAGCAGTTTCTAATAACTTGTGTGGCACCTCGCTCACCCTATTGTGCCTTCCTTCCAAGTCCAGGGAAACAGGATCTTAGTGATCTATACCATACTTCAAGATAAGAAGGGAGCAGGCAATACATTTATGGAGGGCACTTTGGTAACTATAAAATGAAGGATTTATGAGGAAATAATCTACTCTTCCCCCATGACACACACGCCTTGGTGAACTGTGGGGTTGTCATGTTTGGGGAGTTTCAGCTGTGCTACCCTAGGACTAGAGGGTAGCATAGCTGTCCTCTGCCCTTGCTGTCTTCTCTGCCTGGTATCTTCCTCCCACCCTGCTCTACCTCCTCTTTCTCACACCTTAACACATCATCACTTCCACAGTGAGTTGCTCGTTGGTCTTCCCCCACCCTATCCCAACTTTTCCTTATGTCTCCTGTTTATTTTAACAGCCCTTATTATAATCTGAAGTTATCTAGTTCTTGTGTTTACTGTCTGTTTTCCTAACTGAACCAGCTCAGGTAAGCACTCCACAAATATTAAATAAAAGAGTACACTGGAGAGGAGAACCAGTACGTGTCTTGGCAGAGTTTGAGGTAATAGCCACACCATTCCTGAATGAATAGAATATGATGTCCCCAACGAGAAATTATTGGCATCCAACCTGGTAATTAATATATGTCAGGCAATTGACCTTTAAACAAATCTGCTAGATAAGCACCAACTTACAGAGGTGGAAACGCTCTCGAAGAAGGTGCTGACCGGCCCAGGCTCACGTAGCTAGGCAATAGCTAAACCAAGATTCAACCCCCCAAACATGACAACACATGGTTCACCAAGGTGTCTGTGTCATCAGGGCCAAGTGTGTCTGGCTCCAGATCTCATGTTCTGAAACATTCCACCGGATACAGATTCAGAACTAGGCATTATTTGTGAAGTAGGGTCTTATATATAGCTCTACCTGCAAGTCACACTCAAGACTCACCTCCCTCTAGGTTTGTTTCTGTGAGTAACACATTCACCTTTGCCAAGTCTTCCTTAAATGCTGCACTCAATTTAGTGAGGGTTACTATACACTAGGGTCTGGGCCCATAGTTGGCCTGAGGGAGTACTAACAGGTAATTAGGCCAGAATATAGGGCAACAATGGGCTCAAGACAGAGAATGGATCTTGGGGGCAGTTATCCCCTGCCACACGGAGATTCTATTTTATTGTCAAATATAAGGAATCTCGGTTTTACTTTCCTTAACCAAAGTGTCCATTTCCTCCTATGTACTGATTAGGAAAACACATTAGCACTATTCTGTATATAAACAGTCTCCGGGTACAGGACTCAGTATCCTGCCACCGAAGATGAAGCACAGTGGCTAAAGCATGAGCTCTGCCACTGCACTCTTGGGTCTGCCATGAGCCCCAGGCTTGTTATTTAATCAGTCCATGCTTCACTTTCATCATCTGCAAAACGGAAGTCAAATATTGAGTTAATAGAAATAAAATGTTTATAATGGCATTGGGGACATAGTATGTTCTCAACAAATGTTAGCTCTTCCTAATATTATTTAAACCCCTACCTTCATTTTTACTTGAATACGTCTGCAGGGTGTTAAAAAAAAACTTTTCAGACTAGATTCATGCTATCTAATATCATCCTATGAGCTTGGCGGAGGTAGGGTATTAACAGGATTATCCACATTGGCCAATTCCATGACCAAAAAGACGAGCTTACCTGTTAAGCACATCATCAGTAGCAAGAAAAAGGTAGACTCCACGTCTGACAGACTGAATCTGTAGTATCATTGGAGAATTTGTGACAACCAGAAATAGATGTGCACATGTAAAACAAGCATTCTGTAGAATGGGTGATCATGGAAGGACTCGAGTCCCTTTGTAAGGCAGAGCTTACTGATTTATTTCTATCATGAGAAATTTTAAAGGTGAAATATCAAATTCTATTAGTGAGAATCCACTATGTGAAAATCCAAGCAGGCACACAAATATTGCTGCTGTATTTACTGCCTTGATACTGATGTTTTCCTCACAAATATGCATCATTCATAGTATGAGCACCTGTTCATGTCTCCAGCACTGCAAGTCTCACCCTATTGACCATTAAATCCTAACAACGAGCATGACACCTGCCCCGTATTGGGTGCCCAAAATTTTCAACTCATATCTGGAGCACGTGTGTCCACATATATGGGTATACAGCATACGGATCAGGTGAGACAGGCAACAATTATAATGAACAAGTGCTAGACAATGAAAATCTTACTTTTATTATTATTATTATTATTATTATTATTATTTTGAGACGGAGTCTCTCTCTCTGTTGCCCAGGCTGGAGTGCAGTGGCGCGATCTCGGCTCACTGCAACCTCTGCCTCCCGGGTTCATGCCATTCTCCTGCCTCAGCCTCCCAAGTAGCTGGGACTACAGGCACCCGCCACCATGCCCGGCTAATATATATATATATTTTTTGTATTTTTAGTAGAGACGGGGTTTCACCGTGTTAGCCAGATGGTCTCGATCTCCTGACCTCGTGATCCGCCTGCCTCGGCCTCCCAAAGTGCTGCAATTACAGGCGTGAGCCACCGTGCCCGGCTGAAAATCCTATTTTTAAATAGTTATCTTCAAGAGGGAGATACACTAGGAAAAAGCAGTGGTCTAAATGATAGATATTTGCTTAGGTTGGCTTAAAACACCTTCAAATTCTCCCATTAACAGAAAAATAAACTAACACTGCAGAATCAAATAAACATTCATGCACATTCATACATTAAAACAGCCTTTATTTTCCCCTGAAATCTGAAAAAGTGTTATCTAAACCAAATTAGATAGTGCAAACTCAATTTTCATTCAGCTATTAAACGTTTTATTTCCCTCAATAGTCAGGAATTTAATAGGCAATCAGTCCTAAAACTAACCATTCTTTTGAATGGTTAAATTAAACCTAAAAACTACTCTGTGTTTAACTCAGTCTAAAATGTGTTGGAGTAAAATATGAAGCCTACAAATTTCACAGAAATAATAGCTCCTTTCATGACTTTAATCACACATAATATTCCTTCTGTTTTTGATACTACTAATGGCCCACCTCAAACTTCAAAGAATTTCTCAAATCAGGTGATTAACCTGTGTTGATCATGATGCATCACATATTGTGGACGCCCCACCACCTGTTCACATGAAGAACACGCACCTGCAGGAGGTGACTGGTCCTCTGAGGGCCCCGCAGCCTGCCGAGGGAGTCAGACCCTGCACCTTGGTCTCATTAGCACGATGGTCTCAACACTTCAGCACTGTGCCAGCCAAACATAAGCCATGCCCAGAGCAGCTTTACATCCAAAGGGCTGAATTAACACATCAACCCATGCAAGCAGATTATAATACTGAGATTTCCCATTTCCTCCTGATATTTTAATAAGAATATTAAATACTCTAGTACAAAAGCACAGCAATGCATTAATCCAAAATGTGACCTGCATACAAAGGTCAACTCCACCTGTGCCTCTCTAAGAGAACAAAGTGTTCCTCTAGTAAACAGGACTTTTTTTTAAAATCCTGGGCTATTAGAGATCAGAGCACCTGATAATCATCAAGCCCTGTTACCTTTCAATTTACTGATAAGGAAGACAACATTTCCTGAAAACCCGAAGTGTTCTGGGCACTACGCTCATCATGTGTTTGTTCACATGTATTTTGTTTTTTTGCATCCTTTATTTAGCCTTCAAATATCCACTCCTTTTTGCCAGTGAGGAAATCGAGGCCCATTTAGATTAAGTCACTATTTATTTTTTTCAAATTTCCTAACTAAACTGTTTCTTTCAGCAATTAACTATAATGTGAAAAGAAAGAAAGTACTCTCTCCTCTTCAATGTAGATTTCATGCAGGGGTTCAAAATAAGCCAGACGCAATAGGAAAATGATCAGGTGGTCTAACATCCAAGCTGGAGGTGGCACATGAGCCAGGGGTGTGAGACTCTCAGTTTCCCAAGAGCTGCTTCCATGTGCCAAGATGCTCCCAATCCTTTTTTTCCCACCCAGTCTCCTCTTCAACAATGATTCATTTTAATTACATAATTACATAAAGTCATCAATTGCAGGAATGGCTTCCTACAATTAAACTTGATAAAATAGTCAAGCAAAGAAAGCCCACACCCTCACTCCTTCCACAGGACAGCACCTTTCAAAGAAGTCAGACAATACAGCCAGGTTACCCTCGGGTGTTTCACGGGGAACATCTAGTGTTGGAGCATCCAGCCTGAATGTGCATGAGCCCCAGTGATGACAGTTCTGGTGGATAAACTGCTCAGTTAGTGCTGCCTGTATAAAGATGAACAAGAATCCTGTTCTCTTTGTTCAAAGGGTTTTAATCCAGAAAGATGAAATATATTCAAACCAAGCAGCTTGAGGTGTACAGCTCAGATCAAGGTATACACAGTATGAAACTGTCAGAACAGCCATGGGAAGTACAAAAGTGACTTTAAGCTATAAAAATAGACAGGGGTCTAGAGCAGTGGCTCATGTCTATAATCCCAGCACTTTCAGAGGCCAAGGCAAGAGGATCTCCTGAAGTCAGGAGTTTGAGACCAGACTGGGCAACACAGTGAGACCCCATCTCTTAAAAAAAAAAAAAAAAAAAAAAAGGAAGGCATGCATGGTGGTGCATGCCTGTGGTCCCAGCTTCTTGGGAGGCTGAAGCAGGAGGAGGGCTTGAAGCCAGGAGTTGGAGCCTGCAATGAGCTATGATCATGCCACTGCACTCCAGCCTGGGTAACAGAGCAAGACTCTGTCTCTTAAAAAGCAAAAATAAAACCAAAAAACCAGATAGGTGGGAAGAGAGAGCAGAGAAAAGGTAAGAAAGGGTCCCTCCACCTCCATCTGTGCTTTCCAGCTCTTTCCACACAAGACTCACAACCCCACAACACCTCACCCAGTCCTCATCAACCCTTCCAGATCCAATTCTGCTGCTTCTTGGACTCATTCAAACCCCTTCTCAGCCTCTTACACAGGCCATTTCCAAGGCAATGGCACACTCTGGCCTTTCCTGAACAAAGACAGGTGGTAAAGTGGGTTGGAAGAAGTCCAGCCCCACCCTGGAAGGACAGCTGCAGGAGGTTATAACTGGAACGTTGTCGACTTCCTGTTCTTGTTGCGTTTGCCCAAATGTCCTCAACGTGCTCAGGAACAACCACCAAGGTGGGCTTACATAGGTGTTTGGTTTGGGAGGTAGTTGGCCACAGGGAAATCTGCAGAGACACCTAATTCAGACAGTTTAAGAAGCAGAATCTTAAACAGATTTGAGAGGCAAGAGATGTGAAGAGAAAGCAAGCTGTCACCCAAGGGCTGCTAGCCAGCAGAGGGCCTCCAGGGAACTAGAAGGACATTGCAAAGCTCCGGGCTAGACCCCTAGGTCTGTGTGATTTTGCTGACATCACTGTGAAAAAAGAAATTATTACAAAGTCGAATTCGCTCACAGCTAGAAGGATTCGGACAGAAGGTGTCCAAAACAGTAAAAGGGAAGATGCTGTTAACTGCGTTTGAAAACAATTATAAAAATGTCAGAAGCTTCAAATCAGTTTTTATCCTTATGTTTTCAGTTTTTTAAACACAGATGATGGCCCTGTGAATATCAGAACAACAGCAAAGCACTTCTAAAATATAGATGCAGATACCACAGAGCCTGCCCCTCATAAAAACAAACAAGCAGGCAAACAAACAGAAAAGCGGGCTGTGTCCCCACAGTCTCCTCTCTTTTCATATAATCCTTCCTACCTTCATCCCTGCCAAACAGGCTTTCATACCCTTTGCAGCATGGCTTTGTTCCCAGGAAACCTAATAAGATATTTATGAATGTTTCAATATTGGCAGCAGAGTTGGCAGCAGGAGTCTCTGCAGTGGCAGAAAGGTCAAAGCGATCCCTCCAACTACCCCCACCGCCCGCCTTGGAGATTACATCTACTATACACACAATTAAATGCAGCAGACCCAGACTGATCTTTTCCTTGTAATTTTTTTAATCACCAAAGGATTAAGAAACAGAAGTACATTATTCAACACAGCAATTCTAAGTGGGTCCCTTAACAGACATTGACCCACATGTGTTTTCTGATGTCACCTAGGTTCTCGTTGCCACAGACCTTGGACAGCTCCCTCTCCCATGCACCACCCTGGCTCTTCCAACCCTTCTCTCTCCTCAAACTCTCCACCCTACCCCAGCCCCTTCACTTTGAGCACTCTGCCTCCTCCCCATTTCATGGGGTACACTGAAGCTTTAGAGTGGACGTGATTCACCTTGACACCCACACACACAAACCGACTCCCAAAGCTCTTTCCACCCTATTGACAAAGAAGTCTCTCTTATTCTTGCCCAAATCAATAAACATTGCACCTGAGCTCACCTACTGGCAGCCCTCCTTTCCTGGTTAGCCCCTACACCTCCCAAGGCCCCTGTGCAACCTCCCCTCCACATTCCTTTTCCTGACCCTGAAACAGAGATCATCCCTGAGGTTTTCTGCCTTTGGTCTTTATTCAATGCACTGAACCATCTTTTCCATGTATGGCTGAAATTAGCACCAGTGTACTCATCAAATGGTTATCAAATTCACCCCCAGCTTGGATGTCTACCACAAGCTCTGTCTAGACCAACATATTTAACTTCTCTGGATACACCTACCTGAATGTCCACAGACTCTGCAAGATCAACGTGATGACAACTGATGTCTTCACTTCCGGTTCCTGCGTATGTTTAGTAATCCCACAATGAGCTTTCTCAACCAAGCCAAAGAGTTGAGAAAACACCAAGGAAGCAAAAATAAGAAGCATAAAACAAAAAATATCCTACCAAAAAGTTACACCAACAAATGGTTTAAGCGTCCCCATCAAATGAAAAAGGATCTCTGTGGGGATTTTCTTATGTAACTTCAAAAAATTAAAAACAAAGTTATGAGTAGTCATATAACACAAACATGAGCAAAAAGAAAGGAAAGGCTAAAATAGTAACATCACCACCAAGTTTAAGACAGAAATAATTAATGAGCATAAGGCCAGAGTAAAAATTACAGCCACATTACCACCAGTGTGGTACACTTTATTTTACATAAAATTAAATTTTACTCAAAATGTAAATTATGTTTTACATGAAAACATGTAAAACAACATTCACAAGCAAATGGACCAAGAAAGCTGTAACAGGAGATTGATGCTATTATCAAACTGACTAATTGGACAGGCTAAAAATACAGATTCAAAAAATGTAATTAAAATGTCTAAACAAATGAATTTTGGAGCCTATGGAGAATACATCTTCCTTCCAAGCACAAAGGGAAACCTGGAATAAGTCCCTCGCTCCTCGTGCAGGCACTGAAGCAACAGGGAATGGACCCCACATCCTTGGACCACCTCCATGTCTTGCCAGTTTCTTTTGCCAAAGGAAACTGGGCCCCACCTGCCTCAGACACTTCAAACAGCAGGGGCTGCGGTCACTGTAATAATGAGCCAACAGGTAATGGAAACACTTTCCCCACCACGATCAGAGCACAGCTTAGGGTCCATTCAACCACAGGATTTCAGAATTGAGGGAAACCTTGAAAACTCTCATTAAAGCCCTTCCCTTCACACAGTAGGAAACTGAGGGCTTGTAAGACACAGTGCTACATCTACAGAAACACGACTACACAGGGTAGGAGGAGCTGCACTCAAAGGTTAGAAACAGTGGGAGGGTCCAGACGGGGTCAAGGCTGGGCATCTTGTGATGATGGCTGAGGGCGGTGATGTCCCCAGTGTGTTTCACACCAAGAGAATTTTTTTTGTAAGCAACCCCCTTCTCTATGTGGCAAAATTTCTTTCAGTGATAACTATAAAGAACATAAAATTGACCAAAAAAGAAACAAACAGCAAAAATAGTCTTTATTGAACTTGCATCTAGGCCAGGCACGGTGGCTCATGCCTGTAATCCCAGCACTCTGGGAGGCTGAGGCGGGTGGATCATCTGAAGTCAGGAGTTCAAGACCAGCCTGGCCAACATGGTGAAACCCCATCTCTACAAAAATACAAAAATTAGCCAGGCATGGTGGCAGGTGCCTGTAAACCCAGTTACTTGGGAGGCTGAGGCAGGAGAATCGCTTGAACCCAGGAGGCAAAGGTTGCAGTGAGCCGAAATCACACTACGGCACTCCAGCCTGGAAAACAGAGTGAGACTCCGTCTCAAAAACAAAAAAATAAAACTGCATCTAATCATGCCAGTAAATAAAATAATAAAAATTTTTATAGTCCAAAAAAAAAGAGAAAAAAGCACAAGTATTTATTCAATGGTTTTCATATCTATCTATGTAACAACTTGAATTTTGATCCTTTGGTTACAGACTGATACAATATTTATGTCATTAATTGGCAAGTAACTAATAAGTGAAATTTAACAAAACCAATGCTCTGTCAAAGGTATAAACATCTACTAAATCATACCACTAATGTCACATTTTCTTTTCTTGACTTGGTCTTCAATTTTAAAACAATGAATAATTATGAATGAATTTCAATTTTAAGAATCTAGGAAAAATTTACCAAACTAAAATGTGAGCTTACCAAACAAAATATCATACCCTGCAGTTCATATTCTGTTTTGCTGTCTTAAATGTTAGATGTAAAAACCCCCACGTGGTCACATAAAATGACAGAATCGAAGTCACTCAAGTTCTACTTTCTTAGTGTTTATAAACGCTGTACTGTCACTATTTCATCGCTATTATTTAAACTCAAGCACTGGGCATGGTGACTCACACTTGTAATCCCGGCACTTTGAGAGTCTCTGCTGGAAGGATCACTTGAGGCCAGGAGTTCAAGACCAGCCTGGGCAACATAGCGAGACCCCATCTCTATGAAATAATCATAAATAAGTACATAAACTAACTAACTCCAGAATATGTAGCACCATGGGGCTCCTGGAGAGCACTGTGTCCAAAGGGAACTCCGGAGCTGTCCTAACTCTTAGGACCTTGCTCTCAAAATGCACACATACAGTTCAGTTGGTTGTGGGCAATGGAGACAGAGGGTTAACTGGGAGTGCTCCTAATGAATTTCCATGTAGAATATAATGGTCACTTAAAAGAAATAAATCAAGTCCAACAGCACTTTAAAAAAAAAGAAAACGTAAATAAAATAAATATGTGCTACATTGAAGAATATGTGTATATTTTATATATATACACACTATATCTGCTATATACATATGTGAAATCTTTAAAAGTAGCCAGGCTTGTGACTGTAATCCCAGCAACTTGGGAGGCTGAGGTGGGAGGATCACTTAGGGGCAGGAGTTTGAGACCAGCCTGGGCAACACAGCAACACAGCAAGACCCTGTCTCTAAATTTTTTTTTAATTAGTCACGCATGGTGACGTGTGCCTATATTCCCAGCTACTTGCGAGGCTGAGGTGGGAGAATCTGAGGCTGTAATGAACTATGATTGTACCACTGCACTCCAGCCTGGCCCACAGAGTAAGACCTCCGCTCTAAAAAAAAAAAAAAAAAACCAACAACAACAACTAAATAGTAGTCATGGCAATTATTTAGAATTTAGTCCAAATGAAGGCTTTTGCAGGGAAGAGAATGTTACTGCTGGTACATGGGGATGATTAAAAGCAGATGGACTTTTAGTGGGTTTAATTGTGTGGACCTTCTTATTGCCTGCACCTCAGGCAGATCACTCCCCAATGCATCCCACACAGCCTGTGATGCTCACCGACTGTACGAACTCAGGCAAGTTACGTAACTCTCTCTGGTGTGTGTCCTTATCTGTGCCATGGAGATGCCAGCTGGGACTGGCTCTGCCTCACATCTGAGGCTCCTGGAGGACTGCAGCCTCAGGTGTGGGAGCCCCGGCTCCTGGTCCGTCCGTGGTGTGCTCTGCGAGGAGAGCTTCTAAGGAAAGTGCTGTGGGAATTAAAGCTATACGGCGGCAGCCCTATGAAGAGTGAAGCACCCACCTTATGGCTCAGGAAAAACAGGTCAGGAGGCTGCTCAGAGTTTCTCTCCCGTAGCTCTTCTTTAAGAGGCTAAGGACATGAGCCAGAGAGCAGGGAGGAAAAAGGGGCCACGAACTTAGCCATGGAAATGGATCGTTCAACATGTGTGTTCTACTACACTTCCCTTACTCAAATATACCCGAAAAGCTAAGGAGTAACCTTGCAGGCAGAGCCCTCGATTTTCTACCACTGTGCCGCAACACCAAGCACCAAGACAGTATACACTAGCTACTACAAATGAATTTGTCTGACACACAAGTTTTAAACCTTGACCAACATAAATGACTAAGGATGCCAGCTGTCACATTAAATCCCAAATGTACCTCCATTTGAGGGCAGACATCCATCTGCCAAGTCTGAAGAAATTGGCATTAAAAGCATTTACCTCGGCAGCCCCCTTTTAGGAGTAGTTTACATATGAAAGTACAATATCAACACTACACAATACATCAATTTCCGAGGCATAAGTAACTGCACATCACCATGGAGGTTCTACTTTGTTCAATAAGCAATTAAGTGTGAAGGGATATCTGAGAACAACACATTAAGCCAATTCGCATTTTCTGTTCAATTCTGACCTTCGCTTGCAGAGCGCAGTCCTTCAGCAAAGGTTTTCCACTTCCCATTGGCAGGAATTGTGCGTCGTGCTGGGGAGGATGCGAGGGGAAACAGACAGACTTTGTCATCAAGGATGACACAGCAGAGTAGGAGAGTCAGAGATGGATAAAAATAGATGTGGTGCAGCATGCTAAGTTCCAGAGCAAAAGAGTCTGAGAAATGCTGCGGCACAGAGGGGTTGCCTCCGCCTGCAAATGGTGGAGATGCAGGATGAGGAAGAAAATGCTTGCTTACAGAGATGCGACCTGAGCCTGAAAAACAGGGCCCTCCAGGAGGACAAACTTGAGTAGGTTAGGAGACAGTGTTCCAGGGAAAGTGCCATGATTAAAGGCTGCAGCCAGACACAGGAAGAGGAGCCTGGGGAGATGGTGCGGTAAGCCGGGAATAGAACGAGAGTGGCCTTGTGTATCTTACTGGAGACAAAAGAGAAGTAGCGATGGTCCCTCAACAGGGAGAATCACAGTGCCTTGGCTGTTTTAGAATGATAACCACCAGCAATCGGGAAGGTGAAAGGGAAACCCTGTTACAGGTGGAGACAAGAGAGACTGAACCAGCACCAGTGCCATGAAAATGATCCACTCAACAAAAAAGTAGATCTGGTTTAAAATCTATACCCACCCACCAAGCATCCTCCTGGGCACTATGACTCTGTACCCTGGTCCTGGTGTATCCCAACCTAGCCAGGGTTGTCAGGGAAAGATGCAAATGGTAAAGTCAACCAGACAGCAAAAATGGGGGGTGGGGGGTGGGGGAGTCATCTGAATTTCCTTTAAACGTTTATACCTATTTTTTAAAAAGTGGTGCTTACTGTGGTACACAGCAAGACATGAGATAAAGCATAGAAAAAGGACAAAAACACCACCAAAAATGACCGTGTGATAGAGTACTAAGACTCCTTTTGGTTTTTTTCTTCTTGAGACGGGTATGGCTCTGATGCCCAGGCTGGAGTGCAGTGGCATGATTTTGGCTCACTGCAACCTCCACCTCCCAAGTAGCTGGGACTACAGGCGCATGCCACCACATCTGGCTAATTTTTGTATTTTTCATAAAGAAAGGGTTTTGCCATGTTGCCCTGGTCTCAAACTCCTGAGCTCAAGCAATCCTCCCACCTCAGCCTCCCAGAGTGCTGGGATTACAGGCATGAGCCACCATGCCCAGGCAAGACTCCTTGTAATGGTAAAGTTGTAATTACTATATCAACGAGCAATAAGACTATTACATGAGGGACCTGGAGAAGTCAAATACACAGGGACAGAAAGTAGAATGGTGATTCTCAGGGGCAGGGGCAGGAAGAACAGGGAGTTGTTTAACAGGGACAGAGTTTCAGTTTTGCAAGATGAAAAGCTTTCTGGAGACTGGTTGCACACCAGTGTGACTATCCTTAACACTACTGACTCGTATACTTAAATATAATAAAGAAGATAAATTTCATGTTGTGTATTTTACCACAAAAAAAGAGAAAAAAGAAGAAAAAAGAGCAACAAGCCTACCCAACCTGTCAAACAGGATGGGATATATGATGTCTACGGCCACTGTACTGTGTCCTAGGCATTTTTGCATCTGAAATCTCATTTAGCTTCCCGACATGCTTTCTAGGGAAGTGTGTTTCCATCAAACAAACAAGGAAAGTCAGGCTCAGCGAAATCATGTACTTGACCTAAGGTCATTCAGTTTGTCCCTGGTAGAGCCAAGACTCGTGTACTTGTTATGTTTTGTTCCTTATACTATAGCTAATTACCCTCCCACTCAGGCTATTACAAAAAAAATAAAAAAGAAAGAGAAAGATTACACTGCAAGTTTTTTCCATTACATGTTTAATAATTTAAAGTTCTCCATGATAACCTCAGGCAAACTAGAATTAATCTTCAAAATCAGGTTAGTGCAAAAAGAAAACATTTCTAGTTTGTTCCTAAAACGCATTCTTCCTATTCGATATGCACCTTACCTTTTAATCTCTACTAATGCAGGTCAAAACCTGTTGTTTTTTTTTTTGTAAAACCCAAGTGGTACATTCCAAAATTGATGGGAGAGTTATTGTCAAACACACTATCTAAAATGCAACAACAGCAACGCAAAATTTATAAATCACTCAGTGAGGTGCTGTTTAAAGTGCCTCATGCATATTAACTCATTTAATCTTCAAAAAATTCCTATGAACTATACATTGTTGCATGAGGGTGACAAATGAGGACCATCTTCAACAAAATCCCCAGGAGTGCTGGCTGCAAACAGAAATCAGAGCCTGCCCCAGACGAAATGAACCTAGATTTTTCTTATGCAATGTAAGGCTAAAACTAAAATACCTGATCTATATATCATGGATTCGCCAACCAAGTTACCTTTATATGCACAAAACAGGAAATGAGAGGTACATGACAGCCTGTGGAATACAAACATGCCAAGAACGAGAACTGGAAAGCACAAGTAAATACTACCACTGACATCATTCTGCAAAGACTCCGCAAAATTGTATTTGAGAATTTTATGGAGAACATAAACCTTGGCAAAAAGGTTTTACAAAACAATTCACCTTTTTAGTTAGAGACTGTCTTTCAAGTCTTACTAAGCAGATCATACATCTTAGCTCATGACTTCTGCAGAACTCAACCACAGCTCTATTCGTTATATTATTACTATTAATATTTTTAATTGAGACAGGGTTTTGCTCCATCACACAGGCTGGAGTGCGGCGGTGCAATCTCAGCTCACTTTAACCTCCACCTCCCAGGCTCAAGCGATCCTCCACCTCAGCTTCCCAAGTAGCTGGGACCACAGGCATGCATCACCATGCTCAGCTAATTTTTTGCACTTTTGATAGAGATGGGGTTTCACCATGCTGCCCTCCGCTGGTCTCGAACTCCTGAGCTCAGGCGAAGCACCTGCCTCAGCCTCCCAAAGTGATGGAATTACAGGTGTGAGCTACCACGCTCAGCCTCTATTTGTTGTAACAATTATTCCACGGGTATATGTGCAGCCATGTTGATGCTGTCCTAATTTTAAAATATTCAATGTATTTCAAACAGTAAGCAGCACATAAGTTTCTTTTAAAGGGCTACATATTCTGATGTCTTCATTTTTTTCTAATGGTAGTATCTCAAAATATCAAAATTCATCATGCCCCTTAACATAATAGTTCAAAAAAATGACGCATAATCAATTTATCTTCAGGGTATATAAGAAAACATACTTGGCTGTGAAGAATGCTAAATCAATATCTTTAAACTATTTATATAAAAAGTACTATGGTTTAAAATCCAAGTCAGTTAAATGTCTTATAATCTACTATTCTAAATCTTTAAAAATATCACAGGTTGATTTCTATAAAAAAAGTATTTAACTCTATAGCAAACACCAGCACTGAATTGAGAATAGCTTCTTGTCTACTTAAGTGCATGACACATGATAAAAAAAAAATGTTTGGAATACTGCATTGCACATTGCACCCATCAACCATCCATACAAAATACTAGCAAAGGGACCATAAAACTAGACATAGAAGGACCTCAGAAAGTGAACTAGACACAGGAAAAGACTGTCAGCAGGTAACAGATAGTCCCCAGCTTTCTCAGCATTTCCTTAGAGTTCGTACATACTAATATGGAGTATTGGAGTTTGGGGGTACAATTTTAGGGGCAAAAAATTGAAAGCTTTTCCGACCCTCATTTAAATTTTTGTTGAGTATAGGAGCAATGTTGTCAATTGGTGAAATAAGAAAATTCACTCTTTCCCAACGATGTGATAGAAGACCCAACAACATATGAAGAGGCCACATATGCTCCCTGGGACAGCCCTGAAGAGTCATCTCTATAAATGGGTCTGTGACTATCAAACTAAACATGAAGAGAACTACTAAATTCCTGACAGTCCAATACTAACTCAAATATAATGTGAGAATTAACGTTTTGTTATAGTGATTAAACATGTTTGCAGTTGTTATGGGTCGACTGCCGCTTATGTGTTGGCCACAGTCTAGAACCATTGTCTGGGACTCACAGGAAGCCTCGATTCAGAGGAAGAACTTTCAACACCAGCTCACTGTGGACTAGAATGGTTTCCAGGTGAAATGGTGTGTCCCCCAGGAAGACAGATGTTCATGTGTAGGCCCAGTGAATTATAAGCGTTAAAATATATGGCATGCGCCTATGTGTGTACACATTTAGACAAGCAGTGGAAGGAGGCTGGTAAAAGTACGAAAAGAAATCTTCCCTTATGTTATTTTCTGTCTTGGAGTTTTTTGACTTTCCAATGTCCACAATGTTTGGCTTACAAATATGACTAACCCATGTACAGAGAATAATGGTGGTACCTCCCCAACACACACACACACACATGCACTATCCTGTACTTAAAATTACTTCCTCTGCTATGTCTAATCTTATACAGTGAACAAAACTTTGTTGAAATAGGTGTAGTGTTGAAACTGCATGACAGCTGACAGTCAAAACAGTGATACTGAGAGAAGTTCACATTTCTGCCTTACCAAGGCATCGTCATTATGTGAAATTATTCAATTTACTCTGGTACATCGATGTTAGAACGGTTAATGCATTCTAATTTGTAAAGGTAACCGTAAAAAATGACTATGAGGCAGTTTTAACAAAGCTGAGTATTAGAGAAATAATTGTGACACTATTCAGCAAATGGCCTTACTGTTTTAAAATAAAGAGCTCTATTTTTAAACTATCAGAGCTTGGTAACATGTTTCATATGCTAGACAGCAATACTTTCAAAACTTCCACCTTTCACTGGAATAAAAACAAAAGAGTCATATTTTTTATTCAATAATTTAAAGAATATTCCTGCCGGGTGCAGTGGCTCATGCCTGTAATCCCAACACTTTGGGAGGCTGAGGCAAGTGGATCACTTGAGGTCAGGAGTTCGAGACTAGCCTGGCCAACATAGCGAAATCCCATCTCTACTAAAAACACACAAAAAATTAGCCAGGCCTGCTGGTGGGTGCCTGTAGTCCCAGCTACACAGGAAGCTGAGGCAGGAGAATCACCTGAACCTGGGAGTGCGAGGTTGCAGTAAGCCAAGATCACGCCACTGCACTCCAGCCTGGGCAACGGCGAGACTCTGTCTCAAAAAAAGAAAAAAATTTTAAAAAATAAATAAATAAAAAATATTCCTTTATATCATTGAATCTACAGTTAAGTATTCAGTTTCCATATTATGCACAGTGCCAAGTTCCTCAGAGATATTCAAAGCAGAGCCCCACAGAGCCAAAAAGTTGATGGTCTCAAACAAGATGGAAGGGAAAAAAGGAGGGAGGGTAGAAAGATACAGATGCAGACTTTATAGTCACAATTCAGTACAACTCTAGTCACACATGTGGACCAAGTTTAACGTTTTAACCATTCTATGGTAAAGAATCTTGGTGTTTGTTTGCAGGAGGAGGTGTCAGTGAATTTAATGTGAATTTATATGCAACTGTGTTCTTTCACGACACCAAAAGGAGAAGCCAGTTTCTTGATTTAACACCAATCCACACATGCACACTCTCAAACACGTTTTAGACTCGTCTTATGCTCGCAGTCCAGCCTGCTTGTCCCTAGCAGTTACAGGCTAGAAAACATATATGTACAAAAGACCCTAATGCCCAAAACGTACCTTGTGATTCTTCAGCCTGCACATTTCTCCCCTTGGCAATGTGTAACTCTTGGGCAGAGTAATACACAAGTCCACTTCCCTTTTCCCCAAGTTACAGCTTATAATTGATTGTTTTGGTTATCAAAGAATTAGAAAGCAAAATGAGTGGCAAAGAAGAACAACATCCGTAATAACCAGATAACTGGTGTCAATGAGCAACTCTGTGTGAGTCTGTGAGCTCTTATACAGTGTGGCCTTAAACAGGTACATTCTCATCTAATTATTTTTTTCTTGTAGAGATAGGGTCTCACTATGTTGCCCAGGCTGGTTTCAAACTCCTGGCCTCAAACAATCTTCCTGCCTTGGCCTCCCAAAGTGCTGGGATTACAGGCATGAGCCACTGTGCCCAGCTGTTCTCATCTAATTCTCATCATGCTATAAGCTATGACATTATTCTACTTCCAGTTTACTAACTGCAGTATCTTGAAACCAAACAGATCTAGAGGTAGGGAAAGATCTGTCAAAAGTTTGGTGTCTCTCCAAGAGAGCCAGTGTTGCCCCCACCTTGCTGGAGGAAGGAGCTCCATCATGACGCAACCAACAGAGATCACCCCCTACATGTGTATCTCTGCTCCTCTGGGGTGGTCTCATACTGGGGTGAAAGGGGCTTTCTGCTATTCTGAGGTCAATCACCTTGCCCCAATCCACAGTTCAAAATAGTTCAAAACAAAACTCAGAAACACAAGAAATAGCATCAACACCTTCTCCGTCACTAACACTGGAACCTGGAAATCACACTTGCCTAGTGCTCTGTCCACTTACAGCTCCACTGCTAACCATCCCAAGTGCTTCTCTTCTCCTGCAGCAGTATAGCCCTGCACCTCTTCCTGGGCAATGACGGCAGCCTCATGTGCTTATTCTAAATGCAGAGCAGGTGGCTGTGCACATCAAACCCAAGTACTATGCCTTTGTCACTTGGCCCATAAAAGCTTTTCCCGACTACAGCAGCCCGTCTCCAGTAGCCTGGCCTTTCACAGCACTTTGTCCATCATCCCCCTTCTGTATTAGTCCGTTTTCATGCTGCTGATAAAGACATACCCCAGACTGGGCAATTTACAAAAGAAAGAGATTTAATTGGATTACAGTTCCACATGGCTGAGGAAGCCTCACAATCATGGTGGAAGGCAAGGAGGAGCAAGTCCCGTCTTACACGGACGGCAGCAGGCAAAGAGAGAATGAGGAAGATGCAAAACTGGAACCCCTGATAAAACCATCAGCTCTCATAAGATTTATTCACTGCCACAAGAACAGTATGGGGGAAACCAATCATCTCCCACCAGGTCCCTCCCACAACACATGGGAATTATGGGAGCTACAATTCAAGATGAGATTTGGGTAGGGACCCAGAGCCAAACCACATCACTTTCTTCTTCCACATCTTTTCTGGAAAGACACACACCTGGCCATTACACTCTTCTGCACCTCTGCACATGGGGTTCCCCATGTCTGGCCTGCCCTCCCCACCAAGCCTCACCCAAGTTTCCAGGCTGACTCCTACTCATCTTTCAGGCCCAGCTTATTGGTCTCTACCAGCAGCTTTGCCCCATCCTTCTACTTTTCCTGCAGTGCTGCCACTAACCACGCACCCCCAATTCTTGACAGAGAGGGACTGCAATGCTTACCTCACATATACCAAATATACGATTATGAATAGTACTGATCACGATCAGTCTCAGAGTTCCTAGGGCCTAAAGTAAAAGTCAGACTAGGGCTTTCCTCTAAGGTGGGCCCTAATCAACTGAATTTAAAGCAGGTAGCTCCCAAGTGGGGTTTGGGAAGACACTATCAGAGCTTATATTTATATATACCTCCAAAAAATAAGCTTTCAGGAACATTTATTAAATGCACTGACACTGGTGTCCCAACATAATTCTACGTAATGTGGCTGGAGAGGAACCTCCTTAAATGGGAAGGGTGGGTGGTGCTATGGACTGAACTGTGTCCTTCCTAAAATTCGTATGTTGAAGCCCTAGCCCCCAGTGTGATGGGATGCCACTGTTGGGCCCTTTTGGAGATAATTAGGATCAGATGAGGTCATGAGGGTGGGACCCTCAAGATGGGATTAGTGCCCTTATTAGAGACAGAGAGCTCTCACTCTGTCACTCCCTCACTCTCGCTCTTGCTCTTGCTCTTGCTCACTCTCTCTGTTCTGGGAGGACATAGCAAGAAGGCAGCTATCTGCAAGCCAGGGGAGAGCCCACACCAGAACCGGATCATGCTGGCACCCTGATCTTGGACTTCCAGCCTCTAGAACTATGAGAAGATGAACACCTGCTTATGCCCACTGGTCTACGTATTTTGCTATGGCAGCCTGAGCTAATACAGGGATAACAGTGGTACCCTCCCTGTCTGTCTCTCTCCTTACTACTACACATTTCAATTTCCAGGTCCCAGCTAGGTGGAGTCATGGATCACTTTATCTAATTTAAACTAAATTAACCCTCCCAAAAGAAAAAAATGGCTTAAGAATCATACAACAAAACCACAAATTGGAAATTATACTTATTAATAATGCAATTACAAGAGAATAAAAAGCAGCAGAATTGACACATTCCTAGTAAAAGCTCTTTAAAACCATTTTACTAGGTTAAACATTAGGGTAATTTAATCAAATCTGACAAATCGGCCAAAAGCATTCAAAATAATAGAGAAGACTGTGAACAATATGTACTTACATCCACAACTCTTAACGGAGAATCTTGGTAAATATATACTGGGTCTTCAGATAATAACTAACAATGATAGCACATGTATACGAATGTTTTAAATATACATATCAAAGGTTCACGCTAAAAAATTTTATGGGCTGAGTGTGGTGGCTCATGCCTGTAACCCCAGCACTTTGGGAGGCCAAGGAGGGCAGATCATGGGGTCAGGAGATCGAGACCATCCTGGCCAAAATGGTGAAACCCTGTCTCTACTAAAATACAAAAAATTAGCCGGGCATGGTGGCACGTGCCTGTAGTCCCAGCTACTTGGGAGGCTGAGGCAGGGGAATCACTTGAACCCAGGAGGCAGAGGTTGCAGTGAGCCGAGATCACGCCACTACACTCCAGCCTGGCAACACAGCAAGACTCCAAAAAGAAAAAAAAAACAAAAAAAAAGTGTTACAAATGGGACATCCAATGAAAAAGTTTTGGAGACCACTGATATAGACAGAGAACTTACATGAGAGTTAGGTCCACTCTCAAGCTGAAGTCTTTTCTAAGCTGAAACCTGCCAACACTCTCCAAAAGCCTTTCATATGGTATACGTTATACATAGACTGAAGATACATAGAATAATCCATCAGAGTGACTAACACCATCCCAAACTCAACCCAAATCATTTTTAATGACATCTAATAGAAAATAGTAAAGGCTTAAAACCTGTGATTTCAGTTTTGAAGAGCTGGCTTTCATTTAAGAGAAAAGAATGGGTCAGCATTTGAATGACCAAACCCAACCTCATGGATTTCAGGAAATTTCTTTGTTAAACATCCCTACATCCCCACAATGGTCAGACCTCTCCTTTTGTTCTCTCTAAGCATTGTTCCTCTTGAAAGGGTTGCTGATTAGCATTTCTGAGTAAGCTTTTGCTGTCTGTTGAGTGACTCAGCTATAAGTAGTAGAACAAACACTTAGATGCAACTTTCTGGATAAGGACACAGAAGTTCACATGACTAAACTGAGCAGAAACAGCTACCTACTTTTTCAATTTAAGCAACTAGATCAGACATTATGCAAACAAACCCTTGGTGCTGTTTGTGAGCATAGGGAATGTTCTTTGATGCCCCGAGAGCAAGGGTTTTCCCATCTACTCATTACAACAAACATATGAAGATATTGATCCTTTTTTCCTCTGACCATCCTCCCTTCAAAATCATGTCTGTTTCCAATTAAAGACCCAAACATTTACTAAAGTACTCAACAGAAAAACAAGAGTTTAGCATTTCGTTCCTATTCTCAGATACTTCTAGTTGATTTTAAGATTTGTTTAATTTTGAGAAAATAGTATACTTATTTCTTTTTTGAGATGGAGTTTCACTCTCTTCACCCAGGCTGGAGCGCAATGGTGCGATCTCTGCTGATTGCAACCTCCGCCTCCTGGGTTCAAGCGATTCTCCATCCTCAGCCTCCTGAGTAGCTGGGATTACAGGCACCCGCCACCGCGCCTGGCTAACTTTTGTATTTTTAGTAGAGATGGGGTTTCAGCATGTTCGCCAGGCTGGTCTGGAACTCCTGACCTCAGGTGATCTGCCTGCCTTGGCCTCCCAAAGTGCTGGGATTACAGGTGTGAGCCACCACACTTGGCCAAAAATTGTATACTTATAGAAGAGTTGCAAAAATAATAGAGTTGACATCTATCCTTCACCCAGTTTCCCCACAATGTTAGCATCTTACATCACCACAGCACAATTCTCAAAACTAAGAAAGTAACACTGGCACAACACCAATCCAATTACAGACTTTATTCAAGATTCACCAGTTTTTCCACCAATGTATCTTTTCTGTTCCAGAATCCAATTCAGGGACCAACACAGTACTTACTTGTCACGTCTTGGGTCTCTTCCAATTCTGGTTGAATTTTAATTTGTCTCACAAATCCTGATGCTTAATTCTTTTTAATCAAAGAATCATCAATGCTTCCAAGTTCACAGCAGACAATAAGAGTTAACAGAATTTGGGAAGAGGAGAGAGGAGAAATAAATTACTGACCAAAATTCTCAAACCAAATGCCTTTACCTACTTTAAACAGGGGGAATGGCACAGATGTTTTTTTGGTCAAATTCAAACTGGGCTCCATTATCCACCCACACAGGGGTCAACTTGATAAAGAAATCACCATGAAAGTCTGTCCTCTTAGACATTTGCCGTTTCCTTAGAAACACCAAATATAAAACTGGCCCAATGCTGACAGGCTTTTCTGTTTCTAAAAATACTCTTCAAGAAAGCTCACACATTCAATGGTTACCTGGAATGTACTATGCCAAAGCTCCCCCAATTCCAATATTTTCGTCTGCAGGATTCCTCAAAAGACTTGTCCAGGGGTGTAAAGCTGATAACAGTTCTCATTACAAGACTCTTCTATGGCATTAATTGCTGCTGGTACATCGAAAATAAGAACTCAGGATTGTTGTGCCATTCACGTTCAGAAAATACAGTGCCTGGCTTGGAAATTAACCAAGTATATCTGCTTCTAAACAAAAAGCAGCACACCCAGAAGGAAAATCTTGAGATTGTTTTCAACATCAGCAATTACTCTTGATAAGGAATACTTTTACCTTTGCCAAACTTGATAAAGACAGCAGTCTCAAATCAGAGATTATGTAACCTTGGTTTTTAAGATAATGATCTTTACATAAACCAAAAAAAGTTATGATTCTGCCAGGCGTCATGGCTGATGCCTATAATCCCAGCACTTTGGGAGGCCAGGGCAGATGGATCACTTGAGGTCAGGAGTTCAAGACCACCTGGCCCACGTGGTGAAACCCCGTTCTCTACCAAAAATTCAAAAATTAGCTGGCCGTGGTGGCGGGTGCCTATAATCCCAGCTACTCGAGAGTCTGAGGGGCAGGAGAATCGCTTGAACCCAGGAGGCAGAGGTTTGCAGTGAGTGGAGTTCACGCCACTGCACTCTAGCCTGGCCAATAGAGTGAGACTCCATCTCAAAAAAAAAAAAAGTTATGATTCTAGCTAGGATGCTGGTATTGCTTGTTTGCTAAATTGTAAGCAGCTTGTGCATTAAGACCAGATCCTACATAAATTCTGTAGCATTAAAACATTTAGAGGAGAATTCTTCATCCTCACAGTACTCAATGACATTGGATCTAGTACCACATATATAATCTCTCCCCACTATTCATGGACAAATTGGTTATTGAAGATTATTTTGTTCTTTTTATTCTTTAAGACAAAAATATTCTTTTAGAATTATGATCCCATCTAATTAAACTTAAGGGCTTCTGCACAGCAAAATAAACTATCAACAGAGTGAACAGACAACCTGCAGAATGGGAGAAAATACATGCAAACTATGCATCTGACAAAGGTCTAATATCCAGCACCTATAAGGAACTGAAACAAATTTATAAGAACAAAATACTAACAACCACATTAAAAAGTGGACAAAAGATATGAACAAACACTTTTCTAAAGAAGACACACATGCCGCCAACAAACATATGAAAAAAATGCTCACTATCACTAATCATTAGAGAAACGCAAATTAAAACCACAATGAGATACTATCTCACACCACCACCATGGCTATTTAAAAAGCCAAAATATAACATACGCTGGTGAGGTTGCAGAGAAAAGGGAACAATTAAACACTGTTGGTGAGAGCGTAAATTAGTTCAACTATGGTGAAAAGCAGTTTGGAAGTTTTTCAAAGAGCTAATAACCGAACTACCATTCAACTCAGCAATCCTATTACTGGGTATACACCAAGAGGAACATAAGTCCTACTACCATAAAGGCACATGGACTCGAATGCTCACTGAAGCACTATTCACAATAGCAATGACATGGAATCAACCTAAATGTCCATCAACAACAGACTGGATAAAGAAAATGTACATATACACTATGGAATACTATGCAGCCATAAAAAAGAATGAGATCATGTCTTTTGTGGGAACATGGAATGAGGGGGAGACCATTATCCTTAGCAAACTAACAGGAACAGAAAATCAAATACCGCACATTCTCACTTACAAGAGGGAGCTAAATGATGAGAACTCACGAACACAAAGAAGTAAACAACAGACACTGAGGCCTACTTGAGGGTGGAGGGTGGGAGAAGGAAGAGGTGCAGAAAAAACAACTACTGAGGCCGGGCACAGTGGCTCACACCTGTAATCTCAGCACTTTGGGAGGCCAAGGCGGGTGGATCACCTGAGGTCAGGAGTTTGAGACCAGCCTGGCGAACATGGTGAAACCCCATCTCTACTAAAAATACAAAAATTAGCCAGGCATGGTGGCACATGCCTGCAATCCTAGCTACTCAGGAGGCTGAGGCTTGAACCCAGGAGGCAGAGGTTGCAGTGAGCTGAGATTGCACCACTGCACTCCAGCCTGGGCGACAGAGTGAGACTCCGTCTCAGATAATAATAATAATAATGATAACTATTGAGTACTAGGCTTAGTATCTGGGTGATGAAATAATCTGTACAACAAACCCCTATGACATGAGTTTACCTATATAACAAACCTGAACACACACCCCGAACCTAAAATATAAGTTAAAACAAAACAACCAAAAAACAAGGTTAAAAAAAATTAGGATCTCAGCATTAATATTATAAACAATGATACTGTACCAACCTAGCATACAGTGCTCAATTCCTTTTTCTGTAAAGGTAATATTCTTTTTTTTTTTTTTTGAGACAGAGTCTTGCTCTGTCGCCCAGGCTGGAGTGCAGTGGCACGATCTCGGCTCACTGCAAGCTCCGCCTCCCGGGTTCACGCCATTCTCCTGCCTCAGCGTCCCGAGTAGCTGGGACTACAGGCGCCCACCACCACGCCCAGCTAATTTTTTGTATTTTTAGTAGAGACGGGGTTTCACCGTGTTAGCCAGGACAGTCTCGATCTCCTGACCTCGTGATCTGCCCACCTCGGCCTCCCAAAGTGCTGGGATTACAGGCGTGAGCCACCGCGCCCGGCCCTGTAAAGGTAATATTCTATTTAAAATTTACCTTGGCAAAGCCAACAAAAATTTATCAAAAATTTATATGAAGTAATTTTCCTTTAAGGCAAACCAACCTGAAGAAATGCAGTAACTTGACAAAGCTCGAGTTATCACTGTAATGAAGTTTTTGCTAGCTAAAACGCCCACCTGAAATGAATGAGTCATTCAAAACTGAGTAACTGTAAACATTCCTAACTAGCTTTGAAGATCTCATTTCAAATATTGAAGAAAACTGCCTTATGGCTTTGAAATTCACTATTTCAAATGGTATGCTGATAATCACATAGAAAGATTACATATGTCTGATAGTGATGACATAAGTATTGCTCATTCCTTTGATCAGCACATTATTTCAAGATTTTTCTGGGGGAAAAAAACATTATAACTTTAAACATTTTTGAAAATTTAGATATATAAAATTAAAAATTCACCACCAGTTTCCTCTAAATAGTGAGCTTTTGTAAGTATTTAATATTTAACTTAAAAGGATATGAGGCTATTTATACAAAATGTCCAGGGAAATCTACAGAAATACAAAGTAAATTTGTGGTTCCTTAGGGGTGGGGGGAGGAAGGGATGGGAGATGATAGCTAGAGTATAATATTTCTTTTGGAGGTGATGAAAATGTTCCAAAATTGACTGTGATAATAGTTGCACAACTCTATGAATATATTAAAAATCACTGAATTGTATACTTTAGATGGCTGAATTATGCACTAAAACCTTTAAAACATTTGAAAGGAGATAAGATTGTACACTTCAGGAAAAGGAGATCTTGTTAGGTGGACACATACATAATCTTACATATGTATATAAACATTGAATCCCATTAATTACTATTCATTTCTAGAGGATGAAGGAAGTTATTATCCTCATTGTTAAGGTCCTAGAAAATCAATCCCTAGTAGAAAAAGACCACTTCATAATTCTCCATCATGATGGTAATCTGAATTCATTGACTTCAATAATGAAAGACTTAACAAACCTACCACAGACTTCAGATCAAACACTGGTGGGATTTTCAGTGTCAAGAACAAGAACAAGGTTTGGTGAGACATCTATATACATAGCACAGTCCCTCCCAAAAATTCAACGAATTGGCCAGAATTTGGAGTTCTCATGTAGTGCATTCCCCTGGGGGTGCTAAGGCCACAGTGGACCCCAGAGGGGACCTCACTCCTGCTTTCTAGGCATTTCCCCAGACCCACCCTCTTTCTTCAGTCACGTCAATTCCATTCCAGTAACCTTGGCCCATAGAATTCCTGTCCTGAATGATAGCATGCCGCCCCTCACTGCCCTCCCTTCCTCTGCTTCAAACTCCCACTCCTAGTCAAACGCCAGCTGCCCAGAAAGGCAAGCGCAGAGCAACTGCTATAATCCAGAGGGTTTCAAACCAAAACTGGCTTAGGGTTGAGGAAAGTAGGGGAGAGAACTCTGTTCCAGAGAGGACAGGCCTGCCAAGGGGTACAACAAGGTAAGTCAGACAGCCCTGAGTCAGCAGACTAGTCTGAGCCTCATCTATCCCATGTGGTCCCTTCTTTTCCAAAAGCTCAATTTAGGGGCAAAGGAACTGGGATAAACTCTCCATGCCCCTGACTCTAACAAAACCATTAACCTTTTCTCCAGAAAAATTATATTAAAAAAAATTATTTATCCTTTTATAAAAATATTCCTTTGAATAGCTTCACTAAGTTTTAGCAAACATTCATGGCCAAGATAAAAGGCCTTATTTTTAAAAATCAATATTGTCATAAAACTTGAGTTTGGTAACATTAAAGTGCTAAAATAACATGGCTTGACGTTTTCTAAAATCCTTAAACCATAATGCTAAGAAGCTTTACAATCAATTTTTTTTTTTTTGAGACGGAGTCTTGCTCTGTCACCCAGGCTAGAGTGCAGTGGTGTGATTTGGGCTCATTGCAATCTCTGCCTCCTGGACTCAAGCGATTCTTGTGCCTCAGTCTCTCGAGTAGCTGGGACTACAGGCAAGCACCACCACGCCTGGCTAATTTTTGTATTTTTGGTAGAGATGGGGTTTTGCCATGTTGGCCAGGCTGGTCTCAAACTCCTGGCCTCAAGTGATCCACCCACCTTGGCCTCCCAAAGTGCTGGGATTACAGGTGTTAGCCACTGCATCTGGCCTATAATCAATTTTTTAATGAACTACAAGTCACTGATAACCATTAGTAATTCCTATTTAGACACAGAGTCAAGGCGAACCAAATACTCAAAGGCCATTTTAAAGAACATCAAGGACCACATTTTAATTTTTTAGACCCTATCCAGTGCATGCGGAAACTTACACTCACAGTATAAGCCATGAACTCAGAAATTATATGAATTTTAATGTATTTCAACTAATTCAATTATATACTTATATAAAGCTTTAAATACAATAGTTGGTAACTGCCTACTTTATTCCTCACCAACCCACTGTACATCCCCAACTTACTCTGCCTCTCTCAAAACAGTACAGATGAAACCGCACAGCAGGCAGCTACTCGGAATCCCTCTGACTAATAATACAATCAGTCTGGGTCAGCTTTCAGTCTTGATTACAGAACAGGTAGTAAAGCTCCATTATCAGTGCTCTTAAAAATCTTTACCTTCCAGCTGGGCATGGTGGTTCATGCCTGTAATTCCAGCATTTTGGGAGGCTGAGGCAGGTGGATCGCCTGAGGTCAGTAGTTTGAGACCAGCCTGGCCAACATGGCAAAGCCCCGTCTCTACTAAAAATACAAAAATTAGCTGGGCAGGCACCTGTAATCCCAGCTATCTGGGAGGCTGAAGCAGGAGAATCACTTGAACCCAGGAGGCGGAGGGTGCAGTTAGCCAAGATCATACCACTGCACTCCAGCCTGGGGGACAGAGCAAGACTCCATCTCCAAAAAAAAAAAAAACTTTACCTTCCATTAAAACAAAAGAATTTAGAGAAAAACAAAGGCCTCTATTTTTTTTCTCCCAGTCTTAAGCATGCACAAATGGATAACAAAATTAAAGGAATTAATAGAAATTAAGCAAAAATACAACTTGAAAACACACTAAAGTTTAAAAAGAAAAGTAGCTCTTCAAATCCCATATCCTTATACAGTACATATCTTTTAGAAAATCATCTTTTTGAAAGCAATTCAATAGAAACACATATGAGAAGGTGTGAAGAAATGGAACTACATGAGCAGTGCAGGATTCCAAATGGTTTAGGTAAATTCACAGTTGTGCAACCATCACCCCAAATGAAACCCCATCCACATTCACAGTCATTCCCCATTTCCCTCCAACCTTTTCTCTCTTCCTCAGCCCCAGGAACCACTAATCTACCTCATAACTCTATAAATTTGCCTCTTCTGGATACTTCATATAAATGGAATCATGTACTGTGAGGCCTTTTGTGACTGGCTTCTTCCACTTAGCATAATGCTTTCAAGTCTCATCCATGTTGTAGAATGTGTCAATATTTCATTCCTTTTTATGGCCCAATAATATTCCACTGTATGGATATACTTCATCTTATTTATTCATTCATCAGCTGATGGACATTTAGATTATTTCTACTTTGGGGCTATTCATAATAATGCTGCTGTGAAATATATGTGTACAAGTTTTTGTGTGGAGGTAGGTTTTCATTTCTCTTGGGGAGATATACCCAGGAGTAGAATGGCTAGGTCATATGGTAACTTTACATTGAACCTTTTGAAGAACTATCAAACTGTTTCCCAAGGCAGCTCCATCATTTTTACTGTTTTCCAAAGCAGCTCCATCGTTTTTCATCCCCATCAGCAATGCATGAGGGTACCAAGTTCTCTAAATCATTGCCAATACTTGTTATTTGTCTTTTTGATTGGAGCCACCCTAGTTTGTGAAGTGGTAACTCACTGTGGCTGATGCTCTGTATCTTAAACGAAGCCCACACATTCTGAAATGGGGACTCAGCTATTCTTCCAAGTTACACTTTTAAGTATAAAATATGCCCAACTGTCATTCTTAAAACCCAAAATAAAGCTGCATAATCTAACACTCCTTTAATAAGTGAAAATTCCACCTCCATATAATATGCACCATTATTATACCCCAATAATGTCCAACAGCCTGACCTTTCTAAATAAAGATGTCAGGCTAAGTCGTTTGTACAAGTGTTAGTGCAGTAGTGGAATACTTAAACATATAACAACAAAGTTTTTGTCTTCCAAAAAAGAACACTGGATTGGAACTCAGGTTTGTCAATAATCTATGTGTAACCTGATAAATCACTGAACTTCTCTATACCCAAGCATGGTGTTCTGAGCAGCTCACAGAACTACATCCTCTGAAGTCTCTCCCAGATACAAAGTTGTTTAAGCCTGAAAGTTTAATGAAATTTGAAAATGTACGAACACCCGTGCTAAAGAACTAGCTTTGCACAGCAGAAAAAAATTTTACCCTTAGTAGTCAGATGGGCTGGGTTCAATTTCCAGCCCTGCCATTTAGGAGCTGTATGACGATAGGTACATTATTTAGCATCTCTATATTCCAGTCTCCTGGCCTGCTTCAAGAGGTTATGAAGATTCACTAAGCTGCTATAGTTATGGTGTGTGACATAGCGGCCAGCAAAAGTAGACATTTAAACGCTAGCTTCTGTCCATCTTTCTGCTAACTCTGGGCAAAATTTCCCAGCAAATGAAGACCTCTTAACAATTGTGGACCACTGAGAACTGAATGTGAGTCCTTGTGACTTGTGGGATTCCCTTATGAAGCACGTCCCCCATAGTATGGTCTAAAAATTGCTAAAGAGGGCTATCAACTGGCTTAAAACAAGGCTAGAAGGGGGTTCCGGGAAGGAAGCCCAGGGATGAAAAGAGCAGAGACCGCATTTTTGTCGGTGACATTAGAGTGAAAACTTCTCAGGGCTCAGAGGCAGGCTGGGCGCAGAACGGATGCGCAGGAGAGGACGGTGAGGGCTGCATTCGCATGACCCTACTGGAAGCGCGGGGCTGCACCGCGGCCTAGTGGGGTGGGGAGGGGGCAGGCGAAGGCTCTGGGGGAGATGGATGGGGGCCGGCCAGGTGCGCGGCCAAGCCCCACGCACGAGGACGAGCCCCTTCCCAGCTGTGACTCCACCGCCTTCCGCGCGAGCCGGCCGCCTTCTCCTACCTGATCTGGTTGTCGCGGAATTTGTTGAGATGCGGTTGGTTGAGGTAAATGGTGCGGGCGGGTGCCTCCAGCTGGTCTCCAACAGACGTGGCCCGGGACATCTCATCCTCTGCCTTCTTATAGCCCAAAGAAGAACGAACAGGTCCTGCAGAGACAGGGCGCAGGCAGAGAATACGACACAAAGAAGTCAACCGCCAGGCGGGAGGCTGCGAGCGCGGGCCGCGGGCGGGCGGCCACCGGCGGGGAAGGATGCTCGGGTGAGGCGGGCACCGCCTACGTACCTTGGCTCCCCCTGGAGACGCCGCCGCCGCCCCCGCCGCAGCCACGGCCGGCCCCGCCCCCGGCCCCGCCCACGCCCACGTCCACGCCCCGCGCCGCCCCCGGCGCTTGTGGAGCGAGCCCCGCCCCGGGAGAGCGGCCCCCAGCTCCTGCGCTCCCTCCCTGCAGGGACCGGGCCGGGCTGGACGCCCAAGCTGCTTGCCGGGCCGGGGAGGGCGACCGCGCGGGGACGGCGGGGTCGCCAAGGCCAGCGGCACCCCCAGCCATCTGGCCGAGCGTACCCTCTAGTCCCGGGAACTGAGCTCTGGAACTGGGTTTTCTGGGATCCTTTGATCTTCCTTAGGAACAGAGACAGCAGCAATGGGAATGCGCCCTGCAAGCAGCCACCGCAGAAGGAGATGGCGAAAGCACACCTCTGGGCGCTAAAAATGGGCTTCCCAGACCCCAGGGTGAAGAGCTCGCTCCCACCATTGTCTGCAAGGGATCCGCCGCTCTTCTCCCTACATGCACCTGGAGACCTGAGTGCAGTAGCTGTCCCAACCCCAGCTCTGGACCAGCGCGCGAGCTTTCATTTTATTGCTTAAATTACTGTTTCAGTGGTTACGTGGCAAGCCAGCGTAGCTCAAGATTTGATTTCAGTCCTATGGGTCAAGACTTTTTGGGTGGACCCAAACCCCTGCCCCCCAATAACCTTCACTTGAGACGTTCCAGCCTAGACCTAGAGAAGGATCCAGTTATTACTGAAACTGGTACCCGCACGTAGATCTTCACCTCATCTCCAACTCCAAGGCAGCATCCCTTGTTAGAAGGGGCTGCCCAGCTTGAGAAGTGACCTTCAGAGGAGAGGCGTCTGAGGTAAAAGATCACAGAAAAATTAATACTCTACAGATGAAGCCTTATCTTGTTTTTCTTAAATATACATTCGCCCTCTAATACCTGCCACGCTTTCCAACTATCAAAGAAACGGACGTTGCACATCATTAAAAAACTGACGTCTTGGCCGGGCACAGTGGCTCACGCCTGTAATCCCAGCACTCTGGGAGGCCAAGGCGGGCGGATCACGAGGTCAGGAGATCGAGACCATCCTGGCTAACACGGTGAAACCCCATCTCTACTAAAAATACAAAAAATTAGCCGGGCAAGGTGGAGGGCGCCTGTAGGCCCAGCTACGCGGGAAGCTGAGGCAGGAGAATGGCGAGAACCCCGGGGGTTGGAGCCTGCAGTGAGCTGAGATCGCGCCACTGCACTCCAGCCTGGGCGACAGCGAGACTCGTCTCAAAAAAAAAAAAAAAAAAAAAACTAACATCTTACGCAAGTAAACCTTCCCTTCCCTCTTACAAAGAATACTTTTCACTGTCATAGAGAAACAGTTTTAAAGAGAAAGTTTTGGCTACATCATCTTTTTAAAGTGATTAGAAGGATGATAATCCTTATCCTAAGAAAGGGACAAGTGAAATGTAAACTCGTTTTTTGAAAGCTGACATATTATTCTGAATATTAAGTAAAAGTTAAGTCTGAAGTGGGCTAAGGCTTCTCCCTTCACCTAGATGGGGACGCCTAGTGGGTGCAGGCTCCGGGGCTCAAGCCAGGTCCCTGG